>NC_133330.1:334247562-334592562 GCF_042186555.1 Aquarana catesbeiana | reverse complement strand
TTTGAATACTCGTGTGCTCAAGGCCCTCATCAACTGCATTTAATTTCCTGTATTTACCGTATCCTCCATGAGTCGACTCCAATCACGGAGACATTGCACCATTACATGAGCAGGTGGTCTCATTTAGTGGGCCGTCCTGTCACAATACAGATGTGGGATAGGATTTGGTCCTCTACTTTTAGATCTTCCAAATGTGTCACTCGGAGGGAGACAACCATTAAGATTCTCATGTTTTGGTACAGAACTCATAAGTATGATCCCTCAGTTCCGCGGCATTGCTGGCGGTGTGGAACTGATATAGGCTCCCTATTTCACATCTTTTGGCAATGCTCCTTCATTCAACCCTTTCGGTGTGATGTACATTTCCTTATACAAAAGGTGACTGGGGTGTCCCTTCCGATGGATCCTTTGAATTACCTATTGGGACTGCCTTCTTCAGGGATATCTAAAAAAACAAATAAACTGATATCTTATATATTACTAGCCGCCAGGAGGCTTTTTTCTATTGTTCTGGTTATCCAATACACCTCCTCCATGGTCCAGATTTCTACATTTGGTGGCTGAGATTCAGACAGTAGAGTTTTTGATGGCCTCGGTACATGACTGCATTCCCCAATCTAATAAAATATGGGAACCATGGGACCTTTCGGAATTCGGGACCCCCATGTTACCAAGCACGCCCTAATCTTATATTGATTCTACACAGACTGTGTATATGGCCTGGACTGACCTCAAGGTTCTCGGCTCTTACCCATACTACGCTTACTGCGTACATCATAAGGAATTGATCCAACACACACATGTGCCTAGCTTCTGTGAACACTTTCTTATTACTTATACTTGTTACTTCTCATTTTGCTTTCCCTTTTTACTATGATTGATTATAATGCACTTGTATTGATAGTGTAATGTACATTTTGTTACAATTTTGTACTTGTTCTTTGATATCCCAATAAAAATTCAATTTTGAAAAAAAAAAGTATCCATACTCTTGAGATGTTCTACATTTTGTCATGTTACAACCAAAAACATAAATGTATTTTATTGGGATTTTATGTGATAGACCAACACAAAGTGACACTTAATTGTAAAGTGGAAGGAAAATGATAAATGGTTTTCAAAATTTTTTACAAATAAATATGTGAAAGGTGTGGGGGGGGGGGACACTTGCATTCAGCCCCCCTGAGGCAATACTTTGTAGAACCACCTTTTGCTGCAATTACAGCTGCAAGTCTTTTTGGGGATGTCTCTACCAGCTTTGCACATCTAGAGAGGGACATTTTTGCCCATTCTTCTTCTTTGCAAAATATCTCAAGCTCTGTCAGATTGGATGGAGAGCGTCTGTGATCAGCAATTTTCAAGTCTTTCCACAGATTCTCAATTGGATTCAGGTCTGGACTGTGACTGGGCCATTCTAACTCATGAATATGCTTCGATCTAAACCATTCCATTGTAGGGTGATGTGCAGTGTTAGTTTTCCACCACACATAGCGTTTTGCTTTTAGGCCAAAAAGTTAAATTTTTCTCATTTGTCTCATTTGACCAGAGGACCGTCTTCCACATGTTTGCTGTGTCCCCACATAGCTTCTTGCAAACTGAAAACGGAACTTCTTATGGCTTTCTTTCAACAATGACTTTCTTCTTGTCCCTCTTCCATAAAGGGCAGATTTGTGGAGAACACGACTAATAGTTGTCATGTGGACAGATTCTCCCACCTGAGCTGTGGATCTCTGCAGCTCCTCCAGAGTTACCATGGACCTCTTGGCTGCTTCTCTAATGAATGCTCTCCTTGCCCGGCCGGTCAGTTTAGGTGGACGGCCATGTCTTGGTAGGTTTGCAGTTGTGCCATACTCGTTCCATTTTTGGATGATAGATTGAACAGTGCTCTGTGAGATGTTCAAAGCTTGGGATTTTTTTTATAACCTAACCCTGCTTTAAACTTCTCCACAACTTTATCCCTGACCTGTCTGGTGTGTTCCTTGGCCTTCATGGTGCTGTTTGTTCAAGGCAATTGGTTCCACTATTTTTTAGTTAGGGGTATCAGAGTAAAGGGGACTGAATACAGTCCACTTTACTCTACACCACTCCTACACCGCTGCAAAGAAGCTGCTGGCAGGACTTTTTGTGACGCCCTGCCTGCGCAGCGCCCCAGTGTGAAAGCACTCGGGCTTTCACGCTGGGTTTGCAGCTGAGGCTTTTTTCAGGCACTATGCAGGCGCTATTTTTAGCGCTGTAGCACCTGAAAAACGTCTCCGGTGTGAAAGGGGTCTTAGGCTTTACAACCATTTTTAAAGCCTCATACACACGGTACGATTGTTGGCCGGGGATTATCTGTTGACAGACTGTTGCCCTAAAATCTTACCGTTAGTACGCTCCTTTTGACAATTGTTGTCCAACTTTCGTCCATCAAATGTTGGACGGCAGGCTAGTAAATTTTCGGCTGAATGGTTTGATGTCAGATTTTCGTATTGGTCAGTACACAATCCGTCGCACAAAAGTCGAAAGTACAAACACACATGCTCGGAATCAATGATCACCAAAAACGAAATTAGCAGAAGGGGCCCAAAGGGTGGTGTTCAAGAGCTGAAATTCCTCATAGTACGTCACTACGTTCGTGTTTGTTGCACGACAATTGTGTACCTTTAGTATGCAAGACAAGATCCTGGCACACGCCCTTAAGACAAAAATCAGACGCTCGGTTGGCCAACAATCGCGTCGTGTGTACGAGGCTTAAGCCACTACTTTGGTTCCACTGGGTGTCAGGAACATACCCTAGTATATCCACAGAGGTACCACAGACACCTTAATCCTATCACTATGGAGCGCCAGATGTGAATTGTCCAAGAACAGGATGGGAGGTGTGGAAATTGTGGAATCTGTACTAGTTACGTAATACCATACTTGATGGTCAAGAAGGCTTCATTGGTGTTAATCCTACGATTTCCATGGTTGTAGGTGTGAACTGTTATCAAAATGCCAAGGTAGAGATGTTTAAACAACATTATATGTGGAAGACGGATGGAGTGGAAGGCCCCCACCCCTGTTCAATGATGGCTTTTCCAGTTGACATAGATGGCCTTTTGCAAGCCTCTTGCAAACCAGTTGTCCTCTCTGTGAAAAAATGGAGCAGTAGCTTTAATAAGTTAGAAAACATCTTCATCATTACAGAACAAGTCCAGTGGAAATTGACTATTTGCTTTTTAGAAAAATTTCACCACAGAAAAAAAGAAAGAAGGTATGAAAGAAATAAAACAAACCAACTATATAACTACTAGAGCCTAGCCGAAAGAATATTTTTTCTTCACTTGGCTTGGCTTGGCTTCACTTTTCTTCACTTGGCTTGAGTAAACACCAAAACACACATCAGAGACTGCAAGGGTTCAAAGTAATGTACAGAATTGCCAGGGGGCCACAGGTTGGGTACCAGGACTTTAGACAGCCAATGTTGCTGCTCTTGGATTGGCGCACACAAGCATGTTTGTGATGGGTAATATTATTTTGTACTTCATATAAGAATCACACAAGACAGATAAAAAGCCTCTGGAGAAAATCAACTGCCAACTTCCTAACGTGATAATCTGTTTGTCAGACTCAGCCACCCCAGAGGGATTCAACTGCATAGCTGGAGTGATGAGCCAGGGCTGTTAAAATCATTATATTATTACAAAAATGACACATACTTACAGTGAAAACACACACCTCTAATTCAAAATGGACCTGGAACAAAGATAAGCCACAACTGACGAATTCAAGTTGATCCCCAGACTAGCTTTAAACATAAATTCCTGGGCCTGCCATATTAGATCAACAAAAAGTCCATAAAAAATATTATGTGTATGTATGAATGTGGGTTAGGAACCTTAGGTTGTAAGCTCCTTGAGCACAGAGACTGATGTGAATGTACAATATGCAGTATATGAAAAAGCGCTGCATAAGTTTGTCGGTGCTATGTAAGTACCTGAAATAAGTAAATAAATAATAAGAGCCTTTATCACATATCTGATTTGAGGCCAAGATAGATTCCCCTACACCTCTTGTCCAGACATCGCTATAGTGGAGCACAGGGAATAAGAGGACACAGAAAGACACGGGTGCCAAGTGTCTAGTCCAAAGAAGCTTGCTTTTAGAGGAAGGTACATGTGTAAGTCAATGAGAAGAGCACCGAGGAGAAACGGACTTGAAGGCATCTAGCAGAACATGGGAGCATACAGCAGGCTACACAGTCAGAGACAGGCAGTGGTAGGCAGAGAAGAAGACAGATGATCATGACAGGCAAGGTAGAAGGCAGAGCCATGGTCAGTAGGCAGGCTGAGGTCAAACCAGAAAGTCAGCGAAGACATGCCAAGGACAGAAACTAGCCAAAGTCCCACTGTCTATCAGCAGAAAGAAAGCTGTGATCAGGAATGTTCAGGAATCGCACAACAGGAGGAGATAGGAAATATTTTCTAGGAGAGGTGAAGTTCAGCAGGGGTCACTGAAACAGGTCTACTCCCTTTGGCAAATGTGCCCTTACCTCCTGTTCCTGTGACAAAAGTTTGTATTTCTCATCACTTTCTGTCCCGGCCACAATGATTTTAAAGACAAATTGGGGAGATCTCCTTTTGATATCAATGAAATAGTCTGCCAAACTAGCTGCTGAAACAATCCCACAGGGATTCCTAGCAGCAAAGACTGACGGTTTGCATTCTATGCATGAAATAAAAAAATAAAAAAAACTTCTGTGTGCTGCTCCCCCCTACAACCTCCCCTAATAATCACCTGAGCCCCCTCTCGGTCCAGTGATGTTGCAAAAAGTAAAAAAATATTATTGCGCAGGTGATAATAACCTAAGTGAAATAAAGCTGCTTGTAATATCACAACAAAACCATGCCAATTGAACTTGTATACGAGTCGTTTTTATCCTGGAAACTACCATTTTAACTGTTGGCTATTCACTGGATTGCTGTAACTGTTTAGTAACCCTTTCTCAAAATAAAATTCTTTTACGGTTTTACACTTTGTGGACCCCCTTTTTCTTCCTTATTGGTCACGTCTGGGGAACACCAGGGGTTTGTTTGGCCAGCCATGTTACCTTCCTTTCCGGTCTAACTACTGAGGGATTCGCTTTGAATGCAGGATCATTATTTAAATGCCTGTCTAGACTTCTATACCGTGGAGTCTAGAGATCTGGTAAAGCTCACATCCTGTTTATTATCACGGTGGAGGTGCACCAGGTGGATATTTATCTAAACAATCACATTTCTTTAGATATTACTTCAATGGACTTTCTTTTCATCTGTCACTATGCACTTTAGTTTTCAAGCACTACATGGACAATTTTTTTTTCTGATTTACTTTGAACTGCAATTTTTTTTTAAGTACGATCCAGTCATGTGCATGGGTGCCTTGGCTGTTCCAGGTCTCTCTCTCTCCTCATTGACTGAGACACAGCAGCGGGAGCCATTGGCATCACAGTCAGTGAGCCAATGAGGAGAGACTGGGAGGGGTGGGACTGAGCCGCGGCTCTATGTGTCTTATGGATGCATAGAGCGGGGCTTGGGAGCGAGCGGCTTGCTATTGGGTGCACTGGTCAAGGAGGAGGAGCCAGGAGGTATGTACTAGGGGGTGCTTTGTTTTGGGTTAGAAATGACTTGTGCTAAAAGGAGGGGGCAGAATTGATGTTTAACCCCCCCAGCACAATTCCTCTCCCCTCCTAAAGCACCCCCTAGCACATATCCTCTAAACGCCACCCCCACAAATAAAAGATCCCATCCCAGCTCCATCCATCCCCCCCGATCCCATCCCTGCTCAATCCACCCTACATCCCATCCTAGCTCCATCCTTACCCCCTCAATCCCATCCCTGCTCCATCCACCCCCCATCCCATCCCAGCTCCTTCAAACCCCCCGATCCCATCCCAGCTCCATCCACCACCCCATCCCATCCCAGCTCCATTCACAACCCCGATCCCATCCTGGCTCAATCCACCACCCCCAGCCCATCCCAGCTCCAGTCACAACCCCAATCCCATCCCGGCTCAATCTACCACCCGATCCTATCCCGGCTCCATCCATTCCCCTGATCCCATCCTGGCTCCATCTACCCCCCCCATCCTATTCCAGCTCCTTCCACCCCCCCTCCACCCCTGATAACATCCTAGCTCCATCCATTCCCCTGATTCCATCCTGGCTCCATCCATACCCCAGATTCCATCCTGGCTCCATCCATTCCCCTAATTCCATCCCGGCTCCACCCATGCCCCTAATTCCATCCCAGCTCCATCCATTCCCCTAAATCCATCCCAGCTCCATCCATGCCCCTAATTCCATCCCAGCTCCATCCATTCCCCTAATTCCATCCCAGCTCCATCCATGCCCCTAATTCCATCCCAGCTCCATCCATTCCCCTGATCTCATCCTGGTTGCATCCATCCCCCCTGATCCATCCACCAGCTCCATTTATTCCCCTGATTCCATCCCAGCTCCATCCATGCTCCTAATTCCATCCCAGCTCCATCCATCCCCCTAATTCCATCCCAGCTCCATCCATGCCCCTAATTCCATCCCAGCATCATCCATTCCCCTGATCCCATCCTGGCTCCATCTTTCCCCCCCATCCTATTCCAACTCCTTCTGCCCCCCCCACCCCTGATAACATTACAGCTCCATCCATTCCCCTGATTCCATCCCGGCTCCATCCATACCCCAGATTTCATCCCGGCTCCATCCATTCCCCAAATTCCATCCCAGCTCCATCTATTCCTTTAATTCCATCCCGACTCCAACCATTCCCCTGATCTCATCCTGGTTGCATCCATCCCCCCTGATCCATCCACCAGCTCCATTTATTCCCCTGATTCCATCCCGGCTCCATCCATTCCCGGGGGGGGGGGGTGACACAATGTTTTACCACACCAGGTGACACCAACCCTAGTAAAGCCACTGAATGGCGCCGCTGCTGTATCTCACCCAATCAGGAGGAGAGTCCCGGATGACTGAGGCATTCGTGGACATCGCTGGAGAGAGATGGGGCTCAGGTAAGTAGGGGGTGCTGGGGCAGCTGCCGCACACAGAAGGTTTTTTTATCTTAATGCATAGAATGCATTAAGATAAAAAAAACCTTCTGACTTTACAACCATTTTAAGCTGGGGCTTTATTTTGTCTCTTTTTGGTCAGGCCAAGAACTCTTACCCCCAATGAGCCCCGCTATGAGTTAGGGGCCATAAATAACAAACGAAGCAACAACCCATTGTCAAGGTACTTTAAGCCCCTCTTTCTAAAGATTTTCTAGAAAATGAGTTTTCATTAACTAAATTTAGCACTAGAAGGTTTGCGCCAGGGGGGAAAAAAAGAATAATCAGCTTCATGCCAAAACCACAAGCTGAACCAAGGTTAGACGGCAATGCCATTAAGCGCAATTTTAGGCCCAAGCAAGTTCAAAGACTGCTGATTTATGGTTCCTGGCTCAAGCTCGTATTTCACTTTGGCCACTGAACTATTAAAACAAGACTTAATACTGCAGAAAAGGGCAGATTGAGGGTGGAAGGAGTGACTCAGCTAAACGCGGCCAACGGAAGTCACTTTCACAACCCTGGGGGAGGCGAGGTGAAGGTAGTATGAATGCGCAAAGACCTACGCACGTTGTGGTGGAGCCTCCAACCAACAACATGTTGTCTTTGTTTAAGTCAACACAAGGGAACTGTAAAATGTATTTATTTATCGTACGGGGTGTTGTTTTCGGGATGTCTTGTTGAGAGCGTGGTTGGATACCTTTGCCAAAAGTAAAAATACGATTAATCCCTAAAAGTATTAGTGAGATTGTGCCAAGTTAAAACATGAATCATGAAAGTCATTCTTTATTTATGATTCATGACGGTAAAAAATTCTATTTAGCTGCTTTGATGCTCCACTGGGAAGGCAGAGAGTAGTATTTCCTTCCTTCTCATCAGAGAGAAGAAAAACACAATTTAAAGAGAACCTGTCGTTAAAGCCCAACTAGGGGCAAGTAAAAAAAGTTGTATTAAAGAGGTTGTAAACTTACCTTTGTAAGTTGTACCTGTAGGTAAGCCTATGATAAGGCTTACCTAAAGGTACTGTAAATATCTCCTAAAACTAAGCCACCCGTGCCGTTTCGTCAGGTGAGTGTGCCGTGACCGGCCTCCCTCACTCGCACAACCGACAAACCCCCACCCCGCAGGAGATGGACGTGAAGGTGGCGATTGGACGGGAAGGTGGCAATCAGTCCGGCCTTACCTTAGGAGGTTGTTTCTCGCTCCAGGCTCCCGGCTAGAGTTGCCACCTGTCCGGGATTCACCCGGACAGTCCGGGTTTTGAATCATGTGTCCAGGTTTCAAACGGACTGAAACCTGGACACATTCTTTAGACCAGGATGTGGCTCCGTGTAAGGGTGCAATGCTCTGCTGATTCCCTGCAGTATCAATCATGACATTGCGCAATGCTCTGCAGAGCTTGCAATACCATATAAATCACAAAAGCGCATTGTTCTGTTGGGCTCCCAGTATGACTAGTGAAATATAAAGGTGCAATGCTCTGCAGAGCTCATTGTGATGCAGACCACATGCAAGGATGCAATGCTCTGCAGAGCTCACAATCTAACATACGACTCATATACAGGGGTGCAATGTTGTGTCAGACTTCCAGTAACGCTGGTCACATATAAAGGTGCACTGCTCTGCAGAGCTCACACTAACATATGGATCATATATAAGGGTGCAAAGTTGCGTTGAACTTACAGATAAAGTTGCAATATTCTGCGGTGCTCAAATAATATATAGTTCATATACAAGGATGCAATGTTCTGTCAGACTTCTAATAACACTGGTTACAGATAAAGGTGCAATACTCTGCTCACAATAATATAATAAAGTGCACACGGAATGCAGCAGAGCATTGCATCCTTGTATAATATTGATCTTAGATAAAGGTGCAATACTCTGCAGAGCTCACAGTAGCATACAGATCACATACAAGGGTGCAATGTTCTCTCTGGATCCCAGGTAAAGGTGAAATAATCTGCACGGCACATACTAATATACAGTATCTCACAAAAGTGAGTACACCCCTCACATTTTGAACACACCTGCTCCCCATTCACACCTGAGACCTTGTAACACTAACGAGTCACATGACACCGGGGAGGTAAAATGGCTAATTTGGCCCAATTTGGAAATCGAAATATCATCTTAGTGTTTGTTATTATTTTTGGAGCATGTTTAGACTTGAAAAATAAGAGCTGATGAGGGTGATAAGACCCTGGTTGTCCAGTTGGACACCCCTGTCCTAAAGGCTATCTTCTTTCCTATAAGTCGAGGGGTAGGTAATATCTTCTTGGTATTTGTTTTTGTTGGCAGAGTATGTTGAGACTTTGTATTTCCCCGAGCTGATTATTATTATTATTAATAAACAGGTTTTATATAGCACCAAAAGTTTGCGCAGCGCTTAACAAAATAAAGGCAGACATTACAGTAATGCCCTGTACACACGATCGCACATTCTGACAACAAAATCTATGTTTTTTCTTCCGACGGATGTTGGCTCAAACTTGTCTTGCATACACACGGTCACACAAAGTTGGTCGGAAATTCCGAACGTCAAGAACACGGTGACGTACACCGCATACGACGACCTGAGAAAAATGAAGTTCAATAGCCAGTGCTGATTCTGAGCATGCGTGGCACTTTGTGCGTCGGAATTGTCTATACACGATCGGAATTTATGCGAACAGATTTTGTTGTCGGAAAATTTTAGTTCCAGCTCTCAAACTTTGTGTGTCGGAAATTCCGATGGAAAAAGTCCGATGGAGCCTACACACGGTCGGAATTTCTGACAACAAGCTCCGATCGCACATTTTCCGCCAGGAAGTCCGATCGTGTGTACAGGGCATTACATTACAATTTGGTACAAGAGGAATCAGAGGGCCCTGCTCACTAGAGCTTACAATCTAGAAGGGAGGGTCAATTGATACAAAATGTAATAGCTGTGGGGGGGGGGGGGGTGAGCTGATGGAGAAAGTAAAACAGTGTATTAGTTAGAAGCAGGATAGGCTTCTTTAAAGAGAAGAGTTTTCAGGGATTGTCTAAAGATGGATTGATTAGGGGACAGTCAGGCAGATTGGGGTAGGGGGTTCCAAAGGTTGGGAGAAGCTCTGGAGAAGTCCTTGAGGCGAGCATAGGAGGAGGTGACAAGGGAGCTGGAGAGCAGGAGGACTTGGGAGGACCGAAGAGAGCGGTTTGGTTGGTATTTTGGGACTAGGTTAAAAATGTAGCCGGGGGCAGAGTTATGGATGGCTTTGTAAATTATTGTTAGTACTTTGAATTTTATTCGTTGGATGAGTGGAAGCCAGTGGATGGATTGGCAGAGAGGGGTGGAGGACACTGAATGGTTGGTAAGGTGGATGAGTCTTGCAGCTGCATTCATTATGGACTGAAGGGGGGATAGTCTATATAAAGGTAATCCAATGAGGAGGGAGTTGCAGTAGTCGAGGTGAAAGATAAAGTTGATTTGCCCCAACCAGTGTCCCTCTTCCCATTCCTGATATGCAAAGCTGGAAAATCATTGTATTATCCTTGGATTCACTTGCTGAGAGCAGATCAAATTCACCTCAGCTAATTGTGTCAATGAGCAAGGGTAGCTTGCTTTCAGGTGTATTTTACCTGCCGTTGAGATCAGTTATGAGACTTTTCTGAGATCCATCTGGATGATTTCATATGGTCAATGACCTTCTGTTGACTCCTTCTGACCAGCTGTTGACCTTCTTCTGACATGAATGAATGAATGAATGAATGAATGAATGAATGAATGATTTGTAGAGCGCTGCTAATGCGAACTGAATCGTCTCAAGGCGCTAGATGCATTCTCTGTAGTCAGCTTCTAGAAAAGGAAGGTCTTTAGTTTTTTCCTGAAGGCCTGGTGGTTTTGTTCCACGCGGATGTTGGTTGGGAGAGCATTCCATAGTCGAGGTCCTTGGACTGCGAATCGTCGTTCTCCCTTAGCTTTGTAGCGGTATTTGGAAACGATAAGGAGGTTTTGGTTAGCTGATCGCAGACTGCGATTCGGCGTGTAGTGTTTTATTTTCTCCCGGAGATATAGTGGAGCGTTTCCTTGTATGCATTTGTGGGTGAGGCAGAGGGTCTTGAATGTGATCCGATTCACAATGAAGGCTCTTTAGGGATGGGGAGATGGATTCCCAGGGTTTTTTTCCTGTTAAGAGTCTTGCCGGCGTGTTTTGGATGAGTTGCAAGCGCGCAAGCTGATATTGTGGTAGTCCTACGTAGAGCGAATTTGAGTCGGGAATTGATGATTGTTCCCACAACTGCCGCTTTGTCCTCTTCTGGGATGAAGGGGATGAGTCTGCGTAGCAGGCGGAGGAAATGGTGGGATCCGCTCACCACTGATCCTATTTGTGCATCCATTGTCATTCCTGAGTCAAAGATGACTCCGAGACTCTTGGCTTTGGTGCTCGGAGAGATGGTCTGTCCGAGGATGGTGGGAGGTGTCCACGGAGTCTTTATTTTGGAATTTTTGTTAGCTTGCAGGAGAAGTTCTGTTTTTGATCCGTTGAGTTTGAGGTGCTTCGAACCTTCTTTTGACATGCAGCTAAACTTCTATTGACATGATTGTGACCTCCTTTTTACCTGCTGTTGACCTTCTTCTGACATTCTTTTCTGACCTGCAGTAGACCCCTTGTCATGCAATGAAGTAAAAATCAGTTCTTAACCAAGCAAAGGCTGGTGAACACAGACCCCAGTGGTTGTCCTTGTTCCTTAAGTTGAGGGGTATGGTAATATATTTTTAGAATTTGTTGCTGTTTGCAGAGTATGTTGAGACATTGTAGTTCCTCAAGAACATGAGCTGTTGAGAGTGATATGACCCAACCAGTGTCTTCTTCACATTCCTGATATGCATAGCCTACTAATAATTTTATAATCATTGGGTTCAATCGCTGAGAGCAGATAAAAGTCATTTCAGATAATTGTGTCAATGGACAAGTGTAGCTTGCTTTCGGGTGCATCTAGCCTGCGGTTGAGATCAGATTTAAGATGTTTCTGAGTTCCATGCCTTCACATGTGCATTGACCTTCAGTTGGCTTCATCTGACTTGCTGTTTGCCTTCTTCTGACATGCTTTTTTTGACCTGTTTTTACTCACAGTTGACCTCCTATCATGTCATGAAAAAAAAAGCAGTTCTTAAAGAGGAACTGCAGTCTGCTCACTCATAATTTGTAATAAAAACATCTTTGTCATTCTGAAGCTTCCCTCCAACCACTTTGCATATTATTTTATATATACTGTGATTATGTAGTTGCCAAATATGCTGCAGAAATCTCCCTCCACTGAGTCTGACTGCAGCCATTTTAACTGTGGGCAGCTGAAGCTGCTGCCTGTTCACTTCCTGGATTTACACAGACACACAGAGGCACACCTCCAGCTCTGCAGCCCTGCACTTCTCATTGGCCCTCTTATGACTCACCCCCCCCCCCCCCTCTTCCTGGCAAACTCTCACAAGAATTAGAGAGAGAGCTGTGCATGATGTCATAACCCTAAGCTTTTTACCAGACAAGAAACAGGAAGTGGGCTGTATAAGGTATTTACAGGCAGACAAAAAAAGGGCAGAATATTTAATAGATGTAAAGTTGAAAAAATGACTGAAGTTTCACTTTAACCAAACCAAAGCTGGTGTACACAGACCCTAGTGGCTGTCTTTGTTCCTATAAGTTGAGGGGTATGGTAATATCTTCTTAGAGTATGCTGAGATTTTGTAGTTCTTTGAGGACATGAGTTGATGAGGGTGATATAACCCAACCAGTGTCTTCTTCACGTTCCTGATCTGCATTATTATTATAATACAGAATTTATATAACGTGAACAGTTTGCACAGCGCTTTACAACATGAGGGCGGACAGTACAGTTACATTACAATTCAATACAGGAGGAATCAGAGGTCCCTGCTCGTTAGAGCTTACTAGCTTGATAATCATTTTATAATCCTTGGATTCAAGTGCTGAGAGCAGATAAAAGTCATCAAAGATAATTGTGTCAATGGACAAGTGTTGCTTGCTTTCAGGTGCATCTAGTTGAGATCAGTTTTAAGAGGTTTCTGAGTTACACCTGAGTGTCTTCTGTTGACTCCATCTGACTAGCTGTTGGTCTTCTTCCCTTCTTCTGACATGCTTTTCACCTTCGTTTGACCGGTAGATGACCTCCTGTCATGTCATGAAGGAAAAAAATGGTTCCTAACCAATGGCCAGTATTCATGGGACCTAAAGGTTGTCTTCTTTCCTATAAGTTGAGGGATATGGTAATATCTTCTCAGCATTTCTTGTTGTTGACAGAGCATACAGAAACTTTGTAGTTCTTTGAGAACATGAGTTGATGAGGGTGATATGATCCAACCAGTGTCTTCTTCACATTCCTGATATGCATTATTATTATAATACAGAATTTATATAACGTGAACAGTTTGCACAGCGCTTTACAACATGAGGGCAGACAGTACAGTTACAATACAATTCAATACAGGAGGAATCAGAGGGCCCGGCTCATTAGAGCTTACTAGCTTGATAATCATTTTATAATCCTTGGATTCACATGCTGAGAGCAGATAAAAGTCATCTAATATAATTGTGTCATTGGATTGGAAAAGTGTTGCTTGCTTTCAGGTGCATCTAGTTGAGATCAGTTTTAAGGCGTCTCTGGGTTCCATCTGAGTGTCTTCTGTTGACTCCATCTGACTAGCTGTTGGCCTTCTTCCCTTCTTCTGACATGCTTTTCACCTTCGTTTGACCGGTAGATGACCTCCTGTCATGTCATGAAGGAAAAAATGGTTCTTTACCAATGGCCAGTATTCATGGGACCTAAAGGTTGTCTTCTTTCCTATAAGTTGAGGGATATCGTAATATCTCAGCATTTCTTGTTGTTGTCAGAGCATACAGAAACTTTGTAGTTCTTTGAGGACATGAGCTGATGAGGGTGATATAACCCAACCAGTGTCTTCTTCACATTCCTGATATGCAAAGCTGGATAATCTTTTTATAATCCTTGGATTCACTCGCTGAAAGCAGATGAAAGCTATCTTGGATAATTATCGAAGATGAACGTAGGGCAACATAAAGAGATCTAATACCATTGTATGCTCATCTTTAAATCCAGTGACACAGAGAATGCCTGGAATGTATTCTGCCTCCTACGTTCCTTGTTCCTCAACAACATCTATGGCTGCTAGCCACACACTCATCAATTTTCTATATATACTAGGTGAATATAAAGTGTCAGCTCTTGGGTAGCCAAAGCATTAACAATTACAGAGGCCTAGAGAGAGGTAACATTCCCAGGTTATATATTCCATGGAGTTTACAAAGATTACCACTTCTAACTCCATAGCGGAGTGGTATGGGATTAGAGGTAACCTGCACCTTGTAGTTTATATTGTTCCTGGAGGAACTTCAGACAGTACTACTGAGCTTGTGAGGAGCATTTATTTGTGTAACATGAGAGAAAGCTATGACGTCCACTACAAGGGACACAACAACCTAAAGCTACATTTTTTTTATCTACTTGTCTTTTGCCTTCCCCAGTCCCTCCCCGACTCATCAACATGCGAAGGATACTTTTGAATAAAACTTTTCCTTACATGAAGTACTTTATCATGCTGTATGTATACTTTTCATTACATACCATATTTTACACCTATTGATGTCATCACTGGGTCTCTGTTCATCTCTAGGCCAATCCCCAGGCCAGTTTTCAGCTTTCAGTGTTGTCGCAATTTGAATGACAATTGCACGATCATGCAACACTGTACCCATATGACAGTTTTGCATTTTTTTGAGACAGATAGAGCTTTGTTTTGGTGGTATTTAATCACCGCTGAGGTTTTTATTTTTTGCTAAACAAACAAGGAAAAACTGCAAATTTTGAAAAAACAAAAATGTTTTTCTTCGTTTCTGTTATAAAATTTTGCCAATAAGTATTTTTTCTTCTTCACTGATGTGCGCTGATGAGGATTCACTGATGTCCACTGATGAGGCAGGAAGTGATGTGCACTGATGAGGCAGCACTGATGGACACTGATGAGGCAGCACTGATGGGCACTGATAAGGCAGCACTGATGGGCACTGATAAGGCAGCACTGATGGGCACTGATGAGGCTGCTCTGATGTGCACTGTTGAGGCGGCACTGATGTGCACTAATGAGGCGGCACTGATGTGCACTAATGAGGCGGCACTGATGTGCACTAATGAGGCTGCATTGATGGGCACTGACGAGGATGCACTGATGAGGTGACTCTGATAAGCTGCACTGATGGACACTGATGGGGCTGCACTGAATGCTCTGATTAACAGTGGACCTTCCCGGTTATCGGCTCTCCTTTCCTCACACAGACACAGCGCGTGAGTAAAGGACTGCCGATAACCAGCAAGTCTGTTTACATGTAATCAGCTTTGATTGGCCCTTTACCCTGATCTGTGATCAGCTGTGTCTGAAGGACACAGCGGTCACAGAGTGGGCCCGATGCACAACACAGGGGGCGCGCAGGGGGCGGGGTTCTGGAATGATGTCTGTGGACGCCCTCCCAGAACTATAGTACCGTGCTGTATCTGTCTTTTGGCTTTAGCGTGGTACTAAAGTGCTTAAAATCTATCTATAGGCCTCTGCATGAATCAAATAGAGAAGCACAAAGACCTGCTAATGACAAGAGACAAGAGATAGAGATAGATAGATAGATAGATAGATAGATAGATAGATAGATAGATAGATAGATAGATAGATAGATAGATAGATAGATAGATAGATAGATAGATAGATAGATAGATAGATAGATAGATAGATAGATAGATAGACGGACGGACAACGACAGACAGAGAGACAGACAGACAGAGAGACAGACAGACAGACAGACAAGAGAGACAGACAGACAGACAGACAGACAGACAGACAGAGAGACAGACAGACAGACAGAGAGACAGACAGACAAGAGAGACAGACAGACAGACAGAGAGATAAACAGACAGACAGACAGACAGACAGACAGAGAGATAAACAGACAGACAGACAGACAGACAGAACGACAGACAGACAGAGAGACAGACAGACAGATAGATGAATAGATAGACAGATAGATAGATAGATAGATAGATATAGATAGATAGATAGATAGATAGATAGATAGATAGATAGATAGATAGATAGATAGATAGATAGATAACGACAGACAGACATACAGAACGACAGACAGATAGACACATAGACAGACAGACAGACAGACAGAGAGACAGACAGAACGACAGACAGACAGAGAGACAGACAGACAGAATGAAAGACAGACAGACAGACAGATAGACAGACAGACAGAGAGACAGACAGACAGACAGATAGACAGACAGACAGAGAGACAGACAGACAGACAGACAGACAGACAGACAGACAGACAGATAGATAGATAGATAGATAGATGAATAGATAGACAGACAGACAGACAGATAGATAGATAGATGAATAGATAGACAGATAGATAGATAGATAGATAGATAGATAGATAGATAGATAGATAGATAGATAGATAGATAGATAGATAGATAGATAGATAGATAGATAGATAGATAGATAGATAGATAGATAGCGACAGACAGACATACAGAACGACAGACAGATAGACACATAGACACATAGACAGACAGACAGACAGATAGACACATAGACACATAGACAGACAGACATACAGATAGACAGAGAGACAGACAGACAAGAGAGACAGACAGACAGACAGACAGACAAACAGAACGACAGACAGATAGATGAATAGATAGTTTCAGTTGCGATAGAAAGCTCCATTACACACAGACACAGTTGTGTCACCTTCAATAAACAAACTATTTTTTTTTATTGAATTAAGTTCTACATCTCCATTTCCATGGAAGTTTCCGTATCTATCAATATTTTCTAGCACTGTAGTTCAAACAGATGTCATTAAGTTTCAGTTTACATTGGAGTGAAAGGAGATCCCCCCCCCCCCCCAGAAGTGAGAATGGAGAGAATTGGACGGTTTCAGTCAATCACGCAGCTCATTTTTCCTTGCAGAGCGTGGAATGAAGAGCGTCCGGAGTCCTCCGAGGATTATCCGGCATGAGATGTTTATTTTCCTTGTCGCCGTCCCCCGGCGCTCCTCTAAGCCGCAGAAAATAACGAGAAGAAGACGAGGCCTTTGCATGGTGGAGTGGGGGGGGGGGAGGTCCATCTTCCAGCGTGCGCCATCCATACGGGTGTTCGGAGCAGGTACCGGGGTCAGCAGCTGTATGTTCTGGACGCGGTCCAAATATTTGTCTCGAATCTTTCTCGTTCCTACGGCGAGGAACGCTGCTGGGCGGCCTGAGTCATCACTATTTTCTGTTTATCCTTCCACACAAATATGTGCAGAGGGTGTCCCCAAAATGCTAAATATCTCGCCGTATCACTGCTTACTTATCTGCGTGTTGTTTCTACAGCATACTGAGAAGTGACTCATCTCATTTTGTATTGAAGTAAAAACAGGCAAATATACATCTGCTAAAAAACTACCCGGGATTGAGGAGCGGAGTGATTTCAGCAAAGTTCATTTCACTTTAAAATTGCCAAAATCAACAATCAACAATAGATCCCCTCAGCAACAATGAACTGCTTGCAACAATATACCCCCCCCAGGAACAATAGAACCCCAGCAGCATAAACAAATCTCGCCGCAGTCAGCATCAATAGACCCTCCAGCAGCCAGCAACAACAGACCCCCTCCCTCAACAGTAGATCCCTTACCGCAACAACAGGCCCCCTCCCTCAACAGTAGATCCCCTACCGCAACAACAGGCCCCCTCCCTCAACAGTAGATCCCCTACCGCAACAACAGACCCCCTCCCTCAACAGTAGATCCCCTACCGCAACAACAGGCCCCCTCCCTCAACAGTAGATCCCCTACCGCAACAACAGACCCCCTCACTCAACAGTAGATCCCCTACCGCAACAACAGACCCCCTCCCTCAACAGTAGATCCCCTACCGCAACAACAGACCCCCTCCCTCAACAGTAGATCCCCTACCGCAACAACAGACCCCCTCCCTCAACAGTAGATCCCCTACCGCAATAACAGACCCCCTCCCTCAACAGTAGGTTCCCTACCGCAACAACAGACCCCCTCCCTCAACAGTAGATCCCCTACCGCAACAACAGACCCCCTCCCTCAACAGTAGATTCCCTACCAGCAATAATAGACCTCCCCAGCAACAATAGACCTCCCTGCCAAAATAGATCCCCTCCAGCAACAGTAGATCCCCCAGCAGCCAGTAAAAATACACCCTGTAGCACATCCCAGCACTCCTTGCCAATACATACATTCAGTGCTGGAGGTGCCGGAACTGCATTCCTGGTGAAAAAAAACCCTGCCTATGACCATTTATGCACCCCCCCCCCAGGCACCTTATGGGCATCCCACCCCCACCAGGGATTGCTTGGAAGCACATAAATATTCAGGCCCAGGGTCTGCCCTTTCCAGCCCACTACAGAATCCACTAGAAGGCTGGGGGAAAGTAGTTGGGCCAGAACAGCCAAAAAAAAGAATCACACACACCGCTCCACTGTTTACAAAGGAGCTAAAACTTTTGTCCGAAGGGTGTTGGCTCAAACTTGTCTTGCATACACACGGCCACACAAATGTTGGCCAACAATTACGAACGTGGGAACGTACAAGACGTGCTACGTGGTTTTTCAGCTCTTTAGCGCCACCCCTTTGGGCTCCTTCTGCTAATTTAGTGTTAGTAGAAGTTTGGTGAGTGTTGATTTGCGCTTTTCTTTTTTGCGTTTTCCATTTAGCGCTTTTCAGTTCGTTTCTTCGTTTCGGCCGTTCGTCAACCAGACATGATGCGGAATCGGAGGAGATAACGCGTTATTTTTATTGGCCTTGGAGTTATTGCTTTGAAATTTTTTTTTGGGTTGAATAATGATTTGATTTGGTAGATTTTCTGGATGCATAGAATGCACTTTTTGGTTACGTTCTATTGGCAGATATCATGTCTAATTTTATTTTATTTTTTTTTTTTTAATGCACAATATAAAAATTGTGGAGAATAATACTTGGCTGTGTGTTTTATTTCAAATGACAGTTTGGGAGTCGGCAGTTACATTTAAAAAAAAATACAATGTAAAATTGACAAGGGACACCAACATAGTTCTTTGATCTTAAAAACTATGGGATAATGGTGTTGTGGTAACTTGCCCAAATAAATTAAAATAAAGCATATTAATTTTATTCTTGATATCACTAGAAAAAAAAAAAGCCTTTGAAACTTTGTTTGCAATAACTCCATCAGTATCACCAGCAAAGCAGCTTCATTATTATCCCATTAAAGAAGAAGAGAATTGTGCGCTGCATTTGGAAATTTCATAATTTGCCGCGTCACGAATGTTAATTCTCCATTACGAGCGCTAGTTTACAAGATCGACCGCTTCCGGCTCGTCCTTGCTTCCGAGCGTGCGTGTTTGTACTTTGGACTTTTGTCCGACGGACTTGTGTACACACGCTCGGAAAATCCGATAACAGACATTTGTTGGCGGAAAATTTGAGAACATGCTAGCCAACATTTGTTGGCGGAAAGTCCGCCAACAAATGTCCAATGGAGCGTACACGCGGTCGGACTTTCCACCAACAAGCTCACATCCAACATTTCCCGTCGGAAAGTCCGATAGTGTGTACGCGGCTTTAGGATTATCTAACGAAGTGATCATTGACAAGCTTAAGAGTTTTCCGTCAATTTAGCAGAAGCTTGTTCCAAAATTTTACCAATTGCTCAAAATGTTCTTGAAATAGATACTTAGATATTCATGAGCCAAAACACACACTTCTTCGAGCCTTATTTCTGAGAATTTGTTGACAAACTTGATGCCTCCAAATTGAAATTATAAAAACAAACAATTCCATTAAAATCTGAATTTTTGTAATCAAATAATAGCAAGTTATTTTCCGTGGAATTTGTAGAGGAGAAGTTAAAAAAAAAAAAAAAAAAAAAAAAAGATTTTCTTCAGCACGGATAAAACATAGACGTTACCTTACAAACCCCTCATTCCCGAAATAGCTCTCATAATAAAGTTCAAGGCCCAACCAAACTGATAAAATCTTGATTGATGAAACGCTCTGTGACTGTTAAATAAATGTTGGAACAAGTTAATCCTCTCCTGGTACGATACAGGAGGAGGGGGGGGGGGGAACTCCCCGTTAGTCCTTTTACCCTAAAATGGTCCAAGAAGTCCGTGCCGCGGTAGTCATGCAATCCAAAAATAACAGCCCCTATAAGGCGAAGTTGTAAATATTCACAGAAAATGGCCACTTAAATAGAAACCACTTTGAAAAATTGTGATTTCGGTTCAGCATCACATTCTCAAATTGCCTAAATCATTAAGACCTTGGTGATTATTTGCACCTGTACATTATAGTTTGAACATTTAATGTACAATCATCCCCTAGATGAACGGTTAGGGTAACCCGACACTGCGTACATTTGACGAATGGTGTTATAAATTACCGGTGACCTGTGCGTTACAGCGCAGCCAGTTAATGAAACAATACTATGAAAACATACATCACTAGGCCTAGACTCCAGACTGTGCTGGGAAAAAGCCTGTTCAATGGGTAAGTGCTGATAAGATGGTAATAATTTGTTCTGCCTCGTTTTGTATGGGGATTGAGGTTCCCCCATAATGACCAATTAAAGAGCTTGTACTTCTGAAACATTCGGGAAAAATGAAATAAAAGATAAATGGATGTGGTTAATCCTGGAAAGTGTACCATTCATTAGAAGGTCTCCAAATTAGAGACATACATAAACAATGGATATACCTAAGATATAACCTTAACAAGTGCTGACATTTTGGACATGTCCAAGCGACTTAATGAACAGACAAGATTACGTTTGACCTGGAAAGTAGCTCAAGGCCATCCATATGGCATTTGTCTGTTAGAGTTTATAGAGTTCTTTCCAACTAAACTAACTCGAGGGTAGAATGAGAAAAATGGACGCTCGAAGGTGCTAAAAGTCTGGAAGCTCAAAACTTGAGGAGGTCAGAATGGATAGCTACTTTTCCTTTCCTCTTCCTTTTCCTTTCCTTTTCTTTTCCTTTCTATTTCCGTTTTTTCTCTTTCTTTCCATGATTTTCCTTTCCTCTTCCTTGCCTTTCCTTTCTTTTCCTCTTCATTTCCTTTTTATTCATCCTTTCCTTTTCTTTCCTATTCATTTACTCTTTCCCCTTACTTTCCTTTCATTTTCTTTCCTTTAATTTCCTCTTCTTTTCTTTTCCTTTCCTCTCCTCATTCATTTCTTTCCTTTGCTTTCCTCATCCTTTGCTTTTTATTCCCCCTTTCCTCTTCCTTTCCTTTCTTTTCCCTTCCTTGCCTCTTCCTTGCCTTTCCTTCCTCTTTCTTTCCTTAAATTTCCTTTTCCTTTCCCCTTTCCTTTCCTTTCCTTTCCTTTCCTTTCCTTTCCTTTCCTTTCCTTTCCTTTCCTTTCCTTTCCTTTCCCTTTTACTCTTCCTTTCCTTTCCTTTCCTTTCCTTTCCTTTCCTTTCCTTTCCTTTCCTTTCCTTTCCTTTCCTTTCCTCTTCCTTTCCTTTCCCCCTTTCCTCACCCATTCATTTCCTTCCCTTTCTTTTTTATTCCCCCTTTCCTCCCCCTTTCCTTTCTTGTCCTCTTCCTTTCCTTTCCTTTTCCCTTCCTCTTCCTTTCCTCATCCTTTCCTTTTTATTCCCCATTTCCTCTTCCTTTCCTTACTTTTCCTCTTCCTTTTTCCTTTCCTTTACTTTCCTTTCCTTCCCTTTCCTCTTCCTCTCATTTCCTTTCCTTTCCTTTCCTTTCCATTTCCTCTCCTTTCTTTTCCTTTCCTTTCCTTTCCTTTCCTTTCCTTTCCTTTCCTTTCCTTTCCTTTTCATTTCCTCGTCCTTTCCTTTTCCCCTTTCCTCTTCATTTCCATTCCTTTGCTCTTCCTTTTCATTTCTCTTTTCCATTCCCCCTTTCTTTTTCTTGTCCTCTCCATTTTACCATTCTTTAATTTTCTTTCCTTCTTTCCTATCTTTCTGCTCTCCTGTATCATTGCTTATTTCTTCCCAGCTCTAAAGAACTGACCTCTTATGCAGTGTACACACGATCGGAAATTCGGCCAGCAAAAGACCGATGAGAGCTTTTGGTCGGAAGATGCGACCGTGTGTATGCTCCATCGGACTTTTGCTGGCGCAATTCCCACCAGCAAAATATTGAGAGCAGGTTCTCATTTTTTCGGTCGGAAAAAGTTCCTATCAGAAAATGCGCTCGTCTGTACAAATTCTGACGCGCAAAATTCCTACACATGCTCGGAAACAATGACGCATGCTCAGAACCATTGAACTTCATTTTCTCGACTCATTGTAGTGTTAATACGTCACCACGTTCTTGACGGTCGAAAGTTCAGAGAACTTTTGTGTGACCGGTGTGTATGCAAGGCAAGCTTGACCGGAATTCTGTCGGAAAAACCATCCAAGTTTGTTCCGACAGAAAATTCACTCGTGTGTACGCGGCAAAACACGTTCTTTATGCCTTGCACTGCATTCGTTTTTCACAGTCCTCCAAAGACTTGTGGTATCAATCAACAACCAGTACCACCGCCCTTTGCTTCACATAATTGGCTTAAAAAAATGCAAGTAGAGAAGAATACCTGTTGATCTTCCAGAGAGCTCCTAAATTCCTGTAGTGAGCTGACAAGGAAATCCCAAGCGGTGTTTTAATACCTATCCAGTTCTTTGCTGCTGGACTTGGGAACACCTCTCTCCTCATCTCCAACACGTAATCAGCGGGGTGTTCTGTAGTCAAGCAGGTAAGAACTCAGGCAGAGTCAACAACACTGCTTGGGGTTTCATAGCTGTGGAGGCAGCTTTGTCAGGTTCTCTACAGGAAGTTAGGTCCTTGCTAGATTTTTTTACACTTGAGGCTTGATGCCAAACATATAATGATAGATTTGGGGTTTACATACGGTTTAAGTAGCTGCTTCAGGTAATGAAGGCCAATAAGGTAGTCATAATATCTGAACTAAGGCTGAAAATGTTACATCATCCCTTTCTTCCCTTAAGTGGGGCTTCATCATAGAGGAGCCAGACCATTGCAAATTAGAATATAAAGAGAAAGCAGGATAAATTGCACTTGGATTTTCAGATTAGGAGGTCAATATGGTTAATAGGAGCTCATAAATGCCAGACATGATGTATGGGTAGCTTCAATTAAAACCAGTCCTACAGCACCTGTGGCACCCCCCCTAGTGGTAGACTGTCCAGCAAGTTCCTCTGCACAGGCCTACACAAAAAATTTTAGTGATGATGGGTTCAAGAGCCTAACATCCATCCTTCTTTTTTGCTATATTTTCAAGTTCCACACTCCATTCAACTCCAGGGCCATGTCGAGAATCATTTGCTACACACTTATGACAACCATCTCCTAGATCTGTGGTTCCTGTCCTAGCCTGTGGGGGTCCTGCTGAACATCTCAGGCCCATATGATAAGGGAGCCCAGGTTATGGGGTTATAATAAAAAAATAATAATTATAATAAAATGAATAATAATAATAAAAAGCCTGTTTTGTTACATTTTTAACCAGGAGCTAGGATATCAAACACATGTACCATATATCAATTCTGCATGAAATGATATTACATGCGGTATATCCATGTTTATCCAAATATAATCAGGATATTCTGGAATGCCTAGTGGTATGTCCAGCTAATTAGCATGTCCCCTTCTGTTGGGCTGATGATTAATGATGAGTAGTGTTCAGTATGAGAACGAGGTGCACAGCAATTTGCTGGGAAACAATTGATCTGCTCTACAAAGTAAGCACACATTATACTAATCTAAAGTCCACCGAGACCACTAGAAAATGTCCTTTTTGTAAAAATGTTCTGCTAATTTTCTGAGATCATAAATCTCCTCTGCCAAGTTCGTCATCTTGTTTAACATATTTCAAGTTGTTTCCTAAACCTGACATGCGAGATGCCGTAAGTGAATTAGGAAATGATAACTCTGCTCAAAGCTGTAATTTCACATTTGCACAGTGGATTGCCGGTTTCTAACATCCCACCAGAACCACCAACTTCAAACTAGTGCCATCTTACTACATTTTCAGTGATGTCACCGGTCTCTAGTGAATGGATAGGCTGCACTCTCGGTGATGTCACCGGCCTCTAGTGAATGGATAGGCTGCATTCTCAGTGATGTCACCGCTCTCTAGTGAATGGATAGGCTGCATTCTCAGTGATGTCACCGGTCTCTAGTGAATTGATAGCCTGCACTCTCAGTGATGTCACCGGTCTCTAGTGAATGGATAGGCTGCATTCTCAGTGATGTCACCGCTCTCTAGTGAATTGATAGCCTGCACTCTCAGTGATGTCACCGGTCTCTAGTGAATGGATAGGCTGCATTCTCAGTGATGTCACCGGTCTCTAGTGAATGGATAGCCTGCACTCTCAGTGATGTCACCGGCCTTTAGTGAATGGATAGGCTGCATTCTCAGTGATGTCACCGGCCTCTAGTGAATGGATAGCCTGCACTCTCAGTGATGTCACCGGTCTCTAGTGAATGGATAGCCTGCACTCTCAGTGATGTCACCGGTCTCTAGTGAATGGATAGGCTGCATTCTCAGTGATGTCACCGGCCTCTAGTGAATGGATAGGCTGCATTCTCAGTGATGTCACCGGTCTCTAGTGAATGGATAGGCTGCATTCTCAGTGATGTCACCGGTCTCTAGTGAATGGATAGGCTGCATTCTCAGTGATGTCATCGGTCTCTAGTGAATGGACAGGCTGCATTCTCAGTGATGTCACCGGTCTCTAGTGAATGGATAGCCTGCACTCTCAGTGATGTCACCGGCCTCTAGTGAATGGATAGGCTGCATTCTCAGTGATGTCACCGGCCTCTAGTGAATGGATAGGCTGCATTCTCAGTGATGTCACCGGCCTCTAGTGAATGGATAGGCTGCATTCTCAGTGATGTCACCGGTCTCTAGTGAATGGATAGGCTGCATTCTCAGTGATGTCACCGGTCTCTAGTGAATGGATAGGCTGCATTCTCAGTGATGTCACCGGTCTCTAGTGAATGGATAGGCTGCACTCTCAGTGATGTCACCGGTCTCTAGTGAATGGATAGGCTGCATTCTCAGTGATATCACCGGTCTCTAGTGAATGGATAGGCTGCACTCTCAGTGATGTCACCGGTCTCTAGTGAATGGATAGGCTGCATTCTCAGTGATATCACCGGTCTCTAGTGAATGGATAGGCTGCACTCTCAGTGATGTCACCAGTCTCTAGTGAATTGATAGGCTGCACTCTCAGTGATGTCACTAATCTCTAGTGAATGGATAGGCTGCATTCTCAGTGATGTCACTGGTCTCTAGATGGACAAGCAGATTACATTTTGGATGATATTGTGTATAATAAGTGCTGATGATATTACCGATCTCTGGCAATAATTCCACCATACATGCTATCTCAGCATTATGAATCCACTTAGCAGTTCTCCAGTACAGCCCTGAACTTACAATAGAGTTCTCTTTGTTAGAGGAGTTCACATCTGCTTCCCGTTAGCTCTCAGTATCTCGTCCTCCACCTCTGCCAAAGCTGTTTTCTGTAAGGCTGAATATAAAATCTCCGCAAAACTTACAACTGTAATCAAAATAAAAATATACATCAATGTCTCCGGTTTATTTTGCAGGGGTTCGATGATGAAAAGTTTTGATCGTAGAGGCGAGCTCCGCCACGTTCCCCTCCATACACACATAGACAAAGGCACAGAAGTAGAGAGAAAAAAAAAAAAAAGAAAAAGTTGAAGGTTTTTTTTTTTTTGTTTGTTTTTAACTACACCCCTAACTCGAGTCTCGTTTTTTGCAAACCCTTCAGGGTGTAAACGTGATCCAATAAAAACATACTGTAAAATCACTCAGGATCCGAGCACACGCAATTTCTGACCCCACGTACCCCCCGCGCTTCCAATCCCCTCGCCGCCCCCCCCCCCCCCCCCCCACCTTGTGCATTTCACCCTCCCATATGTTTGCATTTTACTCGATACATCAGGAAATAATTATGATAGCGAGTAATCCACACAACCTAATTAAAGAAATATTCCCCATCACTCATTGTACAGCAAGAGCTGATTTGGACGGCTGATAAGATCATTTGCTCGCTGAACCAACAAGCGTGGCGGATTTACCCAGCGCACCTCTCGTTTTTGGCCCGATCCTGGCCCGTTCCTTGTTGTGTGAAGGCTGACACACCATGTTATGCAACCAGAGAATGTGGTAAAAGTCAATAGTTTGTGGTCTGCAGTTCAAAGAGCAAATGTTTGCGCTGAAAGATGGGTGGAAGACTAAGAGCCCCGGGCCAGCCAGGAAAATTACCCCAGAAATGAAAGTTTTCTAGGAAAAGAAGGTAATTCTTCCATTCGATACATGGAAGGCTTGAACCAGATTTATAGGTTGTTGACTCCAAATGAAAATTGATTTAAGTTTCTATTAGCTTAAAAAAAAAAAATAAATAAAAAAAAAAAAAAAACCCGTTTAGGACTGTCTAACACATATATGCAGCAATCAGGGAGTAGGCTTTATTGGGTGCCACATACAGTTGTGCCCATAAGTTTGCATGGGCAGAATTTATGATTTCTTGGCCATTTTTCAGAAAATATGAATGATAACACAAAATTTTTTCTTTCACTCGTGGTTAGTGTTTGGCTGAAGCCATTTATTATCAATCAACTGTGTTTACTCTTTTTATTTCATAATGACAACAGAAATAACTACCCAAATGACCCTGATCAAAAGTTTACACACCCTGGTGATTTTCACCCTAACATGCACACAAGTTGACACAAAGGGGTTTGAATGGCTATTAAAGGTAACCATCCTCACCTGGGATCTGTTTGCTTGTAATTAGTGTGTGTGTATAAAAGGTCAATGAGTTTCTGGACTCCTGACAGACCCTTGCATCTTTCATCCAGTGCTGCACTGATGTTTCTGGATTCTGAGTCATGGGGAAAGCAAAAGAATTGTCAAAGGATCTACGGGGGAAAGGTAGTTAAACTGTAAAAAACAGGAAAGGGATATAAAAGGATATCCAAGGAATTGAGAATGCCAATCAGCAGTGTTCACACTCTAATCAAGAAGTGGAAAATGAGGGGTTCTGTTGAAACAAAACCACGGTCAGGTAGACCAACTAAAATTTCAGCCACAACTGCCAGGAAGATTGTTCGGGATGCAAAGAAAAACCCACAAATAACTTCAGGTGAAATACAGGACTCTCTGAAAATGTGGCGTGGCTGTTTCAAGATGCACAATAAGGAGGCACTTGAAGAAAGATGGGCTGCATGGTCGAGTCGCCGGAAGAAAACAATTAGTACGCAAATGTCACAAAGTATCCCGCTTACAATGCGCCAAACAGCACAGAGACAAGCCTCAAACCTTCTGGCACAAAGTCATTTGGAGTGATGAGACAAAAATTGAGCCACAACCATAAACGCAACATTTGGAGAGTCAACAAGGCCTATGATGAGAGGTCCGCCATCCCTACTGTGAAACACGGAGGTGGATCGCTGATGTTTTGGGGATGTGTGAGCTACAAAGGCACAGGAAATTTGGTCAAAATTGATGGCAAGATGAATGCAGTATGTTAGCAAAAAATACTGGAGGGACATTGGCATTCATCAGCCAGGAAGCTGCGCATGGGACGTACTTAGACATTCCAACATGACAATTATCCAAAACACAAGGCAAAGTCGACCTGTCATTGGCTAAAACTGAATAAAGTGAAAGTTCTGAGTGGTCATCTCAATCTCCTGACCTCAATATCATTGAGCCCCTCTGGGGAGATCTCAAACGTGCCGTTCATGCAAGACAGCCCAAGAATTTACAGGAACTGGAGGCTTTTTGCCAAGAGGAATAATGGGCAGCTTTACCATCTGAGAAGATAAAGAGCCTCATCCACAAATAGCACAAAAGACTTCAAGCTGTCATTGATGTTAAAGGGGGCAATACACGGTATTAAGAACTGGGGTATGTAAACTTTTGATCAGGGTCATTTGGGTAGTTTCTGTTGAGATTATGATATAAAAAGAGTAAACACAGTTGATTGATAATAAATGGCTTCAGCCAAACACTAACCATGAGTGAAAGAAACGTTTTTGTGTTATCATTCATATTCTCAGAAAAATGGGCAAGAAATCGTAAATGCTGCCAGGGTATGTAAACTTATGAGCACAACTGTATATCCACTCTTGGAGCAAATAGAACAAAGGATGGGTCTATAGCGGTGAAGAAACAAACCAAAGAAAAATATGTTGAGATAAAATTTTCAAAATGTATTATGTATTAAAAACAGAGTCATATTTTTAAAAGACATGAGCTTAAACCGAAGCATATGGCTCATATATTTGTTTAAAGCGGCATAGTGTTGAATCCCGACATGTTTCGCCCTATGTATTGGGCTTCCTCAGGGGATGCTATCCGCATGGGGTGGGGTGCTTGGCATTAGCTAAGTGTATTTTCCTTTTTGTGTCTCTGTTTTTACCTTTAGTATAATATCTGAACCAACCTGCTTTGTGATCCCTGCCCCCGCTGTCATTCATATATACAGCTTAACCTAAGTAAGTACGTTTTTTTTTCTTACAAAATTATGCAGTACTTTTATGCACTCTATCTTTTGATATTATTCATTGGTGTTGGTTTTGTTTGTTAACATTTCTTAGTTTGGTCCATGTCTGCCTCCTGCGGCCACCTGTAGGCTGTTCAGTGGATTTAGCACTTCATCAAGTTTTTTGAATAAATTTATGACCTCATTCTAAATTCTATTTCAGAAATACAGGGTAAGTATGTCAGATGGCCTATATATGCACATGTGTACATAATGGTTCAATGAAATGTAAATGATTTGTATAATTATATATGAAAAATGTTTTGTGTATTAATTACGGTATCACGTTTGTATATTCTTTTATTATTAGAAGGCTGACACCCCATGCGGATAGCACCCCCTGAGGAAGCCCAATACATAGGGCGAAACATGTCGGGATTCAACACTGTGCCGCTTTAAACAAATTTATGAACCATATCCTTAGGTTTAAGCTTATGTCTTTTAAAAATATGACTCTGTTTTAAATATATAATACATTTTGACAAATGTTATCTCAGCATATTTTTCTTAGGTTTGTTTCTTGCACCGCTATAGTCCCATCCTTTGTTCTACTTGCTCCAATAACCCCAGGATGAGGTGCGTTATATTGTGTGAATCTATACACATTGGTCTACATTGTACATATATGCACTCTTGTGCTAGTCGATCACCAGCACTGAGACTGAGCTGTTACCAACAGCTCTGGGCCTTCTTCTAATGATTGGGAGCCAGGAGAACCGGTTCCTGACCATGTGATCACTGCGATTAACCAATCATAGTGATCATTACTGTGTAGATCCGCCCCAGTGTTGTTTCTCCTCTGTGAAGAGCAAAAGATACATTGTATCTTTTCCTCCTGGCTAGAGGAGAAGTCTGTAAAATAAAATAGTCTGTTGAAAATAAACATTAAAGTCATATTAATCACTCCAACTCCGTTGACCAGAGCATGTTTTGCGATACGGCACTGCATTACTTTAACTGACAATTGCGCGGTTGTGCGACACTGTACCCAAATAAAATGTATGTCCTTTTTTTCCCCACAAATAGAGCTTTCTTTTGTTGGTATTTGATCATTTCTGCAGTTTTTATTGTTTTCACTATAAACAAAAAAAGATTAAAAATTCCCCTCATGCTTGATTGCCACCAAACGTGGCCGCTCTTTCACACTTCAGTTTCCTGAGGAACTTCCAACATTCCTCCATGACCTCAATATTCCCCTGCTGGAGCTCCTGGGTTGTCAGGTTCCTATACCAACATTCTCGGTCCCCTTGGACCCCCAATGGCGGAAAACCCCCTCAAAAAAGACACCGGGTTCCTCTCAGAAAAAATGGATGAGACGCACTCTGTGCATTCACTTTGCATCCACATATACCCACAATCGCTGTGGCTGTTACACTGTTATTAAGTTTTTGTGACACTTCTCCATCACAGTTCTCTTTCTGAGACCAGAGACCTAATGAATATTTGACATCAATCCAGGTTCTGCTCTACTCCTTATTACACTATTGGACTATTATTTACTATGGTCCGCTACTCCTGTATTATTTTGTTCCTGGGGATGGCAATGTGAAGAGGGGACTGTGATGTGAGGGGAGGGCTCTAATGTGAAGGGGGGCTGAAGACATTGATGTAAAGGGGTGACCATTAAGTAAAGGGGGTAGAATTTGAAGAAGGGGACTGAGGACACTGATGTAAAAGGGGTGATTGTGATGTCTAAGGTACCACTGATGGTAAGGGGGTACTGTGATGAGAAGGGACACTGAGGACACTGAAGAAAAGGGGGTACTGTGAGGTAAAGAGGGGGGGGGATGTGAAGAGAGGACTGAGGTCACTGATGTAAAGGGGGGACTGTGATTAGAAGGGGGAACTAAGGACACTGATCTAAAGGGGGGACTGTGATTAGAAGGGGGAACTAAGTACACTGATGTAAAGTGGGGATTGTGATTAGAAGGGGAAGCACTAAGAACACTGATGTAAAGGGGGGCTGTGATGAGAAGGGCAATTTGAAGACACTGATGTAAAGGGGGGGGGCTCTGATGAGAAGGGGGGATTAAGAACACTCATGTAAAGGAAGGACTGTGATGAGAAGGGACACTGAGGACACTGATGTAAAGGGGGGACTGTGATGAGAAGGGGGAACTAAGGACACTGATCTAAAGGGGAGACTGTGATTAGAAGGTGAAGGACTAAGAACACGGATGTAAAGTGGGGACTGTGATTAGAAGGGGAAGGACTAAGAACACTGATGTAAAGTGGGGACTGTGATTAGAAGGGGAAGGACTAAGAACACTGATGTAAAGGGGGGCTGTGATGAGAAGGGGGATTTGAAGACACTGATGTAAAGGGGGGGCTTTGATGAGAATGGAGGATTAAGAACACTCATGTAAAGGGGGTACTGTGATGTAAAGGGGGGACTGTGACGAGAAAGGTTAACTGAGGACACTGATGTAAAGGGAGGACTCTGATGAGAAGAGGGGGGGGGGGGGGAACTAAGAACACTAATGTAAAATGGGGACTGTGATTAGAAGGGGAAGGACTAAGAACACAGATGTAAAGGGGGGACTGTGATGAGAAGCGGGCACTGAGGACCCTGATGTAAAGGGGAGAATGTGATGTAAAGGGGGGGGGGGGTGAAGAGGGGACATGGGACACTGACTAAAGGGGGACTGTAATGTCATAGCTCATACATGAGAGTTGGACCTCTGCTTGAAGAAAATTTTGCTGACCGGGCCTCCATGAATTTGCATTTACTACCCCTGGAGTGGGAAATTGTTAGACCCCTTTTCTAGTTTTTTTTTTCCTGTCTGGGTTCCATTGGGGAGATTTCCAGTGCCGGGACAAGGTCATCCAATGCCCAGGGCAAAGAAGCCAAACGCCTCTTTCTATTATATTCACACCCAATTGTCTTTGTCATCTGGGATCCCATGTTCAGCTGACACCATACTTCTCTCAGTGTCACTGTGCAGCTCGGGGTCCACCAGCTGGGTTTCATATGACCCGGAAGTGCACAGCGGCATCGTGGGACCTTTCTGCTGTGTGTTTTCTGCCTCTGCTGATCTCCGTGCACTAATTGTGAACAGCGTTGGATCAGCCAGAAGCACCTTGGGGTGTCTAGTTTCCAAAAAAGGGGTACTTTAGGGGTGTATTTTATACTTGAAAGTAAGCGAATTTTTTTTAATCAGAGTTGATGGTCTTTTTGAAATTTGACTGGTAAAAAATAAGCCCTATCTGTCCAAAAAAATAAAAAAAAAAAACTCCTTTAAGTACAGTGTTGCATGACAGAATAACTGTCAGCCCAATGCCGTGTACACACGCTCGGACATTCCCACAACAAAATCCTGGATTTTTTTCTGACGGATGTTGGCTCAAACTTGTCTTGCATACACGTGGTCGCACAAATGTTGTCGGAAATTACGAACGTCAAGAACGCGGTGACGTACGACACGTACGACGAGCCGAGAAAAATGAAGTTCAATAGCCAGTGCGGCTCTTCTGCTCGATTCCGAGCATGCGTGGAACTTTGTGCGTCGGAATTCGGTACACGCGCTCGGAATTTCCAACAACAAGTTTTGTTGTCGGAAAATTTGAGAGCCTGCTCTCAAACATTTGTTGTCGGAAATTCCGTCAGCAAATGTCCGATGGAGCCTACACACGGTCGGAATTTCCGACAACAAGCTCACATCGAACATTTGTTGTCGGAAATTCCGACCGTGTGTACGCGGCATAAGTATCACACCACTAATGCCCCGTACACACGGTCGGAATTTCCGACAGAAAAATGGGAGCTTTTGGTCAGATATTCAGACCGTGTGTATGCCCCATCGGACTTTTTCTGTCGGCACTTCCGACGGACTTAGATAGAGAACATGTTCTAAATTTTTCCGGCGGAGGTTATCCCGTTGGCAAGTCCGACCATGTGTACACGGCATAAGAAATGAAAAATGTCCTGGACAGGAATGAGATGTAACATGGCAGTCCTCAAGTTTGACCTTCAAAGCAAAATGACAGGTCCTCTTTGAAAGCTGCCCACTTGGCAGGCCTCTCGATTGTTCCTCGTCTAGCCTGTCCCAAAACATCTCAGTCTTGTTTTCCTTCACCTCTGCTTTGCTCCTGAAATGTGGTATTAATATTACCAGCAGACGCTGCGGCACATCAGGGAGAAACCAAATATGGTTAAAAGGCAAAATCCGAGCCGCTTCGGAGGCATGAATAGGCGGCTTTGAGAAGGTTCTGCAGGTGGCGGGGTCGCCGGCTACCCCCAGATGACATCTCCGTGGAGAAAGGAGAGATCACAGGAACGCAGAGAAAATATCGCTACGCCCGAACGCCAACAGGAGAATTTATTTTAATTTCTCTGTCTAAATATAGGCGACCGGTGAATATTCCTGGGAATCCGTCTCCACCTCCGCAGACTGACAATACCGTATCGCCATTAACGGCCGCCTACTCCGAGTAGAGTGTCAAGAACAAGCTATAGGAGTTAACAGGGCCTTGCAAGGAAAATAAATACACCTAAAGAGGACTACGGATTATTAATGTGGTCAGAGCCATGCCTTTTTCTCAGCATTGTCTCTAAAAAAAGTTTCAAGTGGAACTCTGGGCAGAACCAAATTATAAATGAATACTAATCCAAAGAAGGTAAAATCCAGGAGCACTCAGGGTTCCGTTATTTGCAGCACATCGGTCTACAGCCTCCCGTATCTCGCTGTGAGTGTTACATTTTCCCTCCACATTTATTGTAGAATAAAAAAACATTTTTTTTTTTTTTTTGGGGCTGCAACTTCTTTTGGGCTGCTTCAAACCAGAGATTTCCCCTGTAGTACTTTTTTCTGCCACTAGATGTCCTCAGTCTGATGGCCCCATGACTAAGCCCCGTGGGCAGGGGGGTGAACGTGTCGGACAGACTCTAGGCAGACTCTATTCTTCATACGAGAGTTTTGTGTGATGTGTGGCTCTTGGGATTTCCTTTCTTTCCTTTATTGTTCAGCATTATTCAGCCCAATCCCTCTAAGCCCAAGTTGTCCTGGACCCGCCCTCAGACTGTGAGTGGACAGTGAAAGGAGAAGCAGCGCAGTGATGAGCTCATCTTTGTGTCACTCTGCTCTCTCCTCCTATCAGCATGTAGAGATGGGTCGAACACCCCGACTGTTGGTTTTGCACCAGAACTCCCAAAAAGGGAAAAGGTTTGGCACCGAGCCGCAAACTAGTCTATTTGACCCGAACATGAAAAATCAAAACTCCTCATTTTGAAGGCTTATATGCAAGTTATTAGCCATAAAAAGGGTATGGGGGGGGGGGGTTACTGCCCTGGAGGACATGTATCAATGCAAATTTAAAAAAAAAACAATTGTTTTTAAAGGAGCAGTGATTTTAATGATGCTTAAAGTGATTGTAAAGTCTTGTTTTTGACTAGTTAAACATAACAAACATGCTATACTTACCTGCTCTGTCTAATGGTTTTGCACAAAGCAGCCTGGATCCTCCTCTCCTCGGGTCCCTCTTTGACTCCCCTGGCCCCTCCCCCTTTAAAGTGAAACAATAAAAATGAAAAATTCCTTTAAATATAGTGCCTGGGAGGTCTCCTTAGTCTGCCTGTAAAGTGGAGCATCTGTACCGTGTATAGAACCTGCTGCAGCAAAACTGCCATTTCTAAAGGAAAAAAAATGACATTTAAACAGACTTCCCAGCTGCAAGCTATTGCCGGCAATATATATATATATTTTTTTAAATGCCAAAATTTGAAGGAAAAAAAACAGCGTGGGGTTTGCCCCCCCTCCCCTCCCCACCCCACCTGAACCATACCAGGCCACATGCCCTCAACATGGGGGGGGTGCTTTTGGGCAGGGGGGGCTCTTCTGGACAACCCTGGGCGGTGGTTGTGGGAGTTTGCAGGCAGGGGGTTTTCTTGGAATCTGGAAGTCCCCTTTAAGAAGTGGGCCCCCAGATCCCAGTTCCCCCCATGTGAATGAGTATGGGGTACATTGTACCCGTACTCATTCACCAAGAAAAAGTGTCAAAAATAATGACAGGAGGCAGTTTTTGAAAATTCCTTTATTAAACAAAATTTTAAAAAAATGTCCCCCAATGTAGATCCATTGTCAACCATGACACCCGCTGCACCACTGGACCCGAAAAAGGGGAAAAAAATGCTCCACCTGCAATGAAGGCTGACCGCAGAATGCCTGCTTTGCCGGGTGACAGTTCCTAAATAGGTAAGGGGCGGGGTCACCTGGTGGCCTCACTCCCTTGTGACGTCACCGACTCAGCATGCAACGGTCGGCAGACCCCACACAACCACCGCTCAGGGTTGTCGGGAAGAGGCCCTTGTTCCCATCAACATGGGGACAAGGTGCTTTGGGGTGGGGGAGGCAGAGTCCCCTCTTCCCCAAAGCACTCCCCCATGTTAAGGGCATGTGGCCTGGTATGGTTCAGAAGGGGGGGGCTCGCTTATCTCCCCCTCCCCCCCCCACCTTTCCTGGCCTGCCACGCTGCATGCTTGGATAAGATTTTTTTGCTTCTTTTTTTTTTACCTTCAGCTGTCAGCAGGGAAGCCCGCTGACAGCTGAGGCAGCCGGCTTCCCGACCCCCCTCCTTAACAACATATTGACTGTGCGCTCGGCAACTACAATTACTTGTAGTTCTACAGGATATAGCACATACCTCCCAACATTTTGAGATGGGAATGAGGGACACCTACTAGCAAATGTATGTAGGCATGGGACACACCCCATGCCACACCCCCTTAAAGGAGAATTAACTAAAAAAAAGCTTAATTAAATCCACAAGGGCTTTTTTTTACCACTACTATTCCTTTATATTGGCTTTTAAAATTTACAAATGCAGAAATTTAGAAAACACTTTTGAAAGATAAAAAGTGCATTTTATATACAACTATATAGATCAGACCAAAATGAGGGACAAATGAGGAGGAATGAGGGACAGAGGGACATTGCTCCAAATCAGGGACAGTCCCTGGAAATCAGGGACAGTTGGGAGCTATGTATAGCACCTTTGAACCAGCAGTCACTGTGATTTCATCTGCATCTTGCTAACACAGGAGAGAGTCCGTTTCTTTAATCATTACGGCCAGATCGATCTGCTCTGCTATTCAGGAATTCTTCACTTGCAATTTTCACAAGGCTAGCTGAAGACCAAAGGACTATTTCTTTATATTACAGGACTACTTCAAACCTCCTTACCCAATGCAGGGATCTCCTTTACTGCGCTCATTGAGCTTGAATTTACCTAGAACTCTCTGAAAGAGCAGGATAAATTCCATTGCAGTTGACTATTATTGAAGGTTTATGACATTTGCATTGATTATTTGCACCTGTGTGTTGAGGGACAGAAGAGAGAGGTCATCTGACACAGCTAAAAGCCATTCCTCTGCCCTTCTGCTGTCTGTTGACATGCTATGTATAGGTATAGTTGTGAATAAGTACTGTTTATATTCAGATATCCTTTGTATTTACTTGTTTGACCTTTTCCATCTGGGTGTCACTTCATTTCTGGTGATATTTAGACTGGAAATACTATTCTAATGCATAAATCCAAGTGGTCCTCTTTCAATTGCCTTTATCTTACAAAGTAAACAAGTTCATTGGTTTAACAGATTGTGGTGTTCCTATTTCATTGTTGTCAATCACTGAAGTAAAACAATGTCTGAACCCAGGGGTGTCAGAGGTGGCGGAGGACTTGCGGGGTCGGGGCAACCAGTGGGGCACAGATTCTACCAGCGGTCCTCACGAGAAGATTGGAAAAACGTTGCCTGGTCTGATGAGTCTTGATTTCAGCTGCGATATTCAGATGGTGGGGTCAGAATTTGGCTTAAACAACATGAAAGCATGGATCCATCCTGCCTTGTATCAACGGTTCAGGCTGGTGGTGGGGGGTGTAATGGTGGGGGGGGGGGGATATTTTCTTGGCACACTTTGGGCCCCTTAGTACCAATTGAGCATGGTTCAAACACCACGGCCTACCTGAGTATTGTTGCTGATCATGTCCATCCCTTTATGACTACAGTATCCCCATCTTCTGATGGCTCCTTCCAGCAGAATAATGCACCATGTCACAAAGCTCCAATCATCTCACCACTGGACAATGAGGTCCCTGTACTCCAAAGGCCTCCACACTCACCACATCTCATCCAATAGAACACCTTTGGGATGTGGTGGAAAAGGAGATTGGCATCATGGGTGTGCAGCCAACAAATCTGCAGCAACTGTGTGATGCTATCATGTCACTATGGACCAAAATCTCTAAGGAATGTTTCCAACGCCTTGTTGAATCTATGCCACGAAGAACGAAGTTCTGAAGGCAAAAGTGGGTCCAACCACTAGCAAGATGTACCAAAGAAAGTGGCCAGTGAGTGTATATAAAAGTGTGGAAACCTTTTGAAGACCCCTCGTATAATAAAGTGGAGACCCAGTGTGCCATGAAAAAGTCCTGGGACGAGAAATGTGTTTTCTGATACTAAAAAATAAAAACAACACCTCCCTAACGTAGTCTGCATCTCCTCGTACACTCTGTTCCTCTTTGTCACATTTTATGTAAAACAGCTTGTAGAATTAGTCATGTTTTGAGCCGTACGGAAACTCAAAGCCAATGTTCTCCGAGTGTTATACAGGCACTGTATTACATCAATTCCCCACAGCTCCACATATCAAAGGCTTAACCAGAGAGCCGCGTTCATGGCAGCAGAAAGTTTGGCACGGCTTCCTTGGCGGGTGAAGCCGATCTGCATGGGGAAACCACACATATTCTATAACTTGATACTGTATCGCCTGCGGCATGGGCCACCAGAATAGAGGGGTGGCACCGAAAAAGCAATCAGCGGGCTGGTAATGTATTCCAGGAGACATTGACGCCGCACTAAACTTAAAGTGGAAATTTAGAGCTTCATACCCCCCCCCCCACCACCACCATTTTTTTTTTTGGAAGCCTTAGCTACCTGGTGGTGTGTTTTGCTAACTATTGATACTCACCCACCCAGCAGATCTAGCACTGTCCAGCTAAGAGACTCTTCTTTGCCCTAACAACAGAGGTCACTAGGCAGCTTCTTTGACTGGCCGTCTGTGCCCTAGCAATGGAAGAATGCAAGAGGCTTCTTTGAGAAGTGACCTGCACCCAAGCAGAGAAGGATGCTAGATGGCAAACGCTACGTCCTAGCAAAGGGGAACACTAGGCAGCTTCTTTGAGAATCACCTGTGTCCTAGCACCAGAAGACGTTAGGTGGCTTCATTGAGAGGCTGCCTGCAACCTAGCAGTGGAAGGATGCTGGGATTTTCTTGGAGAAGCCTGAGCAACCGAGGACGCTAGATGGCAAAAGTTGCCTCCACCCTAGCAATGGAGGATGGTAAATGGCAACAACAACCCGCATCTTGGCAATTTTGACATTAGGCAGGTTCCTACAGAAGCCACCTGCGTCACAGCAATGGAAGAGGCTAGGTGGCTTCTTTGAGAGACCGCATGCATCCTAGCAATGGAAGGAGGCTGAGATTTTCTTTGAGAATTCTGAAGCCTGAGCAACTAGATGGCAAAAGTAGCCTCGACCCTAGCAATAGAGGATGATAGGTGGCACCAAAAACCTGCATCTTGGCAATTTTGGACTTTGGCCAGCTGCCTTCAGAGGGCACCTGTGTCATAGCAATGGAGGACGCTAAGTGGCTTCTGTGAGAAGCCACCTGTGTCCTAGCAACAGTGGATGCTAGGGAGCTTCCTCAAGAAGTCACCTGCATCCTAGAAAGGAAAGACACTATCCGACTTCCTTGAGAAGTTCCTTGTATCCTAGCAATGGAAGGATGCTAGTCGGTTTCCTTGAGAAGACCCATGTCCTAGGAACGCCGTACATTCAGTTCATTTTCTCAAAACGTTACATGTGCACAAAATTTGCTCATTACATGTATATCAATTTTTATTTTATTTTAACACATTTTAAGTTTAACCACTTGCTTACCGGGCACCTAAACCCCTTCCTGCCGAGGCCAATTTCCAGCTTTCAGCACTGTCACACTTTGAATGACAATTGCGCGATCACGCAACACTGTACACGAATGAAATGTTTATAATTTTTTTCACACAAATAGAGCTTTCTTTTGCTGGTATTTAATCACCACTGAGTGTTTTTTTTTTTTTTTTTTGATAAACAAACAAAAAAAGCCCGAAAATTTTGAGGAAAAAAAAGTGTTTTCATCGTTTGTTATAACATTTTGCAAACAGGTAATTTTTTTCCTTCACTGATGGGCACTGATAGGCTGCACTGATAGGCAATGATAAGGCGGCACTGGTGGGTACTGATCAGGAGGTACTGATGAGGCTGCACTGATGGGTGGCACTGGTAGGCGGTACTGAAGGGCACTGATAGGGGGCACTGATGGGCACTGATAGGCTGCACTGATAGGCACTGATAAGGTGGCACTGATCAGGAGGCACTGATGAGGCTGCATTGATAGGTGGCACTGGTGGGCACTGATCAGGGGGTATTGATGAGGCTGCACTGATAGGTGACACTGATGGGCACTGATAGGCTGCACTGATAGGCACTGATAAGGCGGCACTGGTGGGCACTGATCAGAAGGTACTGATGAGGCTGCACTGATAGGTGGGACTGATGGGCACTGATAAGGTGGCACTGCTGGGCTCTGATCAAGGAGGCACTAATGAGATAGGTGGCCCTGGTGGGCACTGATCAGGAGGTATTGATGAGGCTGCACTGATAGGTGACACTGATGGGTGCTGATAGGCAGCACTGAAGGCCACTGATAGGTGGCACTGTTGGGCACTGATAAGGCGGCACTGGTGGGAACTGTTCAGAAGGTGCTGATGAGGCTACACTGATAGGTGGCACCAAAGGAGACTGATAGGTGGCACTGAAGGGCACTGATAGGTGGCACTGATGGGCAGGGCACTAATGAGCACTGATAGATGGCACTGATGGCCACTGATAGGCACTGGTAGGTAACACTGATAGGTGGCACTAATGGGCACTGGTAGGTGGCACTGGTGGGCACTGCTTAGCAGCAGTGGGTGTGGCATGTGCGGGGCCGATGTCCCGTTTACAGAAGCCGGTAATCTTTTTTCTTTCTCCTCATGCTGTCAGCGTGAGGGAAAAAAAAAATCTGAATACCGGTGTTTCGTCAGATCAGGCGACTCATCAGATTTTTGTAACAGAAGTGACTCGTCCGCAGTAAGCCTACGGTCAGAAGTCACCAAGCGGACATCTTTGTACACCCACTGGAGTCGCATTTCACACTTATTTTAAACAGTAGGCTGAGCTTATATAGTGAAATACAGGATTTTGAAATCCGTCTGACTCTTTTGATGTTGAATTTTAAAAGCAGAGGAAAGCCTGCTGATCTCACAGGTCTGCTAATCTGACAGAACACCGCTGATTTTACAATTCAACATCAAAACAGTGAGACGGGTTTCAAAATCCTGTATTTCACTATATAAGCTCAGCTTACTGTTATAAATAAGCGTGAAATGCGACTCCAGTGGGTGCAACAAGATGTCCGCTTGCCGCCTTCTCACTGTATCCTTACTGCGGCCTACGGCGGGGTGTACCAAGATGGCCGCGCCGTCACTTCCTTTACAGAATCTGATGGGTCGCCTAATCTGACGAAACGCCGGCTTCTGTTTACATCACGTGATCAGCTGTCATTGGCTGAAGGCCGATCACGTGGTAAAGGGTCGGGATTGGCTCCCTTACTCCGATCTGTCCCATGAACTCTAATTCGAAAAATTGGAATCGATGCGAAAACAAATAAACAAAACGAATTCTGAAAACGAACAAAACTAATTTAACTAAACGAATTTATTTAAATACCGAGTCGAAACGAAACACATTTTTTTTTGTTCTGCGCATGTCTAATTTCTTCTAAACAGAAACACCGATCTCTGTTTTCCTTTAGTGAAAGCACCTCCCCCACAGTTAGTAAGCGCTCCCCAGGCACACATTTAACCCCTTGATCGCCCCTGATGTTAACCCCTTCCCTGCCAGTGTCATTAATACAGTGACAGTGCATTTTTTTTTTAGCACTGATCTCTGGTATTAGTGTCACTGGTCCCCAAAACATGTCAAAAGTGTTAGTCAGGTGTCCGATCTGTCCGCCGCAATGTTGCAGTCTCAATAAAAACTGCTGATCGCCGCCATTACTAGTAAAAAATAAATAAATAAATAAATAAATAAAAATCACATAAAAATATCCCATTGTTTGTAAACACTATAACTTTGCATTTTTGATTTTCTTTTTTTTTTTTTTTTTTAAACGAGGATGTTTTTGTTGTTAGGCATATTAAATATGCAAAACACATCAAAAACGCACTACATGCGTTTCTGCAGCGTGTCCATTGATGTCTATTGAAACAAAAAAAGCGATGCGTTGCGTGTAAATGAGTCCCTGACCCTTTTCCATAAAAAAAAAAAAACGCAGCGGCTGGGAAAACGCACAGATGTGAACGCGACCCACAGAAAACCACGTTAAATGGAACGTAGCGCGTTTCTGCAAAAAAAAAAAAAAAATGAAAACGCACTGAAAAACGCCTAGGTGTAAACCCGCGCAGTGTATCTCAAACTGAGCACATTTGTTTCTAATATCATTTTCACAAATGGAGCCGAAACGTTTGAAAAGTTTATTTTCTTTATTCCTTCTGAAGAAAGAACCATTTTTTTTTTTGGATGGATCAAAAAAAAAAAAAAATAATGTGAACGTTATTTGGTTGGAAAAAAAAAAACATTTCCACCCATTTTGAACGATTTCCAAAACTGTGATATATTGACCGCTTTGTATTGTCCTCTGTGTTTTAGTGAAGCGGAGCTTTATGGGTTGGTGTACGGCGACGCAGGGCGCGTCCTAAAATTCTCCCTCGCCCTTTTTTTTTTCTCATCGCGTTCTATAAATAAATATTCAGCTCACAGTTTATACCTTTCCTGCTGCTCGGGAGATCATTAAAGCAACACACGAAAAAAAAAAAAAAAAGGGAAACTTTTATGACGGCACGCACAGCACCCCGGCGGGAGGATTAACCCTTTAATGGATCGGGGAATGTTCTATCCACTTCAGCCTCGGAAGATTTACCCCCCCCCCCCCTCCCCTTGCTGACCAGGCCATTTTTTTGCTATGCGGCACTGCGTTACTTTAACTGACGATTGCGCGATCGTGCGCCTCTGTACATAAATTACATTTATATCATTTTTTTCACTCAAATAGAGCTTTCTTTTGCTGGTATTTGATATCCTCTGGGGTTTTTTTTTTTTTTTTTTATAATCAATAACCACTTAAAGAGGAGCTCCACCTTAAAAAAAAAAAATATTAAAAGCCAGCAGCTACAAACACTGTAGCTGCTGACTTTTAATAAGGACACTTACCTGTCCAGGGAGCCCGCGATGTCGGCAGCAGATGACAAGCAATCGCTCGGTTCTCGGCTGCCCCCCCGCCGCCATCCTCAGTCAGGGAATCAGGAAGTGAAGCGTTGCGGCTTCACTGCCCGGTTCCCTACTGCGCATGCGCGAGTCGCGTTGCGCGTCTTCACTGGTCCCCGTTGTGTTGTGGGAACTGTGTGTTTCCCAGAACACAATGGGGGGGGGGGTGCAGGCATCTGCGGCTATCTGCTGTTCCCAGAAGTGGGTGCAAATACCTGTATTATACAGGTATCTCCACCCCCCTCCCCCCTGAAAGGTGCCAATTGTGGCACCGGAGGGGGGGGGGGGGAATCCGATGAGTGGAAGTTCCACTTTAGGGTGGAGCTCCACTTTAAGGACCGAGCCTCTTTTTGAGATTTGTTGTTTACAAGTTAAAAACAGTTTTGTTTTGCTAGAAAATTACTTAGAACCCCCAAACATTATACATTTTTTTTCTAATGCCCCGTACACACGGTCGGATTTTCCGATGGAAAATGTCAGATCGGAACGTGTTATCGGAAATTCCGACCGTGTGTGGGCTCCATCGGACATTTTCCATCGGATTTTCCGACACACAAAGTTGGAGAGCAGGAGATAAAATTTTCCGACAACAAAATCCGTTGTCGGAAATTCCGATCGTGTGTACACAAATCCGACGGACAAAGTGCCACGCATGCTCAGAATAAAGAAAGAGATGAAAGCTATTGGCCACTGCCCCGTTTATAGTCCCGACGTACGCGTTTTACGTCACCGCGCTCAGAACGATCGGATTTTCCGACAACTTTATGTGACCGTGTGTATGCAAGACAAGTTTGAGCCAACATCCGTCGGAAAAAATCCTAGGATTTTGTTGTCGGAATGTCCGAACAAAGTCTGACTGTGTGTACGCCCTATTACACCCTATAGAATAAAATGGCGGTCGTTGCAATACTTTCTGTCACACCGTATTCGCGCAGCGGTCTTACAAGCGCACTTTTTTGGGAAAAAATACACTCTTTTGAATTAAAAAAAGAGACAACAGTAAAGTTACGCCAAGTAAATTGATACCCAACATGTCACGTTTCAAAATTGCGCCCGCTCGTGGAATGGCGACAAACTTTTACCCTTAAAAATCTCCACAGGCGACGTCTAAAAAATTCTACCGGTTGCATGTTTTTAGATACAGAGGAGGTCTGGGTCTAGAATGATTGCTCTCGCTCTACCGATCGCGGTGATACCTCACATGTGTGGTTTGAACACCGTTTTCATATGCGGGCGCTACTTACGCGTATGCGTTCGCTTCTGCGCGCGAGCTCGGCGGGGATGCGTTTAAAACTTTTTATTTTTTCTTATTTATTTAACCTTTTATTTTCACGCCGTTCTTTTTAAAAAAAAATTGTGTCACTTTTATTCCTATTACAAGGAATGTAAACATCCCTTGTAATAGAAAAAATTATGACAGGTCCTCTTAAATATGAGATCTGAGGTCAAAAAGACTTCACATCTCATATTTACACTAAAACGCAATAAAATTAATAATAATTAAAAAAAAAAAAAAAATGGCTCTTTAAGAGCTATGGGAAGAAGTGACGTTTTGACGTCGCTTCCGCCCTGCAATGTTATGGAGACGGGTGGGGGGGCCATCTTCCCCTCACTCGTCTCCATGCCCAGCAAGGAATAGGATCCGATCGCCTCCGCCGCTGCCGATGGCTTCGGTAAGCGGCGGAGGGCACCGGAGAGCCATGGTGGGGGGGGGTCCCTCTCCCGACGTGGATAAAAGTGATCTTGTGGTGAACCCGCTGCAGAGACCACTCTCATCGGGAAGCGGACCGCCAGCCGAAGAAGACGATATCGGGGTTATGGCAGCTAGCTTCCCTCCAACCACTTTGCATATTATTTTATATATACTGGGATTCGGAACTTGCCAAATATGCTGCAGAAATCTCCCTCCGCTGAGTCTGGCTGCAACCATTTTAACTGTGGGCAGCTGAAGCTGCTGCCTGTTCACTTCCTGGATTTAAACAGACACAAAGAAGGCACACCTCCAGCTCTACAGCCCTGCAGCTCTCATTGGCCCTCTTATGGCTCATCCCCCCTCCCGTGTTTAAAAAAAAAATGTCCTGCATTTCTGCAAAAAGCATGAGAAAAAAAAAAACGCATTAGTATGAATGGAGCCTAAGCCTGGGTTGACACTGCTGCGTGCGGAACACTGCATGTGATTCACACAGGAATCGCACTGCATTCCTGTGCACATCATACGCCATGTCTGTGCAGTGCGACTTGAGCCATGCGTTTCGTATTGGCTTAAAACACATCGCATTTGCACCAAAATGGCGCAGGGCCCTTTTTTTTCATGCAGCCGGATCGCAATGGCATGGGTGTTCACTCCCAATGCGAAGCGATTCGGGCAATCGCGCTGCTTCTTGCGATCTGTTTCGTGGTGTCTAACATTGACACTGCAGAAGATCGCATGGATGGCGTGATGCGGGGAAACGCAGTGGATCTTGTGCGTTTCCCACATCACATCAGTGTGAACCAGGGCTCAATACATTTAGGCCAAAATATATTCTGCTACACGTCTTTGGTAAAAATAATACCAATAAGTGTATAGTGATTGGTGTGTGTGAAAGTTATAGCGCCCATAAACTATGAGATATATACTGGAGTTTTTATTTATTTTTATTTTTTTTTATACTAGTAATGTCGGCGATCTGTGACTTATAAGGGGACTGTGGGCAATCTGACACTGGGGGGGGAATAACGAACTACCACTGACATCACCAGTGATCAGTGCTATTAATATACACTGTCACTGTACTAATGACACTGGCTGGGAAGGAGTTAACATCTAGGAGCGATCAAAGGGTTAACTGTGGGCCTAGCCAGTGTTTGATGCATTTACTGTGTGCTGTTTTTACTAAGGGATATGCTTTGCAGGGGAAAAAAAAAACAAAAAACGGCACATCCTCACTGTCAGGACAGAGCTCTGTCCTGTCTTCCTCTTCGGCAATCAGCGGGTCCCGCCTGGCAATCCTTGGCTGAGACCGGCTGATTGGCTTTAGCCAAGGCGGTGGAGCTAGATACGTGATCCAGCGCAGGAGAGCTTCTCCTACATGAGTAAGCAGATATACAGTATCTCCCAAAAGTAAGTACACCCCTCACATTTCTGTAAATATTTTCTTCTATCTTTTCATGTGACAACACTGAACCGAACATATGGGGGGTTCGCGGCAAATTCGAGCGCCGCAGAGCGCCCCATAATGCACTGCGAGATCGCAGTGCATTGACGGCTGCTGATTGTCCAAAGCATGCACCTGACTGCATGCTTTTGCCAATCACAGCGCTATCTGCTGTGAGAGCCATGATTGGCCAAAGGCAGGGTGCCTTTGGCCAATCATTACTCAGGGGGCTAAGTCCACGCCCCACACTATAAAAGGCTGCTTACAAGGAAGCCATATGTAGTGTGGTAATAACGTGGAGAGGAGAACTTGAGCTAGATTAGGTAGGTTAGTTAGTGGCATGCAGGCAGTTTAGTGTATATATATATATATATATATAATATACAGTGCATTCAGTGTAGACTATATATACAGTGCAGGCAGTCTAGTTATAGATTATATAAGAGTACATTAAAGTAGTTAAAGGGAACCCTACAACAGAATTAAGAAAAAAAAAGCCATGCCCCCCCCCCCCCCCCCAATCCATACTAGGCTCTTTGGGTCTGGCATAGATTTAAAGGGGAACTCCACGCCAAAATGTAAAAAAAGACTGGCGTGGGGTCCCCCTCAAAATCCATACCAGACCCTTATCTGAGCAAGCAGCCTGGCAGGCCAGGAAAGGGGGGGTTCGAGGGAGCACCCCCCCTCCTGAACCATATCAGGCCGCTTGCCCTCAACAAGCACCTTGTCCCTATGTTGATGGGGACAAGGGCCTCGTCCCCACAACCCTGGCCCGATGGTTGTTGGGGTCTGTGGGTGGGGGGCTTATCGAAATCTGGGGCCCCCCAGATCCCGCCCCCCCCTATGTGAATGGGTATCGGGTACATTGTACCCCTACCCATTCATCAAAAAAAGCGTCAAAAAGTAAAAACCACAATAGACAGTTTTTGACAATTCCTTTATTAAAAAAGAAAATAAAAAGTGTCCCGCGATGTGCATCCATCTTCAATCGCGCCACCCGATGAACCCGAAAAATAGAAAAAAAAAACGAAAAAACTCTGCCTCCATGAGAGGCCTCCTGACGACTGCTGTCTCTTGCCTGTGACGGCTGTTGTATAGGCAAGGGCAGGGCCACCCGGTGACGTAACCGAGTGACCCCGTCCCCTTCTGACGTCATGTGACGTCAGAAGGGGGCGGAGTCATCCGGTTATGTCAGCGGGTGGCCCCGCCCTAGCACAATTCCCCCCAAATCCTCTTATCAGCACAAATCCTCTTCCCCCCTTCCACACATATCCCCCCCCCCTAATAATCACCATTCCTATCACCCCCCCCCCCCTAATTTCCCCTCCTAGAACAGCTCTTATCCCCTGCCACTCTCCAAATTCCCCCTCCCAAAGCAACCTCCCTCCCCCAATCTCCTTGAGGTGCCCCACCTCACATGATACCACAGTGCCCAGGGCAGCCATCCCTTTTGCCCACCCCTTGTCCCGGCCCTGCGTCCTGGAATCCATCTGTCCTTAGTTTAGGCATGCAGACAGGAGAGTGTGCTTTAGAAAACCCCTCCTCTCCTCCTTTCCAGTTATTGGCCCTCCTGAAAACTCCTGGGATGTATGACATCATTTGCCTAGGCAAGAAACCAGGAAGTAACTGAATAAATGTAAAAAAAAAAAAAAAAAAGTTTAAAACAAGTAAATATGATATACTTTCCTATCCATATACTAATGATAGCAGCATAAGGATTAAAAATAACCAATGTTGATTGGGAGAGTGAAGTTCCACTTTAAGAACAACAGGCAGAGCCATGCAAATCCTTTCTTTCCAAATCCTTCATCTCTATGTACTGCACTGACAATAGCCAACAAGCCTGAAACATTTGTATGCAGTCCAGTGGCTTTTTTTTTTTTTGGGGGGGGGGGGGAGGGAGGGCGGCAAACAACACCCCTTCCCCCCTATCCCCGGGCGGCCCCCTGTACCTTGAGCCCATCTTTTTTTGAAGTCTATTAGAGCCTCTGGCTCTAATCATGTGCTTCAAACCCCCCCCCCATTGGAATCCATGGTCCGGCACCCTGTATGTAGATCAGGGGGATGGACTCATGGACAGGGGTGGCGGCGCCCGTGTGCCCCTAATGGACAGGCCGCCACTGATGCAGTCTGTATTAAATGGTTCTGTAATATCAGGCCGTATCTGTGCTATAAACCAACAATTCTTGATGTACACTTGTCCCACAGGCCTGGTGTGCATAGCTCCACCCACTACCATAAATAAAAATGAACCTCCTAATTTTTGGGATTTGTGGTAAAATAAGACATGGGGATACTTTCTGTTCCATTGAGAATTCGCTGTGCTTCACAGTTTAATGAGGAACTGCAGTCTGCTCACTCATAATTTGTAATAAAAACATCTTTGCCATTCTGAAGCTTCCCTCCGACCACTTTGCATATTATTTTATATATACAGTGGAACCTTGGTTTACGAGTAACACAGTTAACGAGCATTTGGAACAACGAGCAACATTTTTTTTTCAATTCTGTCTCGGTTTGCGAGTGTTGTCTCGCAAAACGAGCAGAATTCAAGCTAATGGGCAGTGCAGTACCGCATTTGGCCAGAGGTGCGGGGGCGCTGGGGACACTCGGAACGGTTCAGAGCCATTCGGAAATACTGGGAATGACTCAGAAATACTTGGAAACACTCGGAAATATTCCGTTCCCGAGTGTTCCCAAGGCTTTCGGAGGCTTTCTGAGCTGTCCCCGAGTATTTCCAAGGCTCTCCGGCGCCCCCCCCCACCTCTGGCCACACGCGGTATTGCATGTAATAGAAGTCAATGCCGAACAAATTGTCCTCGTTTCCATTGACTTCTATGGGGAAACTCGCTTTGATATGCGAGTGATTTGGATTACAAGCATCCTCCTGGAACGGATTATGCTCGTAATCCAAGGTTCCACTGTACTGTGATTCTGTATTTGGCAAATATGCTGCAGAAATCTCCCTCCACTGAGTCTGGCTGCAGCCATTTTAACCGTGGGCAGCTGAAGCTGCTGCCTGTTCACTTCCTGGATTTACACAGAGGCACACCTCCAGCTCTGCAGCTCTCATTTGCCCTCTTATGACTTATCCCCCTCCCTTCCTGACAAACTCTCGTGAGAGAGAGAGAGAGCTGTGTATGATGTCATAAGCCTAGGCTAATGACCAGACAAGAAACAGGAAGTTGGCTGTATAAGGGATTTACGGGCAGAAAAAAAAATGTTTCACAATCCAAAGTTAAAACAACAACAAGGGCAGAAGATTTAATAGTTTTAAAGCGGAACTTCAGTCATTTTTTCAACTTTCCATCTATTAAATCTTCAACTTGCCAGGAAGGGAGGGGGGGATGAGTCATAAGAGGGCCAATGAGAGCTGCAGAGCTGGAGGTGTGCCTCTTGTGTCTGTGTAATTCCAGGAAGGGAACAGGCAGCAGCTTCAGCCGCCCACAGTTAAAATGGCTGCAGCCAGACTCAGTGGAGGGAGATTTCTGCAGCATATTTGGCAAGTACAGAATAACAGTATATATTAAATAATAGTAATTTAAAGCAAAAAAAAAGTAGTTGGAGGGAAGCTTCAGAATGGCAAAGATGTTTTATTACAAATTACGTGAGCAGACTGCAGTTCCTCTTTAATATATTTGAAAGTACAGGGCTTAGCGATACTCAGGCCTCATGCACATCTGAGCTCAAAAATGCATTTTACACACAAAAAAACATCAATTTTGCGTTTAGGAGAAGAGCGTTTGAAAGAAAAAAAAACACCAAAACGCGCCTAAACGCATGTAGACGCCTCTAAATGTGCCTAAGTTGGGTGCATTTAGCACTTGAGTATTTATTTATTTCAATTCGCAGAAAAAAAAATAATATTCTGGCCAATGAAATTTATAAACACCCAAAATGTGTTGGCTTAGGCGTGTTTTTAAAGCTGCTTTTCTCCTGCCAGGAGAAAAGCATTTAGAAGAGCCCCAGTGTGCATGCGGCCTCAAAGTCACTATTGGATATAGGAGATCTAAAATAAAACTTGAAGTAACATGTTTGTTAACAAGTTGCTTTCTGAATATTTATTGTTTCTCACTTTTGTTACATTGTTGTTCTCTATTATACAATGAAGTGAGTTCTTTTATTTATAAATAGTGGTTTTATTTTATTTGTCACTGCCATCTAGTGTACGGTTCTTGTCATCACAAATCAGGGAGAGGAAAGTCTTCTGTCCTCTGGAAGGGAGATGAAGATCTTTCTGCAGACTTTAAAAGTTTTTACACTCTTAAATTAATTTGAAGTGTATCTCTGATCGAAATGTAAAATTATATATTTATTTCCGCATTGTAGTTAAATTATTTTCAGTTTGCAACTATTAGAGGCCTTTCACACGGACAGGGCTTTCTTAATAGTATCATGGGTCCCTGGGTAAAACAATGCACTGGGGCCCCTACCAGCCTGCCCCAATGGAAACACTGTAAAAGAATGAAAAGAGGGCGCACCAACCTTGCGCATTACCCAAGTGATGTTTATTAAAATCCAAAAAGAAGGAAACATACTCACAAACGAGTGGATTATAAAAGCATATCAAAGCCCACAATGAACAAAAAGCAACCAGGTCACCAGGACTGTGTCCAACACACTGGAGGACCTTCCAGATGGCTGATGCATTTTGAGGGGAGATCCCCTCTTCCTCAGAGCCCATAATGGTGGCACCTGAAGGAGCGGAGTCACCTGGGAGCAGTGGCGGCTGGTGCTCAAAATATTTAGGGGGCGCAAACAAACTGAAAAATTCTGAAAAATACTAAAACAAAACATCAATTGCAGCCTCACTGTGCCCATCATATGCAGCCACTGTGCTCATAAAATGCAGCCACTGTGCCCATCAAATGCAGCCACTGTGCCCATAAAATGCAGCCACTGTGCGCATGAAATGCAGCCACTGTGCCCATCATATGCAGCCACTGTGCTCATAAAATGCAGCCTCTGTGCCCATCATATGCAGCCTCTGTGCCCATAATATGCAGCCTCTATGCCCATTATATACAGCCTCTGTGCCCATAAAATGCAGCCACTGTGCCCATCATATACTGCCTCTGTGCCCAAAATATGCAGCCTCTGTGTCCATTATATGCAGCCTCTGTGCCCGTCATATGCAGCCTCTGTGCCCATAATATGCAGCCTCTGTGCCCATTATATACAGCCTCTGTGCCCATAAAATGCAGCCACTGTGCCCATCATATACTGCCTCTGTGCCCAAAATATGCAGCCTCTGTGTCCATTATATGCAGCCTCTGTGCCCATAAAATGCAGCCACTGTGCCCATAAAATGCAGCCACTGTGCCCATAAAATGCAGCCTCTGTGCCCATCATATGCAGCCACTGTGCCCATAAAATGCAGCCACTGACTGTGTCCATTATATGCAGCCACTGTGCCCATAAAATGCAGCCTCTGTGCCCATCATATGTACCCACTGTGACCCCCCCCCCCTCCCTGTCTGCTCGCGGTCTGACCGGCACTTACCCCATCTTGGTGGCGGGTCACGCAGTGGGTAAAGGCGGCGAGCTGTGGGACATGCAGCGGGTCCAGGTGACGGCTCCTGTGTCCTCCAAGGTTCCCGTGCATCTCTTCTTCCATTACACTAGGCATCCAATAGGGATGCCTGTGCCTTCAGCCAATCAGGTGACAGGTATTAGACCCACGCTTTCTGATTGGCGGAGAAGCGGTTCAGTGTTAGAAAAGCATATATTCAAAGATGGGTGGTGCCCGTGCGCCCTTAATGGATGCACGGGCACTGCCTAGGAGGTGGACTGAAGTTCCGCTTTAAGAGCTCTCAGTCCTGATGCAAGCAGTGGACTGGCTTTTGGGAGGAGTTATGCAAATATCAAAATGCCTCGATGGGTGGGTGTCGGTCCGGAGGAGTAGGCGTTGCTAGGCAGACAGATCACCCAAGGTAATGCCCACATGTGATTCTAAGCCTCCATGATTGAAAGAACTGAAAGCCAATGAATGAAAGGGGTGGCGCAGGGGCAGTCAGGCTGAGGAGAAAAGGGCTAGATAAGTGGTCTCCACACTGCTGCCCAGGGCCGGATGTGGTTCTTGCTGTGATGCTTGCCATTATCTGACCCTTGGGGCACAATTCCTTCCACTGATACCAACAATGGGGCACTATTTCCCCGACTGACACCAATGATGGGGCACTATTTCCCCCACTGACACCAATGATGGGGCACTTTTCCTCCCCTTGATACCAAATATGTTGCACTCTTAACTCCAAGTGACCCCAGGACATTTTCTACTCCCACTGCTCACAGTCAGGCCTCTCTAAAGTCTGTAGGCCAATCAACTGGCCCTTGATTAAGAAAGTTTGGAGACCCTTGGACTAGATGATGCTAAATGTTTTCTAGTCAGGCAGTGAGGTGGGCTCTGACCAGAGGCATAACTAGACCCTTCAGGGCCCTGGTGCAAGAAACCATGAGGGGCCCCCATGGCCCCCCCCAGCTGGGGCCCTTCCCACTGATCCCAGGGCCCTTTACTCCCATCGTGGGACCCCTTGCAGTGGACCCCCTTCCTGCTGTCTTGGGGTCCCCCCACACTGGTGGAACACCAGGGCCTGGTCTCAAGTGTAACCTTTGTGACCCTGGTAGTTCTTCCACTCTAGTCAGTAGTTTTTTTTATTTATTTTTTATTTATTTATATTTTTCCTAACCAATTTTTTTATTTTATTTAACAATTTTATTTTTTATTGTCTTTTAAAAAAAATTTTAGTAGCCCCATTGGGGGGCTTTGGTGAAATATCAGGGGTCTAAACACACCTCTGATGATTCACCTTTGAGAGAGAGAAAGGGATTGAGGACAGAGGCCTCAGTCTCCATCTCTGCAGCCTTAGCTGCTCAGAATGAATGAACAGGAATAGCGCTGTACAGAGCTTTCCGTTCATTCATAAACTGAAGCATGGTAAACACAGGTTACTATGCCCCAGCTATAAATAAAAAAAAAAAACAGAGTCAGTGATTGTTACCGATCACTGACTTTATTCATTAAGACAAGGAAGGGGTCATTTACCAGCTCCTTCCCCGCTCTCCATCCTGACAGATCCCCCGCAGCAGCTGGTGGAAGTGGGGTGGGGGCTGGGAGGACCAGAAGAGAGAAAAGGAGCGGCATATAGAGGAACCAATCTTTCCATTTCTCTCCTGCCACCGATGAATGTCGCAGGAGGGAGAGGAGGAGTAGTGGGCATTCAGCGGCTTCATGGAGGGATCGGTTCCTCTACATGCCACTGCCCTTCCTATCCAGGTGCATATGGGGGGGGCCACATGGGCCCCCTGAAGCATGGGGCCGGGTCGCAATCGCAACCCCTGTACGTACGCCCCTGGCTTAGACTTCTTGCAACTTCTAATGCACATTGTGAGAAGCTCAGAGTGTGCAGTGAAATCAGAGTAAGCCATTTCAGTCCAGGAGAGGAGCCGGTACAACTGTGCAAGACTTAGGGTCGGTTCACACTGAGGCAGCACGACTTACAGCGCGACTGCCTCAGGCGACCCAGGACACGACTCAGCGGCGACTTGCAAGACGACTTCTGTATAGAAGTCAATGCAAGTCGCCCCGAAAGTCGTACAGGAACCTTTTTCTAAGTCGCTCGGTTTTAGAACGGGTCCATTGCACAGAACGGGACGCTACTTGTCAGGCGACTAGGTCGCCTGACAAGTCGTCCCAGTGTGAACCGGGGCTAAAGGGTAGGCTGGAACCGGAGTATAATACCAATATCCTGCCTGGCGGTATCACATGCCTGATAAATGGTAACATCTCACGCTCTCATATCCAGCACAAAGTGCAGAATTTGCGGCTCGGCTTTCACACACAGAAAAAAAAAATTTGCAATCCATCTCGGTTTACATCATCGTCATTTTCTCTCTAACCCTGCAGCCAGTACTTCAGTTTTCCAACCAAACCAGATTTATTTCAACAAACAGATCTCACAAACAAACATCAGCATTACTGAGAACAGGCCAGAAGGGGCGCCGCCAACCCTCCATCCGTGCGTTCTGAACAATAGAGCGTTAGTTGAGCGACACTGATGAGGTTTGGATCGTCATCAGGCTGGGGTGTAAACAGTCGGCCGGGGTCAGTGTCATCCGCTTGCTTTTTCTCCATTCGCGTTTTAGGCCTTTGGAATGGCCGCAGGTCGTGCTCATCAAAGTAGCTGGAAGAGGTGAAGACCCCTGGAAAGGCTTCACAAATGTCCTAGGCACTCATTTCCCCTGCCTTTACCCCCCCCCCCCGCTGCCGTGGCTGCTCCATCCATCTCCATTAAGTTCGGTGTATTTACTGGGCTTTCCGTGCCGAGCTGCATTACAACACAGAATGTTTCCAATTAGGTCTCCTCTGGGTGATTATCCCTAATGTGGTCTGCACTTAGCTTATAAAATACAATAGAATTTTACTTAGGTAATACGAACAGCCCATCCAGATCTCCAACTGCCTGCGCCGCATCCAGGGAAACCTGACCAGGTGTTTGTCTATCGGTGTGCTATGTCTTCGATGCCAGTTATTCAAGGCGTAGGGTCGTAGGGTTGCCTGGAGTTGTTTCCAGGTTCCAGGTGTTGCACCCTTCAGGAGTGGCAGGGTTTCCAACTGTCACTTGCTAGGAAATAGCTTACGGACCCATTCGGGCATTGTGCAATGCCACAATGCATGAAAATTCACTGGCTCTATGCGCTGCGGTGCCATTCATTGTGAATGTCACCTTACTACATTGTACAGGAGAACCCAACACAATAAAGCACATCAAAATGTATATACAGTGCGTTGTGGTGCACTGCAAACAACCCATCCAGCTTGCCAACTGCCTGTGCCACGTTCAGCCAATTTCTTGTTGGGGAAGGAAACCTGACCAGGTGTTTGTCTATAGGTGTGCTATTTCTTCGATGCCATTTATTCAAGTAGTAGAGCAATGAGGTTGCCTGGAGTTGTTCCCAGGCTCCAGGTGGTGTTACACCCTTCAGGAGTGGCAGGGTTCCCAACTGTCACTTGCTGGAAAAAGCTCAAAGGCCCATTCAGGCATTTCACGTTACCACAATGCATGGAAACACATTGGTTCTATGCATTGGGGTGCCATTCATTGTGAAGGGCACCCTACTACATGGTACAGGAGAACCCAACACAACGTAGCACATCAAAATGCATATACCCTGTGTTGTGGTGCTCTGTGAACAATGTGCAATGCCACAATGCATGGAAATTCACTGGCTGTATGCGCTGCGGTGCCATTCATTGTGAATGTCACCTTACTACATTGTACAGGAGAACCCAACACAATAAAGCACATCAAAATGTATATACAGTGCGTTGTGGTGCACTGCAAACAACCCGTCCAGCTCGCCAACCCCCTGTGCCACGTCTAGCCAAGTTCTTGTTGGGGAGGGAAATCTGACCAGATGTTTGTGTATAGATGTGCTATTTCTTCAATGCCACTTATTCAAGGAGAAGAGCCGTAGAATTGCCTGGAGTTGTTCCCAGGCTCCAGGTGGTGTTTCACCCTTCAGGAGTGGGAGGGTTCCCAACTGTCACTTGCTAGAAATAGTTTAAGGGCCCATCCACATGTGGGCATTGTGGCAACTCACTGGCTCTATGCGCTGTGGTGCCATTCATTGTACAGTAGAGCCCAATTCGCCATAGCACATCATAATGCATATACCGTGTGTTGTGGTGCTCTGCGAACAGTCCTTCCACCTCTCCAACTCCCTGTGCCAGGTCTAGCCAAGTTCTTGTTGGGGAGGGAAATCTGACCAGGTGTTTGTCAATAGAAGGGCTATATCTTCGATGCCACTTATTCAAGGAGTAGAGCCGTAGGGTTGCCTGGAGTTGTTCTCAGGCTCCAGGTGGTGTTGCACCCTTTAGGAGTGGCAGGTTTTCCAACTGTCACTTGCTGGAAAAAACTTAAGGGCCCATTCAGGCATTGCACATTACCACAACGCATGGAAACCCACCAGTTCTATGCATTGGGGTGCCATTCATTGTGAAGCGCACCCTACTACATTGTACAGAAGAATCCAACCCAACGTAGCACATCAAAATGCATATCCCCTTTGTTATGGTGCTCTGTGAACAGCCTGTCCAGCTCAGCAACTGCCTGTACCACGTCTAGCCAAGTTCTTGTTTGGGAGGCAAATCTGACCAAGTGTTTGTCTACAGGTAGGCTATTACTTTAATGCTACTCATTCAAGGAGTAGAGCCGTAGGGTTGCCTGGAGTTGTTCCCAGGCTCCAGGTAGTGTTGCACCCTTCAGGAGTGCCAGGGTTCCCAACTGTCACTTGCTAGAAATAGTTTAAGGGCTCATCCACATGTGGGCATTGTGGCAACTCACTGGCTCTATGCGCTGTGGTGCCATTCATTGTGAATGGCATCCTAATGCATTGTACAGTAGAGCCCAATTCACCGTAGCACATCATAATGCATATACCGTGTGTTGTGGTGCTCTGCGAACAGCCCATGCGGCTTGCCAACAGCCTGTGCCGCATCCAGCCTGGTTCTTGTTGGGGAAGAAAACCTGACCAGGTGTTTGTCTATAGAGGGGCTATTTCTTCTATGCCAGTTATTCAAAGATGAGAGCCATGAGGTTGCCTGGAGTTGTTCCCAGGCTCCAGGTGGTCAGGATCGGCAGGGTTCCCAACTGTCACTTGTCGGAAAAAGCTTAAGGGCCCATTCAGGCATTGCACTTTACCACAGGGCGTTGAAACCCACTGCGGTGCCATTTATTGTGAAGGGCACCTTACTACATTGTCCAGGAGAACCCAAGTCAATGTAGCACATCAAAATACATATACCGTGTGTTGTGGTGCTCTGCAAACAGCCCGTCCAGCTTGTCAACTGTCTGTGCCATATCCAGCCAGGTTCTTGTTAGCTTAGGAAACCTGGCCAGGTATTTGTGTATAGGTACGCTATTTCTTCAACGCCAATTATTCAAGCCATTCAAGGTTGTTCCTAGGCTCCAGGTGGTGTTGCACCCTTCAGGATTGGCAGGGTTCTCAACCACCAATTGCTGGAAATAGTTTAAGGACCAATTCACATGTGTGCATTATGGCAAGCCCCTGGCTCTATACTGGCTTTTAACCCCACCACCTACTCCACCTTCTGTCGCACCCTCATTCTCAAGGCCACTGATTTACAAAAGTTCCTAGGTATGGTAATGCCTTTTTATCTTGATCCTCATGTAAAAACACCAAGGATTCTATTTATTTTAAAAAATTGCTGTGCCAACACCTCAAGCATTCGCACTAATAATCACCGTAATGTGTCTAATATGTTTATTTTCTATGATTCTCAGCTCCATCTAGTGGCCATAATACAATATTTTCCTCAAAAATACCTCAATCAGGAAAATACTGTATTATGGCCACTAGATGGAGCTAATGATCATAGGAAATAAACATATTACATACCTTATGGTGATTATTCATGGGTGTTGCTTCAGGAAATTGCACAGATCAATTTGATAAATAGTCCCCGAAGGGAAAGCAAATTAAAAAAAATTGATGAAAAATGTAAAGAATATGTCCCTTACTCCCTAGGTTTCCAATATGCTTGCTGGCTGAGGGTGACATTATTGGACCTCACTACAGGATGCTGGAAAAGGTGAGGATCCCACCATGCTGGGGTGCATTCTTATAGAATGTAGGTTTCTCAGTTCTCCCAGAATTTTGCAGTGAGGCCTGGTGATGCCACCAAGGTTTAACGTAAGTATTTTTTTAACATTTTTTATACATTATTTTATTCTTTTTTTTTTTTTTTCATTCGTCATTTTTACATGGGAAGTAAAATGATGCAAAATTTGTTGACTTTGCTTTTAATGCAAGATCTGCCTTATTAACACTGAAGATACATTAGTTGTATCTCACAAAACTCATCCAAAATCATCATACATTCATTCAGCCCCCAACCCCAACTGTTGCACTTGATTCCCAGAGGCCACGATTCCCCCAGCCAATGAAAACATGGCCCTCTGCGGAGAATCTTAGCAGATTGCTCCTATCCCCGGTGATCCCACCATTAGAGAAGGATGAGTCGGAGGGAGGTCTGGCCCCGGGTGCACCTGTGGAAACAGACCCCATCTCCCCAACCCTGCCCTCACCATGTACAGGAAGCTTCTATATATACTGCAGAAACCTCATGACACTGTGTGCTTCTTAGTAACCCTTCTGTGATCCCTCTTCCCCCGCCAATCAGTTGGAGGGAGGATTATCTATTTTAGTTTTTTAACTTACTTTCTTTTTCTTACATATGGCTTTGAATTTGCATTATGATGTTTTTATTTTATTTTTATATACCTTTATTACATAAACAAATTTTCACAGCACTTGCAGGTAAAGATATGCACATATGCAGGAAGGAGGTCCTGATTCCTCTATATAGATCTTTATATCACTAGAGGGGTCACCAGCGGGAGGAAGGAGGTCCTGATTCCTCTATATAGATCTTTATATCACTAGAGGGGTCACCAACAGGAGGAAGGAGGTCCTGATTCCTCTATATAGATCTTTATATCACTAGAGGGATCACCAACTGGAGGAAGGAGGTCCTGATTCCTCTATATAGATCTTTATATCACTAGAGGGGTCACCAACAGGAGGAAGGAGGTCCTGATTCCTCTATATAGATCTTTATATCACTAGAGGGGTCACCAACAGGAGGAAGGAGGTCCTGATTCCTCTATATATATCTTTATTTCACTAGAGGGATCACCAGCAGGAGGAAGGAGGTCCTGATTCCTCTATATAGATCTTTATATCACTAGAGGGGTCACCAGCAGGAGGAAGGAGGTTCTGATTCCTCTATATAGATCTTTATATCACTAGAGGGATCACCAGCAGGAGGAAGGAGGTCCTGATTCCTCTATATAGATCTTTATATCACTAGAGGGGTCACCAGCAGGAGGAAGGAGGTCCTGATTTCATTATATAGATCTTTATATCACTAGAGGGATCACCAGCAGGAGGAAGGAGGTCCTGATTCCTCTATATAGATCTTTATATCACTAGAGGGGTCACCAGCAGGAGAAGGGAGGTCCTGATTCCTCTATATGGATCTTTATATCACTAGAAGGATCACCGGCAGGAGGAAGGAGGTCCTGATTCCTCTATATAGATCTTTATATCACTAGAGGGGTCACCAGCAGGAGAAGGGAGGTCCTGATTCCTCTATATAGATCTTTATATCACTAGAGGAGTCACAAGCAGGAGGAAGGAGGTCCTGATTCCTCTATATAGATCTTTATATCACTAGAGGAGTCACCAGCAGGAGGAAGGAGGTCCTGATTTCATTATATAGATCTTTATATCACTAGAGGGATAGCCAGCAGGAGGAAGGAGGTCCTGATTCCTCTATATAGATCTTTATATCACTAGAGGGGTCACCAGCAGGAGAAGGGAGGTCCTGATTCCTCTATATGGATCTTTATATCACTAGAAGGATCACCGGCAGGAGGAAGGAGGTCCTGATTCCTCTATATACATCTTTATATCACTAGAGGGGTCACCAGCAGGAGAAGGGAGGTCCTGATTCCTCTATATAGAACTTTATATCACTAGAGGGGTCACCAGCAGAAGGAAGGAGGTCCTGATTCCTCTATATAGATCTTTATATCACTAGAGGGGTCACCAGCAGGAGGAAGGAGGTCCTGATTTCATTATATAGGTCTTTAGTTCAATCACTGCTTAGAATATTGTGTTGAGTTCTGGAGACCTCACGTACATAAAAAATATCAATAAAATAGAATAAGTCCAAACAACAACAAAAATGGTGAAAGGTGAGGGATAAAATATATCAGAAGAGATGTCAGGAATGTAATATGCACAGTCTGGAGGAAAGAATGGAAAGGGGAATGACTAAATCCTTTAAATACATGAAGGGGGTAAATAAGGTGCAGGACGGAAGGATTTTCAATATAAATCTTAATGAAGAACACGGGGACATAACCTCAGACTAGCAGCAGGAAAGTTCAAAACTTATCTTAGAAAATATTATTTTACGGAAAGAGTAGTTGATCCTTGGAATAGTCAGTGAACAATAAGTGGATTTAAACATGCTTTGGGCAAACATAAAAGTTTGGACCAAAAAGTTACAAAAATAATTAAATAAAATTAGAATAAATGCCCATTTAAATGCATGAGAGTATTTTGCTCGGGATCCAAATCTTTATCCATTACCGAATCCCCCATTATTGAACCTCCTAATTTTGCATTCAAATTTTTAGCACCCTGGTGCATAGCTCTGCATTTTTCAATATTGAACCTCTTCTGCCATGTACTAGCAACCCAACCCTCTTTTATTATCAAGGACTTCCTGTAACATTGCTATTAAAGTAGAACTGCCCTGACCAGGGTTGCCAACCGCCAGCAAATTTACTGACAGTTTGTAAAAATCAGTGATTTTTTTACAAGTGCCAGTAAATATTAGGGGGGTGATAATTTCATTCTGTGTTGACTTTTTAAGTGTAAATCAAGCAAATTACTTTGTTATAGGTATTGTCAGTGTTTCCATATCATGTTTATACTGTTCAAATATTCACTGTGTTAGTTTTCAATAGGAGTTCTGTAATTTCTCAGGATGCCAGTAAAAAATGTGATCCGCCAGTAAAATTCCCATGTTTTGTCAGTAAAAAATGCTATGTGAGGTTGGCAACCCTGGCCCTGACTTTAGTTTGGTGAACTTCAAAGAAGTTGGGAGTCTGAACCCAAACCCAGTCAAAATCAAAGGGTGCCGAATCTGTAAAATTAAAATTTCCCATTTTCTGGACTAATAGCCTAGGGGGTGTCAATACTAGCATGGTGGATGGGCTCTGCCCTGGGGAACATGTACAAATGCAAAACAATTTTTTAAGAGGAGCAGTGATTTTTTTTTTTTAGGAGCTTAAAGTGAAACATTGAAAATGCTCAATTCCTTTAAATAACATACCTGGGGGGTGTAATAATTCTGCCTGGGAAGGGGCACATCTCTGTGATGTACACAAAGGGCTGCAGCAGCACTGACAGTTTCACAAGACAAAAAAATGTTTAAAATTGCCAACAATTGTTTCATTGCCAGCGTCTTAACAAAAAAATGTACACAGACTCCTCCAAGGGTCTTCTATGTATTTTGGGGATGTTTGGAGGGGTCTGTTTTTTTTTAAAGAAGCTGGCAATGAAATGTCATTTGCCGGCCGATTTAAAGTGTATCCTGGTCATGTAAGGCAATGTGCTGCAATGTCAACTGGTCCTAAAGACGCACGTGTTTCCTAAGGAACCAGTGACAGCGGGAAGCTGTCATATATAGAAACAGTAGAAATACCACTGCTATATACACTATATTACCAAAAGTATTGGGACGCCTGCCTTTACACGCACATGAACTTTAATGGCATCCCAGTCTTATTCCGTAGGGTTCAATATAGAGTTGGCCCACCCTTTGCAGCTATAACAGCTTCAACTCTTCTGGGAAGGCCGTCCACAAGGTTTAGGAGTGTGTCTATGGGAATGTTTGACCATTCTTCCAGAAGCGCATTTGTGAGGTCAGGCACACGGCTAACTGGCACCAGGCCACGAGAATGCACCAGGCCACGAGAATGCACCAGGCCACGAGAATGTACCAGGCCACACGCCTTTTTCTTTCTTTCTTTACTGATGTTGTATGAGAAGGCCTGTCTCGCAGTCTCCGCTCTATTTCATCCCAAAGATGTTCTATCGGGTTGAGGTCAGGACTCTGTGCAGGCCTGTCAAGTTCCTTTACCCCAAACTCGCTCATCCATGTCTTTATGGACCTTGCTTTGTGCACTGGTCCAAATCATTTGGTGGAGGGGGGATTATGGTGTGGGGGTTGTTTTTCAGGGGTTAGGCTTGACACCTTAGTTCCAGTGAAGGGAACTCTTAAGGCAGGGATATGCAATTAGCGGACCTCCAGCTGTTGCAAAACTACAAGTCTCATCATGCCTCTGCCTCTGGGTGTCATGCTTGTGGCTGTGAGAGTCTTGCTATGCCTCATGGGAATTGTAGTTCTGCAACAGCTGGAGGTCCGCTAATTGCTTATCCCTGTCTTAAGGCATCAGCATGCCAAGACATTTTGGATAATGTTATGCTCCCAGCTTTGTGGGAACAGTTTGGGGATGGCCCCTTCCTGTTCCAACATGACTGCGAACCAGTGCACAAAGCAAGGTCCATAAAGACATAGATGAGCGAGTTTGGGGTGGAGCAACTTGACTGGCCTGCACAGAGTCCTGACCTCAACCCGATAGAACATCTTTGGGATGAATTAGAGCGGAGACTGCAAGCCAGGCCTTCTCATACAACATCAGTAAAGAAAGAAAGAAAAAGGCGCGTGGCCTGGTGCATTCTCGTGGCCTGGTGCCAGTTAGCCGTGTGTTTCCAACTGGTGGTGTGTGCTCTGCTGACTCTTCCTTGGGAAGAGCACACACCACCAGTCGAAAACACACGGCTAACTGGCACTGTGAGCAGACTGCTTGTATACTGTCAGTGGGATCTGGACCTCCCGAAAGCCCACCATTCATACATCCCTGTCCACATCGTGTTACACCAGCCCAGGGGACCCCGAGGCACTGCATGTCCAGTGCAGCCTTCATCTGGATGCCTATGCATGGGTCGGGATCAGGCTGAAGGGTTATACCAACACCATCGATTGGTGTGCTGTGATGAGTGAGGACCATTGCAACAGCGAAGGAGGACTATTCCCCCAAGGCTATTCCATCCATCTTCACTACTTATAAACAAACATACAGATCAGACTCAGTTCCATAAGGCTCTAAAGGAAGAGGAAACATCCTCAAAACGCGTTAGACAATTACACCATCTCACCATCCCATGAGACATGGGCTTTTTTTTTACGACCTCTTAGAAGAAATATGTGATGTTGTTCAAGTTACTAAATGTGAGTACTCCACCCACTTCATTTTTTAATAAAACTTTTCATCAAGGAAAAAGCACCAGGCCAAGCGCCTTTTTCTTCTTTCTTTGCTTTAGTTCTTTGAACTCCCCCCAGTTGGCTGAGGCAGCGGGGGGTGCAATACCCATCTAGTAAGCACCTTATGGAAGTACAACACATTTGTATCTAGGCCCTCCGTATTGCACAAATTTTTCAGTTGATATGGTCCAACATCAGTGCCTGGCCTCACGAAAACGCGCTTCTGGAAGAACGGTCAAACATTCCCATAGAAACACTCCTAAACCTTGTGGACGGCCTTCCCAGAAGAGTTGAAGCTGTTATAGCTGCAAAGGGCGGAGCCAACTCAATATTGAACCCTCCGGATTAAGACTGGGATGCCATTAAAGTTCATGTGCGTGTAAAGGCAGGTGTCCCAATGGTGCATCTACTGAGGAAGGCCTGTGATTGGCCGATACGCGTCTAGAAGGGAGGAGCTGATAGTCACGTCCAGCCAGGCACTGTGTATGTGGACACGGTGGTGCTACTCTGGAGGTTTTTATGTGATTTTAAAGTTTTTATTTTGTAAGTGCAACTTGTCTATTTGGGGGCTTTGAATAAATTTGTATACGGAGAACACTACGGTCTCTATACTTATTATTTACATGTCCTGAACTCATGGAATCTTGAGCCAAGCTGGGAGATGATCCACTTCTTTAGGATATTAATGAGCTGAGTTACCATTAAGAAAAGAGCCATCTGGATTACCCACCATGGATTGGGAAGAGGTGAGCGCGCATTTTTACTAGTGGTGGTGTGCACTCCTTTTGAGGACGAACAATCACTGTGGTAGAATTGTGTGGATGCACTGATCACAAGAAGAGTTTTTCATGTTTTATTTCTTCATTTTTTCATTTTTATGGACTATTCATTTATATGTAGGATTTATTTATTTTAGAGATTTGCACTTTATATTTATAATTTTACACATAGCGCAACATCTATTATTTACTATCCGTTTTGAAATTAGTGTGGTGTACCACTTGGAATGTTTAGCAGCTGTGCACGTTTTATTATTAGGTTATCTTATTTAAACATCACAATATTTTTTTACGTGTGGCGCTGATTGTTTCATCTTATAAGGTGTCCCAATACTTTTGGTCATATAGTGTTTAATGCTCGGCTCCCTGCCGAACAGGGGATCGGGTCAGACCGTACCACCGGAACAGCCCCGGTTGCTATATCTTGTGCCGAAATTATTTCTCTGCATAATTTGATATCATCAGAATATTGATCTGCATATTGATATAACACCGAAATTGAACTCCAACAACCTCAACGTAATTTATAAACAATGTAAGAAAGTTACATGAATTTTTATCCTCTGTATGAGGACTGATTTTTGGAACAGAGCCTTTTCATTTTCAGGACATTGCACAATTACTGGTACAGCAAATCCAACCAGCTCAGAAAGCTCACAAATAATTTTGATGTAATTCTTCTTATCCTTCGTCTCACCCCTTTAGCTTCAATGGAAAAACATCCCCCCCCCCCATCACCTTGGATTAAGCCCCTTAGCCGTCCCATCTGTAGATGACTGTCTGTGTTTATGAATGGATTACGGAGTAAGTAGACCCCGGCCATGCCTCTTCCACTGATCCGGGTGGCGGTCACGGTACGCCGGCCCGACTTCTGGTAAACCGTCTTGGATAAAATGGAAGCCATCGGCTCACATGGAGATTCTGGAAGAGCGTTCTGGCTCGGCTCAACTCCTCATCTGTTAGCAGCTGAATAGAATTTATAAATGGGAACATGAACAGAACAGAAATATCGTTGTAATAAAAAGTCGATATTTCTTCTAGTATTGTTCACTGTTAAAGTTGACCTTTCGGCAACTTTACAAGTCTGCATAAATAAAATTCTGGGCATGGTATAATAAACAGCAACACGATCCATTTTTCATAAAATATCCGCTCCAGCTCCGGAAGATTTTACCCCCTTCATGATCAGAGCATTTTTTATTTTTTTGCTATTCAGCAATGCGCTACTTTAATTGCCAAATGCACAATCATGCAACGAAATGTATATAATTTTTTTTCACACAAATAGAGATTTATTTTGGTGCCATTTGATCGCCATTGGGATTTTTATTTTTTTATTATATAAACAAAAAAAGAGAAAATTTTGATAAAAAAAAAAAAAAAAAAAAAAAAAAAAAAAAAGATTATTTCTATTTTCTGTTATAAAATATATCAGATAAAAAAAAAATCAAAATAATCTAACGTCTTCATAAATTTATGCCAAAATGTATTTTGCTACATGTGTTTAGTAAAAAAATCCCAATAATTTCAACCCTTTTTCTTCTTTCTCTTTCCTTTTCTCCACCTTACGATTAAAGCTCATTATCAGAATTTATTTGACCTATATACACTCTACTTGTAAACAATATGTATAGTAGGTATAAATCATTTAAATACCTACAAAAGTAACTAAGGAAATGATATATATCTTTAATTTAGGTTTACGTGAACCCAATGTTTAATATTTGAAATTTCATGATATTTAACCCTACTGTAAAACAATGAGCTTACTTTATAGATCCTTGTAAACTTACTTTATGTATCTTTATAATATTGTATACTCAATAAACTTCTTTTGACAAGGAAAAAATCCCAATAAGTGTTTATTAATTGGTTTGTGTAAAAGTTATAGCGTATACAAACTATAGTATAAATAACCCCCGTTAGACTTAAAGAGGATCTTCACTCATTTTTTAAACTTTCGCTCCGTGGCTTCTAAATATAGTGCTATAAGGACCTTTATTTTTATTTTATTTTTTCCTACCTTAGGATAAGTGGCCAGGCCTGTCTTCGGTCCCTGCGGCTGTGGGCGGGGAATTTTGCGGGTATTCGCGTCATTTCCTATGATCGCCGCACTGTCTCCTGGGATCTCGTGTCATTCATCCCAGCAGTCAGTGCGGAGACCCGCCGTGAAATCTCGCGTGATTTCAACAGACGTTGATGGCAATCTGAGCTGTTGACGGCGCTACGATTTCTGTTTACTGCGCATGCGCGAGATCGGGGATAAAACGGGTGGTGCATGCTGGTCGATCAGCAGCACCGTATCCCGGAAGAGGATGCCTGTGGGCTTCACATGCCCACAGGCAAGATGAAAACCGGCAACAGGAAATGTTGTAACTTTTTTTTATTGGAGAAAACTGAGAGCAGTAAGCTCTAAAACCGGAACGAGTAAGTTCGATATTTAAATATATTAAACATTGTCATTTTGCCCAAAATAAAAAAAAATATGTGGAGACAGTGAAACCCCGCTTTAAGCCTCGTACACACGATCGGATTTTCCGATGGGAATTGTGTGATGACAGGCTGTTGGAGGAAAATCCGACCGTTTGTACACTCCATTGGACAATTGTTGTCGGATTTTCCGCGGACAAATGTTGGATCGCAGGTTTTAAAATTTTCCGCGGACAAATGTGTGTTTGTCGGATTTTCCGAGCGTGTGTACACAAGTCCGTCGGACAAAAGTCCAAAGCACAAACACGCATGCTCGGAAGCAAGGATGAGCCGGAAGCGGTCGGTCTTGTAAACTTGCGTTCGTAATGGAGAATTAACATTGGTGACGCGGCAAATTATGAAATCTGGAAATGCAGCGCACAATTCTCTTCTTCTTTAATGGGATAATAATGAAGCTGCTTTGCTGGTGATACTGATAGAGTTATTGCAAACTGATTTTCAAAGGCTTTTTTTTCTAGTGATATCAAGAATTTTTTTATTTTTATTTGGGAAAGTTACCACAACACCATTATCCCGCAGTTTTTAAGATCAAAGATACATCTATGTTGGTGTCCCTTGTTAATTTTACATTGTATTTTTTTAACTGTAATGCCGCGTACGCACGAGCGGACTTCTCGTAGGACTGAACTCCGAAGGACTTTTCGACGGAGTTCCGACTGAGTTTCCGACGAAACTGACTTGCCTACACACGATCCCACCAAAGTCCGATCGTTTCAAACGTGATGACGTACGACCGGACTAGAAAAGGAAGTTCAATAGCCAGTAGCCATTAGCTGCCCTTGCGTTGTTTTCGGTTTGTCAGACTAGCATACAGACGAACTGTCTTTTCGATAGGAATCGAGTCCGTCGGAAAGATTTGAAACATGTTCTATTTCTAAGGTCCGTCAGATTTTTCGACAGAAAAGGTCCGATGAAGCCCACAAACGATCGGAATGTCCGACGGATTTGTTCCGTCTGACCCTTTCTGCCGGAAAGTCTGGTCGTGTGTACGCGGCATAACTGCTTACTCCCAAACTGTCATTTGAAGTAAAACACATAGCCAAGTATTATTCTCCACATCTTTTTATATCGTGCATTAAAAAAAGAAAACAAATAAAATTAGATATGCTATCTGCCAATAGAACTTTATCGTTATCTCCTCCGATTCGGCAACATGGATGGTTGACAAACGGCCGTTCAGAAACGAACTGAAAAGAGCAAAATGAAAAGCTTGAAATGAAAAGTGCGAAAAGAAAAGCGCAAATCAACACTCACCAAACTTTTACTAACACGAAATTAGCAGAAAGAGCTGAAAAACAACGTAGTACCATAGTTCGTATTTGTTGGCCGACAATTCCTTGCCGTTTGTATGCAAGACAAGTTTGGGCCAACGCCCTTCGGACAAAAGTTCACGGTTTTGTTGGCCAACAATCCGATCGTGTGTACGAGGCTTTACCGGTAACGGTATTTCCATGAATCTTCCAGGACAGCTACTTGAGAGAGGGTTGGCTCACCTTCTACAGGAAACACAAACCGGACACAATTTAAAAGTTACCTCCCTCTACTCTGACCCTCAGTTGTATGAAGATCAAGAAAACCTCCACCAAAAATGAACTTGGAAGAGGAATATTAGAAACTCACTAACACACCACCACCAGGTTAAATTAAGGGGACCAGTGAATAAAGAATAGGGTAGGAATATAGACGCTGTCCTGGAAGATTCATGAAAATACAGTTTTCCCCCTTCATCTTCCAGGACAGCTACTTGAGAGGATAAGCAAGATTCTATACCTTAGGGAGGGACGACAGCCTGAAGCACTTTCCTTCCAAAGGAGAAGTCTTGGCTCCAGAGCATCTGGACTCTATAATGCTTGATGAATGCATGAGAGGAGGACCAGACAGCAGCTTTGGAAATATCTTCCCATGATGCACCTGCTCTTTCAGCCCAAGGTGCAGCTAGAGATCTAGTAGAGTGAGCCCTAACTCTGGTACGAGGGGATTGCCCTGAAGATCTGTAGGCTTCACAAATAGCTTCTCTAATCCATCTGGCAATGAAACCCCTGGATGCCTGGGAACCCTTTTTGGAGCCACTAAAAGAAATCAGTAGTTGGGAACCTTTTCTAAACTCACTAGATACTTCTAAACAATGCAGAAGTCATCTTCTCACGTCAAAGAAACAAAATCTTTCCTCCTCCGAATTCCTGGGGGAGGAACAAAAGCTAGGAAGAACTACCTCCTGGGATCCCTGAAACTCAGACGAAACTTTGGGTAAATACAAAGGGTCAGGCCTAATTACTACCCTGTTGTCTAAAATTCTTAGGAAAGGATCTTTACAAGAGAGAGATTCTAAATCAGAAATCCTTCTTTCTCAAGTTATGGCCAAAAGAAAAGCCATCTTTAAAGTAACTAATTTCAAAGTGGCCTCATGAAGTGGCTCAAAAGAGGCCCTGGTACGGGCATTCAACACCAATAACAAGTCCCAGGGGGAACCTGCTTAATGACTCTAGGTGTACGTCTAGCCCTAGCTGAGAGGAATCTTTTAATCAACGGCTCCTCCGCTAGTCTTTTGTACATGAACAGAGACAGAGCAGCAACTTGAACCCTAAGAGTGGTGACAGCAAGCCCCTTTTCCACCCCCTTCTGTAAAAAATACAGAACACAGGGGATAGAAAACGAGTCCACTCCAGCACTTTTTTGCCAGGCTACAAAGGTCTTCCAAACTTTACCATAAATCTTCCTTGTGACTAATTTATGGCTGTCTAGAATAGTCTCAATAACCCTAACTGAACATCCTTTTAATTGTAGGATGCACTGCTCAGCCTCCAAGCCGTCAATCGGTAAATCTGAGGGCTTAGATGGAGCACTGGTCTCTGGTGGAGAAGGTCCCTTCTCTCTGGCAGAGGCCAGGGGGACTCTATTAAAAGTGCTCTCAGTGCAGAGAGCCAACTCCTCCTGGGCCACCACGGAGCAATCACAACATCCTCTGCTTGTTCCTGCACAATTTTCAGGACTACCAGAGGCAATAGCGGAAACGGAGGAAAGGGTAAGCTAGGGAAAATTCCCACTGGAGAGAGAGCGCCTCTGTCCCTAGGGACTCCGTTTCTCTCTCCAATGGGAAAAGTAACCTGGAAGCTTCCTGTTGTGGGTGGATGCAAACTGATCTACTTTAGGCATCCCCCACCGTGCAACTAACTCTCGGAATGTTTCCTGGTTCAGCTCCCAACTGCTGGAGCTGATACTCACTCTGCTCAGATAATCTGTCAGAACATTTGTCGTCCCACTGATATGGACCATCCTGATTGAGGAAACATTGTCTTCCGCCCAGGAAAGTATCTCCTGACTGAATACTATCAGACTGTCTGAGCGAGTACCCCCCTGTTCCCTGAGCCTGCCAGTCTTCTGAGTGAGCTTCCCAACCCCACAGGCTGGCATCTGTGGTAATCTTTATTGGGGACTGCAGATATTACGGCCACCCCCAAAAGGACAGATTGAGAGAATCGTCTCCTGGAAGATGTATGACCTGATCCAAAGAGGCTTTTCTGCGATCCCAATAACGCAGAAGAAATGCCTGAAGGGACCTGGAATGCAATTGGGCCCAGGGCACTCCCAGGATTGCTGCAGTCATCAAGCCCAACAGCTGCATTATTTGACGAAGGGAGGCCTGGGGAAGGCACCTGAAACTCTGCACGGAGAGAAGGATCTTCGAGACCTTCTCCTCTGGTAGAAAAATCTTTTGGGTGACTGAATCTATCAGGTAGCCCAAAAAGAGACAGCTCTGGGAGGGAACCAGAGCAGACTTCTACAGATTGACTTTCCAACCCAGTCTTCGAAAGGTCTGCAGAACTACTTGTAGATCCTAACCAAGTTCGTCCAAGTATGGGACAATTTAGATCTTTTGTAAACGAAAAAAGGCCATGACTTCGGCCATGATCTTCGTAAAGATTCTTGGGGCTGCCAAGAGACCAAAGGGAAGGGCCCTGAACTGCCAATGACACCGGCAGTTTTCCGTGAGGATCGCAAACCTCAAGAATCTTTGATGATCCTGGCATATTGGTACATGAAGGTAAGCGTCCTGAAGATCCAGGGTTACCACGAATACTTCTGGCAACAACGATTTCTGAGCGAGTAAATGCTTTCCATCCGGAAACCACTTCTTTCATGGAAACCATTAATTCCTTTAGAGTAGACACAGAATCAGCCCCTGCCACTGAAGAAATACAAGCGTAGCGGTATAGTTGCCACTAGTAACAAACATCCACCAAATCCCCCCCGATGCCAGACTCCCGTATATCACTTGCAGAGACAATGAACAGTCCTTTGCTGGTTTTGTTTTTCGTTTATTGGGGGGTATAACTTGGTTGGGGAAAGGGGTATATGGGATGCCCATAGAATAGTTCGCTTTTTCCATCATATTTAGAGATTTCACAGATTAGCAAATAATTTGAGCCTGAAGCATTGATGTGCATGTTTAGCAGCTACAGTCTTCTCCCTGCATCACCATGCAGACTATTGCTCCTCCGCTGCGTAACTCCCGCAGACTATTGCTTCCAGAACTTCCTCACCCATGACCGTGTAAGGATGAGGACATCACTCTTGACCGTGTAAGGGTGATGTTCCCCAAAATCCTCTCCTCCTGCACAAACTTATACTGTAGTTATTAGTGTAATGTCACATCTTCTTCTTCGAATTTTCAAATTTCTGGATTTTCTAATTATTATTATTATTGTAATTATTAATGAATTCCGTTCCATTTGTTTAGATGCAGCATTCGTTATTTCGGATAATTCGTAACTTCAGATAAATTCGCATTCGTTATGTTGATTGATAGACAAATTTGAAAGGAAATTCCAATACCAATAATTTAATAGTTAGTCATTATTAGTTAGTTAGTTATTATTTCAAATTTTCAGATTTACTTTTTCTGTTTTTTCGAATTTCTGGATCTTCGAATTTTCAAATTTTCGAATTTTTTAACACAACGAATGGCACGAAAAAGGAAGAAAAAAAAATGAATGAAACGAAAATTTAAAAAAAACAAATGAAATGAAAATTGAAAAAAAAAAAGAAAAGAATGAAACGAAAAAAGAAAAAAAAAAAAAAACAAATAAGGAAAACGAACAAATTTTTTTTTATGTAGGGGATAATAAAATGCTCGCTAGCTACATTTTAGTTCTTGGTGCTGTAAACATGCGGCACTGACTACAAATGTAGCAGATGGCTGAGCCCAGCTGATCACTAGAAGCAGGGCCATCTTTAGCGCAGGGCAAACGAGGCACTTGCCTTGGGACCAATATTTGTTGGGGGGGCCCGCGCTAGCCGTGAATTGGGGCCCCGATGACGGCTTTGCAGAGTGCACAGAGGACACGGGAGGCTGTATTCCCGCGCTAGCCAGCAGAGAGGGGCGGGGCCGGGAGCTGTATGCTCGGAACAGAGCGGCTGTAGTGAGAGCCAGTGATCGGAGTGGGAGCGTCAGCTCCCGGCCCCGCCCCTGGACCTCTGTATTCCCCAGCCAGTATAGAGGGGGCGGGTCCGGGAGTCTCACTGACGCTCCCACTCCGATCACTGCTCTCACTATAGCGCGGGAATACAGCCTCCCGTGTCCTCTGTGCACTCTGCAAAGCCGTCTTTGGGGCCCCAATTCACGGGTGACGCGGGCCCCCCTACAAAGTGTCAGTGGAACTCCCGGCTGTTGTAGTGAGAGCAGAGAGTGGAAGCCCCGCCCACACACCTGAATGTATGTAGTGAGTTTGGCTGGCCAGGTATGTCCTTACACCCATAAAATGCCTGACTGCTGAAACCCTAATCCGTGTTATTCAACTGTAAAGCTGTGCATTTCTGAAAGTTCTCTGACCATCTCCTGTATAATGTCTGCAGTCTCTGATTGTCTCCTGCAGTATGTCCGTAGTCTTTAATTGTCTCCTGTAGAATGTCCTCATTCTTTGGTAATCTCTGGTAATCTCCTGCAGTATGTCCGCAGTCTCTGGTAATCTCCTGCAGTATGTCCGCAGTCTCTGGCAATCTCCTGCAGTATGTCCGCAGTCTCTGGTAATCTCCTGCAGTATGTCCGCAGTCTCTGGTAATCTCCTGCAGTATGTCCGCAGTCTCTGACACTCTCCTGTAGTATGTGTATGTGCCCCTTTACTTGCTCAATTATTTGGGATTGCTCCACTGCTCAGTGAGAGGTAATGATGTGCATTAACCTCTAGCAACCAATCAGCGTACAGTAGAGATCTGCTTTCATCTCTAGCAACCAATCAGTAAGTGGTAATGATGTGCTGTAACCCCTAGCAACCAATCAGTGAGCGATAATAATGTGCATTAACCTCAAGCAGAAATTATGTGTTGTAACCTCTAGCAACCAGCCAGTGAGCAGTAAGGATAGGCTGTAACCCCGGCAAACAATTGCAATCCCTGCGTGATCGGCTGCAGTAAACTGATTTTGAGTCTACCTGCTATTTTTTGTATGTCTCAGAATGGAGGGGGGGGGGGGGGGCAAGAAAATGTTTGCAAAGGGCCCAATCAAAATTAAAGATGGCCCTGACTAGAAGCTTGCCTACCAGTAAAATAATCCATTTTAATGAATATTAGATGAATAAATGATAATGGTGCTCCCTGACCGCCTCACCACTCCACGTCATTGAACATTGGAACCAGAATCTTTCGGTGCTCCAGAAATAATTCACGCTAAATTGTAACACTGTCATAGAACATCTGTAAATTCCCGCACACCGCGAGAGACGGGTCACCGCTGACCTTCTGATCCCAACAACCGCAGAACTTTGATTCAGCAAATCCACATGTCTCCCTTTAAGTCTAAATCACATTAGCATGCGGTTAAATAATCGCTCGCAGTGAATGGCGGGGGCTGTCCGGGCAGCTTTATCCTGTTACTGATAAGTGTGTTCAGTTCCCCACTGCGGAGCACAGCTGAGGACAGTTTATGACTTTACGCAAGACGAGGGACGAGCGCGTCATTTCTACTTCATAGACTTTGTTTTCCAGAAGAGATCGCGTGAGCGGGATGAAAATGTCTCCGGACTTCTGGTCAGTCGGGTTGGGGCTGAGTTTTAACCCCTTATCTACTGAGGTACATACAGGGATAGGCACAGACCAAGGTTGTGGCGGACATTTTCCAAAGTACAGACCTTAGTGAAGGACACCAAGGTACATTTCAAATTATAGATCCCCTTTAGAGTAAGCCAGGGTCCCCATAGATCCCCCTTTAGGGCAAGCCAGGGTCCCTATAGATCCACATTTGGAGTAGGATCCCCATAGATCCCCCTTTAGAGAAAGGCCCCCATAGATTCCCCTTTAGAGCAGGGTCCCCATAGATCCCCTTTAGGACAGGGTCCCTATAGATCCCCCTTTAGAGCAGGGTCCCCATAGATCCCCCTTTAGAGCAGGGTCCCCATACATCCCCCTTTAGAGAAGGGTCCCCATAGATCCCCCTTTAGAGCAGGGTCCCCATAGATCCCCCTTTAGAGCAGGGTCCCCATAGATCCCCCTTTAGAGCAGGGTCCCCATAGATCCCCCTTTAGAGCAAGTTCCCCATAGATCCCCCTTCAGGGCAAGCCAGGGTCCCCATAGATCCACATTTGGAGTAGGGTCCCCATAGATCCCCCTTTAGAGAAAGGCCCCCATAGATTCCCCTTTAGAGCAGGGTCCCCATAGATCCCCTTTAGGGCAGGGTCCCTATAGATCCCCCTTTAGAGCAGGGTCCCCATAGATCCCCTTTAGGGCAGGGTCCCCATAGATCCCCCTTTAGAGCAGGGTCCCCATACATCCCCCTTTAGGACAGGGTCCCCGTACATCCCCCTTTAGAGAAGGGTCCCCATAGATCCCCCTTTAGAGCAGGGTCCCCATAGATCCCCCTTTAGAGCAGGGTCCCCATAGATCCCCCTTTAGAGCAGGGTCCCCATAGATCCCCCATTAGAGCAAGGTCCCCATAGATCCCTCTTTTGAGCAAGGTCCCCATAGATCTCCCTTTAGAGCAGGGTCCCCTTAGATCCCCCTTTAGAGCAGGGTCCCCTTAGATCCCCCTTACATTATGATCCGATTCTTCTAGTGGAGCTATATAGGACACATACACGACTCACGTCACAAGGAAGCTGGGGGCGGGGACACTGAGACCGGGTACGGGCAGGTTTAGAGGAGGAAGTTCCATTCTCCTCCTCTGAAGGTCTTTACACTCACATGAAATTTATTGACATCCCAGTCTTATTCCATAGGGTTCCATATTGAGTTGGCCTGCCCTTTGCAGCTATAACAGCTTCGACTATTCTGGGAATGCTGTCCACGAGGTTTAGGAGTGTGTCTATGGGAATGTTTGACCATTCTTCCAGAAGCACATTTGTGAGGTCAGGCACTGATGTTGGACAAGAAGGTCTGGCTCGCAGTCTCCGCTCTAATTCATCCCAAAGGTGTTCTTTCGGGTTGAGGTCAGGTTTCTGCGCAGGCCAGTCAAGTTCTTTCACCCCAAACTCGCTCATCCATGTCTTTATGGACCTTGCTTTGTGCACTGGTCCAAATCATGTGGTGGAGGGGGGATTATGGTGTGGGGTTGTATTTCAGGGGTTGGGCTTGGCCCCTCAGAGGTTGGGCTTGGCCCCTTAGTTCCAGTGAAGCGAACTCTTAAGACGTCAGCATTTTGGACAATTTCATGCTCCCAACTTTGTGGGAACAGTTTGGTGATGGCCCCTTCCTGTTCCAACATGACTGCGCACCAGTGCACAAAGCAAGGTCCATAAAGAACATGGATGAGCAAGTTTGGGTTGGAGGAACTTCACTGGTCCTGACCTCAACCTGATAGAACACCTTAGGGATGAATTAGAGCGGAGACTGCAAGCCAGGCCTTCTCATCCAACATCAGTGCCTGACCTCACAAATGCGCTTCTGGAAGAATGGTCAAACATTCCCATAGACACCCTCCTAAACCTTGTGGATGGCCTTCCCAGAAGAGTCGAAGCTGTTATAGCTGCAAAGGGCGGGGCAACTCAATATTGAACCCTACGGACTAATGCCCCGTACACACGGTCGGACTTTGTTCGGACATTCCGACAACAAAATCCTAGGATTTTTTCCGACGGATGTTGGCTCAAACTTGTCTTGCATACACACAGTCACACAAAGTTGGCGGAAAATCCGATCATTCTGAACGCGGTGACGTAAAACACGTACGTCGGGACTATAAACGGGGCAGTGGCCAATAGCTTTCATCTCTTTATTTATTCTGAGCATGCGTGGCACTTTGTCCGTCGGATTTGTGTACACACGATCGGAATTTCCGACAACGGATTTTGTTGTCGGAAAATTTTATATCCTGCTCTCAAACTTTGTGTGTCGGAAAATCCGATGGAAAACGTGTGATGGAGCCCACACACGGTCGGAATTTCCGACAACAAGGTCCTATCACACATTTTCCGTCGGAAAATCCGACCGTGTGTACGGGGCATAAGACTGGGATGCCATTAAAGTTCATGTGCGTGGGAAGGCAGGCGTCCCAATACTTTTGGTAATATAGTGTAGCCACAGCCATTACCCCGGTATTTAACTTCAAAATCATGACATACATTTACAGTCAGGCGGTACTGCTTATCTTTCCTGAACCTGGCTGTGTGATTGAAGTGATCGCAGCTTCACTGAACTACCATAAAAAAATAACAAAAAAGAAATAAAAAAGATACTTTTACTACAATCTCCTACATGGAGGTTTCGGAGAATGTTCCCCGTCCATGAACCCCAGCCTTGTCTGATGAATTCTTGGTGCGGCGCCCTCCATCACCGCTGACCGGGAACGAATGTGGATGTCAGTTTAAGTGCATCAAGTCAGGAAGAATAACACGGCTCTGGATCTGATCCACCAGAAGATCTTTATGGAAAGTTTTCATCTCCGATTTGCCCCGTCAAGTGAGGGGTACAGAGCCGTAACCTCCTTTTCTTGCAACCGGATCCCCGGCTTGTCACTAATAAGAGAAGTGATATATAACCCAGAGCCGGCGAAATCAAACATTTTACTGAACGGCTATTAAGTTTCTTTTGTGAGAGTCAACCTTAAAGAGGAGGTCCGCCAACCCCTGCACAAATGAAAAGCCAGCATCTACACGTACTGCGGCTGCTGAATTTTACCCACTTAATGACTGGAAAGGATTTGCCCCCTTAACGACTGGGCCATTTTTTGCGATACGGCACTGCGTCGTTTTACCTGACAATTGCGCAGTCTTGCGACGCTGTACCCAAATAAAATCGGCGCCCTTTTTTCCCCACAAATAGAGTTTTTTTTCGGTGGTATTTGATCACCTCTACGGTTTTTATTTTTTGCGCTATAAACAAAAAAAGAACAATTTTGAAAAAAAAATTTTTTTTTTAACTTTTTGCTATAATAAATATCCCCCCCAAAAAAAAAAAAAAATGTAAAAAAAAATTCTTCATCAGTTTAGGTCGATATGTATTCTTCTACATAGTTTTGGTAAAAAAAATCTCCATAAGCGTATATTGATTGGTTTGCGCAAAAGTTATAGCGTCTACAAAATAGGGAACAGATTTTTGGCATTTTTATTATTTATTTATTTTTTACTAGTAATGGCGGCGATCTGTGATTTTTAGCAGGACTGCGACATTGCAGCGGACAGATCGGAAACTTTTGACACTTTTTTGGGGACCAGTGACATTTATACAGCGATCAGAGTTAAAAATAGCCACTGATTACTGTATAAATGTCACTGGTGGGGAAGGGGTTAACACTAGGGGGCGATCAAGGGGTTAAGTGTTCCCCAGGGAGGTGTTTCTAACTGTGGGGGGAGGGGACTGACTGGAGGAGGAGAGAGAGATCGCTGTTTCTGATCACTAGGAACAGCAGATCTCACTCTACTCCCCTGTCAGAACGGGGATCTGTTTGTTTACATTGACAGGTCCCCGTTCTGGTCTCTGTGCAGCGATCGCTGGTGGCCGGCAGATATCGATGGCACGGGGCAGCTGGATGGGATGACGTCGCTTCGCCCCAGAGTCACCACTCTCGCCCGCCCTAGGGGCACGGTGCGACCCCGATCTCTCTAAAGAGCCGATAACGCAGCTCTTTACCCATGTGAACAGCTGTGTCCAATCACAGCCGATCACATGTAAACACGGAAGTGCCGTTTATCAGCTCTCCTCTCCTCACACTGTATGAGGAGAGGAGAGTCAATCAGCGGCATCTCCTCACAGGGGAGACGTGTATAGGTAATCAGTGCGGCCCCAACAGTGCCCAGGACCAGGGACGTGCGGTGAGGTGAGTGGCTGGTGAGGCACTGGCTAGTATCAGAGCCAGATACACACGGGTTACATACGCCGCGATCGTCAGAGCGAGAGCAATAATTCTAGCACTAGACCTCCTCTGTAACTTTAAACGTGTAACCGGTAAAAATGTTAAAGCGTCTCCTATGGAGATTTTCAAGTACTGAAGTTTGGCGCTATTCCACAGGTGTGCGCAATTTTAAAGTGCGACATGTTAGGTATCTATTAACTCGGCGTAACATCATCTTTCACATTATATAAAAAAATTATGCTAACTTTAGTGTTTTTTTTTTTTTTAATTCACGAAACTGTTTTTTTCACACCAAAAAAACACGTTTTGAAAGATTGCTGTGCAAATACCGTGTGAAATAAAAAATTGCAACGACCACCATTTTATTCCCTAGGGTGTCTGCTAAAACAATATATATAATATTTGGGGGTTCTGAGTAATTTTCTAGCAAAAAAATTATGATTTTTACATGTAGGAGAGAAGCGTCAGAATTGGCCTGGGTGGCAAGGGGTTAATTACCATAAGTAATATACAAATAATTATTATATATTGTTTTTAAGGTAATTTACTATATTTTCAAAATCTGTACTCAAGCAGGTGGCTTAACAGACAAATTACTGAAGTTTGAAGTTTTAACTTCCAACCAGTCATTTCACAGTAAATAGATAAATAATAAATCTCTTATAAGATTAAATTAAAACATAGAGCATAATAATATGTGATTTAGCTTGTACCTTTTCATCAGCACCAGATTCTCACTCTCCCTCTTTAGGCCCCTTTCACACTGGGGCGGGGGCGGCGTCGGCGGTAAAGCGCCTCTATTGTAAGTGGCGCTTTACCGTAGGTATTCGGCCGCTAGCGGGGGGTGGTTTTACCCCCCGCTAGCGGCCGGGAAAGGGTTAAAAACCACCGCAAAGCGCCTCTGCAGAGGCGCTTTGCCGGCGGTATAGCCGCGCTGTCCCATTGATTTCAATGGGCAGGAGCGGTGAAGGAGCGGTATACACTCCGCTCCTTCACCGCTCCGAAGATGCTGCTAGCAGAACTTTTTTTCCCGTCCTGCTAGCGCACCGCTCCAGTGTGAAAGCCCCGAGAGAGACAGCAGCGGCACTTTCGGGTCGGTTTGCAGGCGCTATTATTAGCGCAATAACGCCTGCAAACCGCCCCAGTGTGAAAGGGCCCTTACTGTATGAGAAAAACATGGCATTGTGGGTAATTCTTATACACTTAAACATATGTTTTTTCCTTGTAGATAAGAGGGCTGGGCTGGAAGGGAGTATTTGTCTTTTAGACACGCCCCCTTCTATGACACTGCAGTGAGAGGCGTTCCTCCACTGCAGCAGTTTTATTGGACAGCTTGGACCAATAGTGCTTTACCATTGGTCCAAGCCTCCAAGCTTTCCACTGAGCTCAGTGCCCCTGACAAGAAATCAGAGGCACTGTGAGCTCATCCTCTCAGTCTGTTGCAAAGCTTGTATTTAAACTGGCCGCGCTGTATATAGCTTCGGACAGGCTGTGCAAGGAGTCCCGTATCTCAGGAACCATAGGTGCTAGGAGCCCCAAATTGTGACCATTGGTGGGGTAGGACTTCTGCTACCCACCCCACAAATTGACCGTTTTGTTGTTTTTTTTATGTTCGCGGCTCTGCCTCAGCTGACTGCACATCCCTGCTCAGGAGTGATGCCGGTCTGTGCCCATCAGTGACATCAATCAGTGCCCATATGTGATGCCAGTCAGTGCTGCATTTCAGTGCCCATCCGTGCCTGCTCATCAGTGCCACCTATCTGTGCCCATCAGTGTTGCCTATCAGTGCCCATCAGTGTCACCTCTCAGTGCCCATCAGTGCCGCCTATCAGTGCCCATCAGTGCCACCTATCAGTGCCCATCAATGCCGTCTAATAGTGCCCATCAGTGCCACCTATCAGTGTCCATCAGTGCCGCCTATTAGTGCTCATCAGTGCCACATATCAATGCCACCTATTAGTGCCCATTAGTGCGGCATATTAGTGCATCCTCATCAGTGCCACCTAATCAGTGCCCTTGAGTGCTGCCTCATCAGTGCCCATTAGTGAAGGGGAAAAATTATCAAAGTTACACAATTTTCTGACAAAAACTAAGAAAACCTTTATTTTTTTCAAAATGTTATTTTTTCATTTTTTTAGCAAAAGAATTAAAAACTCAGTGATGATTAAATACCACCAAAAGAAAGCTCTGTTTGTGTGAAAAAAATGATAACAATTTTATTTAGGTACAGTGCATGCATGACCGCGCAATTGTCATTCAAAGTGTGACAGCGCTGAAAATTGGCCTGGACAGGAAGGGGGTGATGTGTTTAACCGGTAAGTGACACACATATACTGCGGCAGGGCAGCCGCTCTGTGCCAGATCACATACCTAATAAGTGTTCTCACAATTCCGGGTCGGGGGCGTGCGCGCGCCGATGACCCGCTCCTGCTGTGATTGGTCACAGCGGGAGCCAACCAGCGGGACCTGCGAATCTTTCGCGAGAAAGACAGACCGCCGTTCTGTGAGAAGGGAATGTGCTGATTCTGTGTCTCTGCTAAGCAGGAATCTTACAGATCTTTACATTCCCCCATTTAAAGCACCCCCCACAGTTAAGGGAACACATTTAACCCTTTGATCGCCCCTGATGTTAACCCCTTCCCTGCCAGTGTCATTAGTACAGTGACAGTGCATATTTTTTAGCACTGATCATTGTATTAGTGTCACTGGTCCCCAAAAAGTGTCAAAAGTGATAGCTGGGTGTCTGATTTGTCCACTGCAATATCTAAGTCGCTTATCGCTGCCATTACTCATATTGTAAAGTGCTGCGCAAACTGTTGGTGCTATATAAATCCTGTATTATAATAATAATAATAATAATAATAATTACTAGTAAAAAAAAAAAACTATCCCATCTGTAACGAGCCCCTTGCTCGCTCGGTTCCACTCTCCCGACACTCCTCTGCTGCTCTAGAATCAGATTGCAGATTGCAACATCTGATTGTTCGGTCATCCGATGCTCCGGGACTAGAACTACAGCTATGTGCCGTTCGAATCCAGTTGTGATAGCTCAGAACAAACACCAGGCAGGCTGTATGTAAGTTCAACCAGGAATCTCTCTTTATTGACAGGAATACAGTCTCTTTTATACAGGAAAGAGGAGGTGCAGACCTCCTGCTCATATTACTCTAACAATACAGCTGTAACCTAATTAACCTAATTAACATGAGCTAATTAACTATTCCTTTTAGACAGCCTAGATGACTCAGACATGACCTTTAGGCCAGACTGGCTGTCTTGTAGCTTAGAACCCCCAATCAACATTATCACAATAGCAGAGTTAATTAAACACAAACAACAATGGGGATCTAATGACTCTTAGATCCCATACTAGAGACTTATGTACAATACACATTCTAGCAGGCAACAGACAGACAGGTGGCTGGAATTTACATCAGCATCTCCTAACAGTATTTGTCCAAGCATTATGAATCAGCCACTATTCCTAATATGGCAAATCCAGGGTCCCCAGAGTCTGTGTGTCCTGGGGGACCAGGACCCGAATCCACAGTAACACCACCTCAAGGGTCCCCAGGCACACCGCTTACAAAGAGCACCGTTACCCCAAATGCCAGGGCCCACGATCAATCGGCAAGAGGCTAGCATTCAGTCCCCTCCAAAAGTCTCTCTCCTGGCTAGGTCTATCACACCATTGTTTGTAGAAGCTATAACTTTTGCGCAAAACAATCAATATACACGTATTGTTTTTGTTTGTTTGTTTGTTTTTTTACTAAAAATATGTAGCAAAATACATATTGGCCTAAATTAATGAAGAAATTAGATTTTTTACATTTTTTTTATTGGATATGTTTTATAGAGGAAAGTAAAAAATACTGTTTTTTTTTTTTTTTTTCAAAATTCTCGATCTCTTTCTGTACATAGCACAAAAAATAAAAACCGCAGAGGAGATTAGATACCACCAAAAGTAATCTCAATTTGTGGGAAAAAAAGGACATCAATTTTGTCAGTTAAAGTAACGCAGTGCAGTATCGCAAAAAATGGCCTTATCATGAAGGAGGGTAAATCTTCCGGAGCTGAAGTGGTTAAAACATCATTTAGATGGGATCATTATTGTCCAGGCCTGGTATGGTAGCAGGTGACAGAGCAGGACCTGGATTGGACCTTTAATGGTTTCCCTTAGGTGAGTAGGTGCTGTCCCATGTTTGGACTTTTAATAGCTGATGAAGTTTTCCAAAAAAAACAGAGAAAATGACCCTTCCGGGAAAGTTCTGTTATTTTTTTATCCACGTGAGTTTTTCTTCCTATTCGGAGAATATCGCTCATTTCTCAGAAAGCCCATCTTGTGGCTCAGCACCCACAATGGAGCATCATGGAACGTTTCATAGCTCATCTACAGTGATAAATAGATTTATTCCCCGGAGGTCGGCCAGCGTGCGTTCATTACACTCCGAAAATGTCCGCAACCTGCGGGAGATATTAAACCAAAATATTTCAGCCCAAAATAAATGGAACTTTTACTAGCTGGAATCATTTTCAGGGTTGTAACGTCAGCCCCCGAGGGAAAGAGAATTCAACTGATGACCTAAAGGAAAACACCGCGTCTACAAAAAAATGGATATACCATGCAAGTGCAGTTGCTCCAGAACTTAGTAAATGAGGTGAAGCTTCACTTTGCAAAGATTACCCAATCACATGCAAGGAAAATTACAATTTTTTTTTTGCTTGCACATGATTGGACGCTGAAAGACAGCAAAGCTTTACCGCATTTACTAAGCTCTGGAGCAAATGCCCTTACAGAACGCAAAGTGCACAGTCTACTTGGCTTTAGTAAATCAACCCCACTGTGTCAATTAAAGTGTATGTAAACCTAACTCTACATCCAGTACAATGACTTGTATGAGCAAAAACGATTTTGTAAATCTGCAAACTCTTGCAGTTGACCATTAATCTACCTATCTGATAAGTAGCCTAACAGCAAACTGAAAGGGCCACACACAACAGCCTGACAACACTGATGCCTCTCCTGTGATGGGAGAAAAGGACCCAGAGATCATTGGAAAGGGCCCCTGGGACCAGTGGTCAGGGGGGCACTTCATGGTTCCTTGCACTGGGGCCCTGAAGGTTCTAGTTATGCCCCTGAAAAAAGGAATATTGTGGAGCCTCTCAACAAACGAATGTAGTGGAAATTCTCAACAAACAGATGTCCTTGGAATCTCAACAAAGGGTTGTTGTGGAACATCTTAACAAGTGAATGTTGTGAAACCTCTCAACAAATGAATGCTGTGGAACCTTTCAACAAATGGATGTAGTGGAAACTCTCAACAAGCAGATGGCCTTGAAACCTCTTTCAATCCCTCTCAACAAACTAATGTTGTGGAACTTCTCAACAAATAAATGGCCCGGAAACCTCTTTCAACCTCTCTTAACAAAGGAATGTTGTAGAACCTCTCAACAAACAAATTTAATGGAACGTTTCAACAAACAAATATTGTGGAGCCTCTCAACAAACAGATAGACTTGGACCTCTCTCAGCCTCTCCCAACAAAGGAATGTTGCAGAACCTCTCAGCAAAGGAATGTTGTGAAATCTCTCAACAAACGAATGGCCGGGAACCTCTTTCAAAAAACGAATGTTGTGGAACCTCTCAACAAACAGATGTTCCAGGAACTTCTTTCAACAAAGGAATGTTGTGGAACCTCTCTACAAAGGAATGTTGTGGAATCTCTTAACACAGGATTGTCGTGGAACCACTCAACAAACGTATGGCCCAGGAACTTCTCTTAATCTCTTCTAAAAAAGGAATCTTGTGGAATCTCTCAACAACTGAATGGGCCAGGAACCTCTTTCAAACTCTCCCAACAAAGAAATGTTGTGGTATCTCTCTCTCAACAACTGAATGTTGTGCAACCCCTCAATAAATGGATGGCCCAGGAACCTCTCTCAACAAAGAAATGTTGTGGAACCACTCAACAACCGAATGGCACGGGAACCTCTTTCAACTTCTCTCACCAAATTAATGTTGTGGAACCTCTCAACAAAGGGATGGCCCAGCAGCTTCTCTCAGCCTCTCTCAACAAAGGAATGTTGTGGAATCTCTCAACAAAGGAATGTTGAGGAACCTCTCAAAAAACGGATGGCCCAGGAACATCTCTCAACCTCATTCAACAAAGGAATGTTGTGAAACCTCTCAACAACTGAGTGGCCCAGGAACCTCTTTCAACCTTTCTCAACAAAGGAATGTTGTAGAACCTCTCAACAAACAAATCTTATGGAATCATTCAACAAAGGAACGTTGTGGAACCTCTCAACAAATGAATGCTGTGGAACCTCTCAACAAACAAATGTTGTGGAAGCTTTCAACAAAGGAACGTTGTGGAACCTTTCAACAAATTAATGCTGTGGAACCTCTCAACAAATGAATGCTGTGGAACCTCTCAACAAAGAAATGTTGTGGAACCTCTCAACAAATGAATGTTGTGGAACCTCTCAACAAATGAATGGCCCAGAAACCTATTTCAACCTCTCTCAACAAACAAATGTTGTGGAGTCTCTCATCAAACAAATGTAGAATCTCTCAACAAAGGAATGTTGTGGAACCTCTCAACAAACAGATGGCCCAGGAACTTCTCTCAACAAAAGAATGTTTTGGAACCTCTCAGCAAATGAATGGCCCAACATTGGAGGGCAAAGTCTACAGGTCAGTGCTCAGCAGTTTTCCTACACTTTAAGGTAAACAGACATTATTTTAGGAAAATGAGGTGCACATTTTGAAAGAGAGGACAACTGATTCACAAGAGGTGTAAAAGAGGCCATCTATGTCAGACTGAAACAATCAAACAAATGAATGCTGTGGAACCTCTCAACAAACAAATGTTGTGGAACCTTTCAACAAAGGAAAGTTGTGGAACCTGAACAGGGGTGGGGCCTTCAACGCTATCTGTCTTCTACATAAAATGCCACTTTAACATTTTTTCCCTGACAATTTTAAAATTCTCATCTTCATCTATGTGAACCAAATAATTGACACCTGTGCAGACTTACAGAAACCAACAAAGGGATTATGTAACTAGAACAGGTGGTTCCACAACTTTCACACTGCCCATCCTGTTTATGGACAATCAGCATCTGCCTTGATGCATTGGATTATTGAGCTGAAGATTAGATTACGGTTTCTGTGCTACCTGTGTGGATATAAACGCTGAGGTATCTTCCTGACACTCATTAGAACTGAAGAAGTGGTTTGGAGAAGTTACAAAATGTCTTCAACATAACAGATAAACTCCAGCTGAACGTGATTAACTACTACTATCGAGCACAACACTATTTCTGTTTAGTCCCTGCCCTCATGCCGGGAGAGAAATTCCTGACACCCTCATTAATGATGAGCCGCTAATGCACGCCTACCCATTTGTGTTTAATTTAGCCTCTTGGCCTAACAGAAGAAGGTTTGACTTTCTAATTTAATTCCACTTGAAATATGAATTGCAGATTCAAATGGGAGACACTAAGTGAAGACAATTATAAATGATTATATATAATAGCGGAGGCCGGGGAACCCACGCACTCCGGCTGGGTGTTACGTTTCACTCTGCCTTGGCATATCCTCTGATCATGCTTCATTTTTCCTGCCAAGCCAGACTGTGTTGCTGCGGTGTGGCACAAGAAATCCAGCATCTCCTATGCCAGAACACCAGCCAAGCAGAGTTCATCCTTCACAAACAGGAGCGTTTGGTAGCAGAAGCTGGCCTCTTAGACGTTATGTCAAAGATCGTCTGCTATATATCATAGTCAACCACCGTCATTAAAGAAGATCTCCGCTAAGCACTATTGACCTGCAGAGATAAGCCATGGCCTGAGCAGATGTGGGAGTACCAAATTCTTACAAATATTTCCAGATCACCTCATCAGTCTAGTCCAGGAGTCTCCAAACTTTTTAACAAAGGGCCAGTTTACTGTTCTTTGTATTTTAGGGGTGCCGGATTGTGGCCAGTGGGAGTAGAAAATACTCCAGCAGCATGCCTCAGGCTTTATGGTCAGTAAAAAAAAAAAGTTACATCTCCTGTGGTCCCATCCGTAAGTAAAGTATGGCTGTTTCACCTAGAAGAAAATCTGTTTGTTTGTCTCCCGACATCTTCGCCTGTGTGCCGTGCATATGATCGTATGTCTCCTTCACGTTGCTGGCGTCACGACCGTCCTGTCCCATGACGCCACCTACGCAAAGCCCCCTGAGCGCGAGGCTGCCAGCAACGTGGAGGAGACATATGATCACGAAAGGCACACAGCCGAAGACGCCGGGAAACAAACAGATTTTCTTCTGGGTGAAACAGCCATACTTTACTTACGGATGGGACTACAGGAGATATAACTTAATGCACATCAAACACACAGGGCGGTAAAGTACCTACACCCTAGGGCAGGGGTCTTCAAACTATGGCCCTCCAGTTGTTCATGAACTACAATTTCCATCATGCCCAGTCATGTCTGTGAATGTCAGAGTTTTACAATGCCCCATGGGATGTGTAGTTCCGCAACAGCTGGAGGGCCGTAGTTTGAGGATCCCTGCCCTGGGGTGATCGATACAAGTCCATGACAGGAAGTTCCATGCTGTATTATATGTGTAGGTGAAGTTTCCCAACCCCAACCTAAAAGCGGTTGCTGACACCATTTTCAAGCATACCTGGCCACAGGAGCGCAAAACCTATTTTGGCCATGGTTCCCATAGCGCCATGATCGTATCGTCTCCTCTAAGAGGATCTGCCCCAGCCACTGTTTATCTCAGTGTTAAGATGAGTATGAGCGGCCCAATGTGAATGCACCAACTTGATACAGGATATTTTCAGCTCTACAGGTCTCCAAGGCAACTTTACCTTGACGAACAAACTGGGACTATTTTGCCTATTTTTTCATTTCACGTGGAACTATTGCTTATGCTTTTTTAGACTTTTCATTAACACCAGCTGGCACCCTCCTCCCTATTCCCTTTCCCTTATCCTTCCCTTCCCCGGGACCACACATAGTCAGGTTGTCACTAATAGATACAGCTACTGTTATTTAATCCTTAATTCTACGATGAGGTTTTCATCTGACAACCCGTCTATGTGCTGTCACATGGCGTCCGGACGTTTTTTCTTTTATTTGATAAACGTAATGTCTTGTGTTTATGAGTGTGTCTGGTGAACACTTCACAACAGATATTTGTTGTTAGCTACTTGCTGTGAAGCTGTCTTTTCTACTATTGGCCTTAGACTGTGCCATTTTTGCTACATAATAAATTTAGATTTTAGATTAGTATGATCAAATTTTTGCTACCATAGGTAACCCTTTTCCTGGTGTTCTATACCAGGTTATTGCTTGTGATAGATGGGCAGTGGCGGCCTGTCGATAGGGGGCACACAGGCGCGGCCCCCCCCCCCCTCCAGGCAGTTACAAAAAAATTAAAAAAAAAACAAAACTTAAAACTGGCCCTTTAAAAAAAATGTAAAAAATAGAAAAAAAAGGTCCTTAAGGGCACTGTGTTCGGACACAGTGCACTATGGGAAGCGCCACATCTATGCAATCATGAGATTGCAGACACGGCGCTTCAGTTGCGGGTTTTTGTCCCGCCTTGCGGCGCATTCCGAAGCCCCGAGTAGCTTCTGCCCGATGTCTGTAGTATCTATTAGGTGGTTTGATTGACATCCGAGTTAGATGTCACTTCCGGTTTTCTCTCTCCCATTGCGCCCGAGAGAGAGAAAACCGGAAGCATGAGGAGCAAACTCCTCCATTGCCGCTGCCAGTGCCCACTGAAGGAAACACAGCAGGAGAGGACAGGCTGTGCCGGTCCAGACCTCCCGTGGAGAACGGGGGGTTTGATGGGACACAGGCTGCATTTGATGGGACACAGGCTGCATTTGATGGGACACAGGCTGCATTTGATGGGACACAGGCTGCATTTCATGGGACACAGTCTGCATTTGATGGGACACAGGCTGCATTTCATGGGACACAGGCTGCATTTCATGGGACACAGGCTGCATTTGATGGGACACAGGCTGCATTTCATGGGACACAGGCTGCATTTGATGGGGTACAGGCTGCATTTGATGGGGTACAGGCTGCATTTGATGGGGCACAGGCTACATTTGATGGGACACAGGCTGCATTTGATGGGACACAGGCTGCATTTCATGGGACACAGGCTTCATTTGATGGGACACAGACTGAATTTGATGGGGCGGTGAGGCTGCATTTGATGGGACACAGGCTGCATTTGATGGGGCACAGGTTGCATTTGATGGAACACAGGCTGCATTTGATCGGGCACAGGCTGCATTTGATGGGACACAGGCTGCATTTGATGGGGCACGGGCTGCATTTGATGGGACACAGGCTGCATTTGATGGGACACAGGCTGCATTTGATGGGGCACGGGCTGCATTTGATAGGAAACAGGCTGCATTTGATGGGGCACGGGCTGCATTTGATGGGACACAGGCTGCATTTGATGGGACACAGTGAGGCTGCATTTGATGGGGCACAGTGAGGCTGCATTTGATGGGGCACAGTGGCTGCATAAGATGGGCACAGTAGCTGTATTTGATGGCACAGTGGCAGCATTTGATGGCACAGTGGGAGTATTTGATATGGCACAGTGGCTGCGATTGATGGGCACAGTGGCTGCGTTTGATAGGCACAGTGGCAGCGATTGATGGGTGTTTTTTTCAGAACTTGTTTGCACCCCCCAAAATTTTTGAGCACCAACCGCCACTGTATATGGATCAACACTGGCTGGACGGGAAAGAGCTGGAAACAAGCTCACAGCTTCGTCAGCAGCCAATAAAGTGGAACTAAAGATTTGCTATGTGATTGGTAAAATGTAGAACTGTTAATTGTGCCTAATCAGTACCAAAAAATCCACCTTTCATCCAGAATTCCTGTTGAAACATAGAAGTGAACTTCCCGGAATATCAGTGTGCCTAGGCACTCTTGTTCTGCAGCCTCATAACTGTATATGTGCTATGTGAGATCATCTAAGGCTCTGCTGGCTCTGACTGGTCGACATAAAAGATTAGGTGCTGTCACTATGATTTTGCTCACTGTTCTCCTGGCTGGAGGCTCTGATATGAGGAAGCATAGCCCAGCTTCTACCAAGATGGCCATCTCCATACATTGTATGTGAAGAGAAAAAGATTAGTTGCAGGGACACCTTAGGCCAGAGCCTAAGAGCCTGCACCAGCCGCTCCTGCCCCCCTCCACAGCCCAGCGCTCTAGGGAGTGATGGAGGGGAGAACAGGGAGCTGTTGACTGACAGCCACCAGCTCTCTGCTTATGGAGCACTGAGAACTGAGCGATCAGAGGTGTTTGATCACTCAGTTCTCGAGCCAGCATGGGACAGATGCTGCATCCACCTAGGTTTGAGTTAAAAACACATTGCCATACTTCTCTTTTAAGGCTGCTGTTAGTTAGGGGTGATAGGTTACATAGTTTCATAGATAGCCTAGTTGAAAAAAGACACAAGCCCATCCATTTGTGTGATGTTCTCGTAAACATTCTTATCTTATTACATTGTAATGGTTGTAATACATTTTTTTTTCTTGCATCCCTTTTTAATCTGTTTTGAATGCCCTTTGAATAAAACCAATTGAGTTCCACAGAATAAGCGAATTTGACCCCCCTCATCCTGTGCTGTACCCAGAAGACAACCATCTCCCTCAGTGGCGGCCCGTCCATGTGCCCCCCTAATCCATGCGCCCGGCCCCTAATCTGCATTCGGGATGCCGGGCACATGGATTTCAATGGGGTTTTGTTTTTTTTAAGCACATGATTAGAGCCTGAGGCTCTAATTGGCTTCAAAAAAGGGAGGACTCGGGGCACAGAGCACAGCGCCCCGAGCCAACCCACTTGTGTGACATTAGCAAACTAATATTCGCTAATGTCTTCCTGCTTCTCCTGCTGGCCAATCAGGAAACAGGTCCTGAGACCCGATTGGCTGGGAGTGTTAGGATTTCCTGCCAATCGGGTCTCAGGACCCACTTCCTGTTCGGCCGGGAGGAGAAGCAACTGCCCCGGCTCTTCCCTCTGCAAGCTGGAGCGAGGAACAGCATTGGCCTCCTAAAGTAAGGCCACTGATCGCTGCTGTTTGTCTCCTGTGGGGGGGGGGGGGGGGGGGCTCTGATCGCCGCAATCCATCTCCCGCATGGGGGGGGGGTCAGGTTTATTTGCTGCCCCCAAAAATATTGAGCACCAGCCGCCACTGGTCTCCCTATTTTACTTTGTTGCATCTTTTTTAAGTATTGGGGGAAGGTTTTGTTTCGTTCAGTGTATTATATTTAAAATATACAAAACTTGGAACCTCCTCACCGAACAAACAACATTTTGTCGCTGTGTTGTAGAAACCGCAGCCATGTTGCTCCGGTGTGGACGCGTAGTCTTGGCCTTCGTAGTTTTTGCCCCGTCTATGGGAAATAAACATGTTTTTCCGATTAAAATAGCTTCTCAGACTGCAAACCAGAAGACGGATTGAGCTCAGGTTGCCACTCTGGTTTGGCCAAAGATTGTAGCCGGGTTCTGCAGGCGATAGATTGTGTCCGGATTTACGACTGACTGTAGAAACATCAGCCTCCGTATTTCTCACCTCGCCCTTCCAACATACAAAGGAGTCAGCAAAATGTAAGCTGAGATAACTCCGAGGCTGCAGGATAGAGTGTCAGCCAATCAACACATCTACTTCAGAAGGAAGAAACAGTGAATTTAAAGAGCACCTGTCATTCCTACACAATGGAGGCAACCGCTTTCTAGGCTCTTGATTGTAGGCCATGTACATCAGGGTCATCACAGAAGTTACTAGTGAGCTGATTGGTCAAACCAATATTCTATCCTTAAACCAGGCACCTAAACCGTGCTGGTATAGCCAGTACTGCTGTTTAAAATGTTAGGGCCCCGCACAGCCTACCTGACAGGGCCCCTCCCCCTCATTTTTTTTTTTTTTTTTTGTGAAATATCAGGGGTCCAAACAGACCCCTGATGTCTCACTTTTGAGACAGAGAAAGGCACTGAGGACAGAGATTCCCCGGTGCCTTTCTCTGCAGCCTCAGTTGCACTGGACAGTGAATAAATGGGAAGCGCTCTGAGGCTCCCTGTTCATTAACAAACCGAAGCATTGCAAACACAATTTACTATGCTTCGGTGATAAATAGACACAATGAGTGATTGGTGCTCATTCAGGAAAGGGAGGGACTGATAAATAGGACATATTTACCGCACACTCCCCACTCTCCATCCTGAAACATCCCATTGTGTGCCCTCAGAAGCTGCTGGTGGGAGAGGAGGGAAACTGGTAATGCTACAGGGTAGGGGGGCCCGGACAGCAGGGGGTGAGGAAACAGAAAGCAACCTCCCTGCAGTGCAGATGGAGAAAGAACAAGGGGGAGAAGCCAGCAGAGCTGCAAGGGGAGCCACAAGAGTTGGCAATAAGATAGTACAGCCGTTGCTCCTGCTTGGCAAGTGCCAGGGCCCCCCTTTTGAACTGATGGGGCCTGGGCCCGGTACAGGAGGACTGGCTGTACTTCCTTATCAGCGTCCTTGGGTATGGCAAGTTCTCTTTTAAATTCCACAATAAAATGATAATATTTATTCACTTGCTGTCCCTGGCAATTTTTTATTGTTTCACATACATGTTAAAATCAGAATTTTTTTTTTTTTTGCTAGAAAATTACGTAGAACCCCCAAACATGATATATTTTCTGAAAGAAGAGGCCCCGGAGAATAAAATGGTGGCTGTTGGAATTTTTTTATCTTACACAATATTTGTGCAGCAGTTTATCAAACGCAAATTTTCAGGAAAAAAGCAAACCTAAATTAATTTTAGTACACACAAACAAAAAAAGATGATATAAAAGAAAATGTTGAGTCGAGTAAATAAATACCAAACATGTCAAGATTTAAAATTGTGCATGCCCGTGAAACGAATGTACCTAAAATTGTCTATAGGTGACAGTTTTAAGTACTGGATGGGGGTTTTTAGGTGCGGGACAGGATTTGTTATGCAGAAGCAGGAGAGGCTCCTACCTCAGCTGTGCCCCTTGCCCCTGCCTCAGTTGTGCCTTCCTGCCCCCACCTCAGTTGTGCCCTCCTGCCCTGCCATAGTTGTGCCCTCTTGCCCCTGCCTCAGCTGTGCCCTGTAGCCCCTGCCTCAGCTGTGCCCCCTTACACTGCCTCAGTTGTACCCCCCCATCCCCACCTCAGTTGTGCCCTCCTGCCCTGCCATAATTGTTCCCTCTCGTCCCTGCCTAAGCTGTGCCCTGTAGCCCCTGCCTCAGCTGTGCCCCCTTACACTGCCTCAGTTGTGCCCCCCTGCCCCCACCTCAGTTGTGCCCTCCTGCCCCGCCTTAGTTGTGCCCTCTTGCCCCTGCCTCAGCTGTGCCCTGTAGCCCCTGCCTCAGCTGTGCCCCCTTACACTGCCTCAGTTGTGCCCCCCTGCCCCCACCTCAGTTGTGCCCCCCTGCCCCGCCTTAGTTGTGCCCTCTTGCCCCTGCCTCAGCTGTGCCCTGTAGCCCCTGCCTCAGCTGTGCCCCCTTACACTGCCTCAGTTGTGCCCTCCTGCCTCAGTTGTGTCCCCTTGCCCCTGCTGCAGTTGAGCCCTCCTGCCCCTGCTTCAGCTGTGCTCCCCTGACTTAATTGTGCCCTCCTGCCTATGCCTTAGTTGATCTCTCCTGGTCCTGCCCCTGTTGTGTCCCCCCTGCCCCTACCTTGGTTGTGCCCCTCTGCCTCAACTGCACCCCCCTGCTTCTACCCAGCCCTGACCAGAGGTTATTTTAGAGAAAGCTTCAGATTTAAAAAGATTGAAAAACCTTTGAAACTGCAACATGTTATCCTGTTGTTCTCTGCATGCAACATGTGCAAAAGGGTGGAGCCTAAACACCCATACATTACACAATGCTTCACTGGGCAGCACTGACACCCAGGGGCGTATCTACTGCGAGACAAACAAGGTGTTTGCCCTTAAAAGGCATTTTTCAGGGGGGGGCCGACTCCCTCTCCTGCCACTTCACCCTGCTGCACTAGCCCCCCCCCCCCAAAAAAAAGATCCCCTTTCCGCTCCTCCAAAGCCCCTCCTCCCCCATTTAGTGCCCCTCTTCCTGATCGCTGTGCCCCCCCCCCCCCCCCCAGCCGCTGCTAGAGAGGGAAATTGCTGAATGGATGGAGAGTGGGGGGGGGGGGGGGCTGGTGAACATGTGTTTACTAACTCCCTTCCTTTCCAGAAAGATTACAGAGAGCGATCACAGTACTGATCGCTTTTGTATTCATGAATCACTGACACATAGATTTAATTTTGGTTTATGATGAGGATTTTGTGTTGTTTTATATAGTATGTTGGTATTGTGTTGGTTATTATTTGAGGTGGTGTTAGAGAAAGTGGTGTATTATTTGTATTTGTTTGTTTGCCTGTTATTTTAATCTGTGTTATTTATTCTATGTTGTATTTTAATTGTATGGATGTTTTATTTGTAGTGTAGTTTTAATTTTGTTATTTGGTGTTAATGGCTGTTATTGGTAATTTTGTGTTTTTGCATTTTGTTCAGTTTATTGTTGGGATCTTGTGTTGTCTTTTCATTTTGCCAATTCATCTTAAGGATACACATTAGTGCTGCATGGTGAGGAGTGAAAAATGTGGGTTGAACTCCGTGATTGTAAAGGCTCGTTTTTTATTTTTTCTTAAATAACAAACATGTCATACTTACCTCCACCGTGCAGCTCGTTTTGCACAGAGTGGCCCCGATCCTCCTCTTCTGGGATCCCCTGCGGCTCTCGCGGCTCCTCCCTGCATCAGATAACCCCCTAGGAGAAGCGCTCTCCTGGGAGGGTGACCTTGTGGGCGCGCGCTCCCGAGTCCAGCATTTGCGTCCATAGACGCCGAATGCTGGACTCGGCCCCGCCCCCCCCCCCCCCCCCGGTGGCCGTGCCATTGGATTTGACTGACAGCAGCGGGAGCCAATGGCTACACTGCTATCAATCTATCCAATCAAGAGCCGAGAACCCCAGCCTGAGGAAGGGTGTGTCTCCGGGGTGTGAAATTCCAGGGCTCAGGTGAGTAAAGCGGGGGGGGGCTGGGGGGCCGGTCGCTGCCAGGTGTTTTTTCACCTTAATGGATAGGATGCATTAAGGTGAAAAAACACAAACCTTTACAACCCCTTTAAGTGTGTCTGTGTCGTAACAATTTCACAATTTCCCTTTGGGATTAATAAAGTATTCTGTATCTGTATAGTAAGCTGTGTTTACTATTTGTCAGTTTGTGAATGAAATATAGTAAACACTGTGTACTATATTTCATCTTATGAATGAATAGGAGTCTCTATACAGACTCATACTCATTCATCGACAGTGCAGCTCAGGCTGCAGAGAAAGGGGCTTCAAAGAGACATTAGAGGTCTGTTTGTTTAGACCACTAATGTCACTCCAAAGCACCCCCCCCCCCCCAAAAAAAAAGAAAAAATAAAGTTGTAAAAAAAATGTACATAAAATAAAAGAACATAGTAAGAGCCCTTTCACACGGGCAAACTCTGTAAAGTGGATCTGTGTGCTCACTGGGGGGATCTGTCGGCTATGCAGAGCAGACACGGACACAGCCTGCTCTCCTCTATGGGGCGGTTGGATGGTAAGGGTCCGCCTGTCCCTTTCCATCCGACCCGCCAGACAGATGGGGAATAGATCCCCCATCCATCTGTTTTTGGCGGACAGGATCGGGTTGGATGGCGGTGGATGTCCACAGACAGGAAGGGGTGGGACAAATTTAGATGGGCGGCGCCCGATTTTAGTCTTGCCTAGGGCAGCACAAAACTAAAATACACCACCGCTGACACCGAGCTGTCAAGGACGGGTCTCAGTCCCCACTAATGATTGGTAGCCGGAAGGACCAGCTCCTGATCATGTGACCACTGTGACAGCTAATCACAGTGGTCACACGATCACTAGTCCTTCCCGCCCGCCAGGGGGTACAGACCCTATTAAAGGGACTGGGCTCAAATCTACACCATATTACCAAAAGTATTAGGACGCCTGCCTTTACACACACATGAACTTTAATGGCATCCCAGTCTTAGTCCGTAGGGTTCAATATTGAGTTGGCTCCGCCCTTTGCAGCTATAACAGCTTCAACTCTTCTGGGAAGGCCGTCCACAAGGTTTAGGAGGGTGTCTATGGGAATGTTTGACCATTCTTCCAGAAGCACATTTGTGAAGTCAGGCACTGATGTTGGACGAGAAGGCCTGGCTCGCAGTCTGCGCTCTAATTCATCCCAAAGGTGTTCTATCGGTTGAGGTCAGGACTCTGTGCAGGCCAGTCAAGTTCCTCCACCCCAAACTCCCTCATCCATGTCTTTATGGTCCTTGCTTTGTGCACTGGTCCAAATCATTTGGTGGAGGGGGGATTATGGAGTGGGGTTGTTTTTCAGGGGTTGGGCTTGGCCCTTTAGTTCCAGTGAAGGGAACTCTTAGGGCTTGTTCACACTTGACTAAATTTCTAATGCTCAACAAACACTCCTATAATGTTTGTATGGCGTTAGTATGGGCTTCAAACAGGAGTCAGTGAGCTTTAGTATGGGCATTAGACAAGAGTTTTACACGCATTAATGAGGAGTTAAAAATGCTCCCCAAATGCCTATTCCACTACAGTAAATGAACGAATCTTAACGTCCCGCAATCGCTTCACAACTGCCTGCCAGAGCATTTGTGAGGCGTTACTATAGACTTAAATGGGAGGCGTTGAAAGGCATTCAAACACCTCCTGACTCGACATGAGGCTTCAATTTTGAAGCGACGCGACTCTAACACTTATGCCGCGTACACACGGTCGGACTTTTCGTCTACAAAAGTCCGACAGCCTGTCCGACAGACTTCCTGCGGACTTTCGGCGGACTTGCAGCAGACTTTCTAACGAACGGACTTGCCTACACACGACCACACAAAAGTCCGACGGATTCGTACGTGATGACGTACACCGGACTAAAATAAGGAAGTTCATAGCCAGTAGCCAATAGCTGCCCTAGCATGGGTTTTTGTCCGTCGGACTAGCACACAGACGAGCGGATTTCGGGGTCCGTCGTAGTTACGACGTAAAGATTTGAAGCATGTTTCAAATCTAAAGTCCGTCGGATTTGAGGCTGAAAAAGTCTGCTGAAAGTCCGGAGAAGCCCACACACGATCGGATTACCAGCCAGCTTTAGTCCGTCGGCGTCCGTTGGACTTTTGTAGACGAAAAGTCCGACCGTGTGTACGCGGCATTAGTGTGAACAGCACTATGTTCTGTCTATTGTATCTTGTGCACAGGCGTTTGAGGGGCCTTTTTAACGTCTCTCAAATGCCTCTCAAACGCTTGCTCCTAATGCCAGCGTGAACTCAGCCTTAAAGCGGAGCGCCGCCGAAAAATTTTTTTTTAAAAGTCAGCAGCTACATATACTGCAGCTGCTGACTTTTAAAACATGGACACTTACCTGTCCAGGGCGCCCGCGATGTCGGCACCCGAGGCTGAAGCGTCTCTCCGTCCTCGGGTGCTGCCGCCTCCATCTTCGGTAAGGGAATCAGGAAGTGAAGCCGTGCGGCTTCACTTCCCGGTTCCCTACTGCGCATGCGCGAGTCGCGCCGCGCAATACGAATGCTCCCTGCTGCCTCTGGGACCCGTGTGTTTCCCAGCAGGCAGCGGGGAGGGAGCAGGAAGTGGCGTAAATAACCGCAGATTCTGCGGCTATCTACGCCGGAAGTGGGTACAGATACCTGTAATATACAGGTATCTGTACCCCCCTCCCCCCTGAAAGGTGCCAACTGTGTCACCGGAGGGGGGGGGGGGAATCTGATGAGTGGAAGTTCCACTTTTGGGTGGAACTCCACTTTAAGGCTTCGGCATACCATTTTGGACAATTTCATGCTCCCAACTTTGTGGGGACAGTTTGGGGACGGCCCCTTCCTGTTCCAACATGACTGCGCACCAGTGCACAAAGCAAGGTCCATAAAGACATGAGTGAGTGAATTTGGGGTGGAGGATCTTGACTGGTCTGCACAGAGTCCTGACCTTAACCCGATAGAACTCCTTTGGAGCAGAGACTGCAAGCCAGGCTTTCTCATCTAACATCAGTGCCTGACCTCACAAATACTTCAAAGGGTGGGTCAACTCAATATTGAACTCCACGGACTAAGACTGGGAGGCCATTAAAGTTCATGTGCGTGTAAAGGCAGGTGTCCCAATACTTTTGGTAATCCAGTGTGCCTGTGCACAAGCTTGTACCATCAACGTCTTCTCTATCTGTTGCCACATCAGTCCCTGCTGGAATTTGGTTTCTGCTCCGAGGAGCTGTCTTCAGTGCTGGTCCAGGTGTTTGGCCCCCCTGGGGGTCGACACAAAAATAAAGAAAGAAAGAAGTGGGATTATGTTCCTTTAAGTAAGTAAAACAAGGACAGCTGCAGCTGAGAGTCCCAGAAAGAGGAAGACCCCCAATCCCCCCCCCCTCCCCCCCGCTTCCCCATCTGCAGATGTTGGAGAAGAAGACAGGGACTCTGTAGAATCTGATCCTCAGCGGACTGACACTCACTCAGTGTTATCCACCTCGGCTTCCTGGATGTCCTGGATTTACTTGTCAATGTCTAGCAAGACATTTGCTGAAACACAAGTCAAATTATTAAAGGGTATCTCCACTTTTAGGGCCCATTCGCACAATGCACCGCGACACACACATATACGATGGGTTCCTCTGCATTACTGTTACGCACATCAATAGCGTGTTTTATGGTGTGAACAAGCTAAAGCTCTCCAATCAGCAGGGAGCATGAGCTTTGCTAATTGAGGAGCTATAGATCTGACCCAGCAACAAGGGGTGAGTTGGACTTCTGCAGAGAGACCGCTGCTTTCACACAAAGAGCAAGGGTCCTCTCTGCAGCATGCTGGCAGGGGGACAGGCTTTTCTACTTGGCTGTGGCTGCTTTCTAGCGAAAAACAAACTGTACACCTTTTTTGTTTTGATGAACCTGGAATGTATTTATCAAGGCGACTTCCTGGCGAGTACTGGTTTGATGTGACTAGAAAATGAAATCAGCATCTCCATAAAGCTGGTCAGCAGAGGGAAGCATGAAGTGCTCTAGAATTTCCTGGTAGAGGGCTGCACTGACTTTGGACTTGATAAAACACAGGAGGACCAACACCAGCAGATGACACGGATCCCCAGATTATCTCGGATTGTGGAAAATTTTGCATTTCATTTGGAAATCGCGGTCCCAGAGTCTGGAGGAGGGGTGGAGAGGCACAGAATCCAAGTTGCATGAGGTCCAGTGTGAAGTTTCCACAGTCAGTGATGATTTGGAGAGCCGTGTCATCTGCTGGTGTTGGTCCTCCTGTATTTTATCAAGTCCAAAGTCAGTGCAGGCCTCTACCAGGAAATTCTAGAACACTTCATGCTTCCCTCTGCTGACCAGCTTTATGGAGATGCTGATTTCATTTTCCAGCAGGACTTGGAACCTGCCCACACTGCCAAAACTACCAATACCTGGTTTAATGACCATGGGATCACTGTGCTTGATTGGCCAGTAACTTCGCCTGACCTAAACCCCATAGAGAATCTGTGGGGTATTGTCAAGAAGAAGATGAGAGACACAACAATGCAGACGAGATGAAGGCCACTATCAAAGCAACCTGGGCTTCCATAACACCTCAGCAGTGCCACAGGCTGATCTCCTCCGTGCCACGCCGCATTGATGCCGTAATTCATGCAAAAGGAGCCCCGACCAAGTATTGAGTGCATACTATACTGTACATGGACAGACTTTTCACTGAGCCAACATTTCTGTATTAAAAATCTTTTTTTTTTATTGGTCTTATGTAAAATTCTAATTTTCTGAGATACTGAATTTTGGGTTGTCACTGGCTGTAAGCCATATGGCAGAAAATAAAAAAAAAAGGACGGCCGCACTCCAAAATAATGCCTTAATTGAATAAAGCTTAATCCATACATCAATTGGAGACACGGGTCCAGATTATAGTTGATGTTTTTCGCACCTTTCCGTTAAAGGCGCTTAATCACCAATGATTAAGCGCCTTTAATGGTGCGAAACGCGTCAGTCGTCATCTGGGCCTGTGTCTCCGATTGATGTATGGATTAAGGTTTATTCAATAAAGGCATTATTTTGGAGTGCGGCCGTCCTTTTTTTCATTTTCTGCCATTTGACTTGGCTGAGCCGCGAACCCTTTATCTCCTACGACTAGGACGGTGTGAACACAAGCGATACCACCTGGAGCGCTAATTACCTTGATTTGGCTGTAAGCCATAATCATCAAAATTAAAAGAAAGAAATGTTTGAAATATATCACTATGTGTGTAAAGCATCTACATAAAATATATGAGTTTCGCTTTTTTTTTTTTTTTTAATAATATTATAATATTATTAATATAATATTAATATAATATTATTTATTAATAATAAATAATATTAATTAATAGTAATTAATTTGTTATTATATAATAATATAATAACAAACATATCATACTTACCTCCACTGTGCAGCTCGTTTTGCACAGAGTGTCCCCGAACCTCGTCTTCTGGGGTCCCTCGTCAGCTCTAGCGGCTACTCCCCTCATCAGATAACCCCCTGGGAGAAGCGCTCTCCCGGGGGGGTTACCTTGCGGGCGAGCTCCAGAGTCCAGCATTTGGCGTCTATAGAGGCCGAATGTATGACTCGGCCCCGCCCCCCTGGCGCCCGTATCATTGGATTTGATTGACAGCAGCGGGAGCCAATGGCTGCGCTGCTATCAATCTATCCAATCAAGAGCCAGGAACCCCGGGCAGAGAGACAGCGCGTCCCCGTCGGGTCAAGTTCCAGGGCTCAGGTAAGTAAAACAGGGGAGGCTGGGGGGCCAGTCACTGCCAAGGGTTTTTTCACCTTAATTATTATTATTATTATTATTATTATTATTATTATACAGTATTTATATAGCGCCAACAGTTTACGTAGCGCTTTACAAGTTGAGGGTAGACAGTACAAATACAATACAATTTGATACAGTAGGAATCAGAGGGTCCTGCTCCTTAGAGCTTGCAATCTAAGAGGGAAGGTCAAGAGATACAAGAGGTAATAACTGTGGGGGATGTGCTGATTGAGAAGATAAATGTACAGATGTTAGGTGGTGGGCCGGATAGGCTTCTCTGAAGAGATGAGTTTTCAGGGATCATCTGAAAGTGGATAAAGTAGGAGAAAATCGGACAGATTGGGGTAGAGCATTCCAGAGGATGGGGGAGGCTCTGGAGAAGTCCTGAAGGATGCATTAAGGTGAAAAAACACAAAGGTTTACAACACCTTTAACTTGCAAAACGTATCAGTGACATCAATGTTGTGCTGTACATAGCCTGTGCAGAGGGCAGAGCTGTGGGAGGGGCCTCAGCAGGCACCACCTACTACAGGCCGCCTGTAGAAATCTACAGAAGGGGGCGGAGACAAGACCGGTCCCCCTGCACAAGGAGAGAGAGCAGCAGTGAGCGGTCTTTATTACAGGAAGTCTCACACTAATCAGATCTGGAAGAAATACACGAAGCTCACCGAGATTCAAGGAGATTACACATGATGAATGGATTTCAATAATATTGGCTTATCTCAGAGTTCAGTTTTAACATGTTACAGCTTACATGAGATTTTATTCATTTGTTTTGCGTCTACTTTAAGTAAAACACTTACAGATTTCTCTGCGATGACCTGAAATGCTCTGTATGTCTGAGCGTCTGGCGAGCGATTGCACGCATCTCCCTTCGCCATACATTGCATCCATGAGCCAGGACAGCTGTTCGCGATAGTGAATTCAGCGTGGATATCTTTCCTCTGCATTGTCTCCGCTCCTGGTGGAATGATCGCCGTGCCAGAAAACTGCTTCGGATTTATGTTTATAAATAAAAATGTTTTCAGAAAATGATTACTTTGCATATGTTGATATGGAACCAATATGAGCGCAAAAAATAAAAACGCATATAAAAGGTCAGATTAGAGCTGGCGTCTACAGCTGGGGGCTCATGGACCAGATGTTGCTTGCTTACACACAATGGTTTTGTATATATATATTTTTTTAATGGTCAAGGCTAAAAAAAAAAAAAATGCTATTTTTAGCCCTATTTATATTTTCTTTATTACACATTTTAATATATAGTTCATGCAGCACTTTACGTACAGTACATTTGTAGCGGAGTACCCCTTTACTCGCCTTCCTCATTGAAGGGGCTATTTTCTTTTAACTCTCATTCCCCACAATTCCCTAGGCTCTCTCTCATCATCCCCCGGACTCCTGGATATGGCCAGGGGATACGTTCCAGCTCTTTCCATCCTCTGGTGCTCTGAGAGATCTTGCCTGATGGTGTAGCGGTAACTGGGGGCAATGAGCTGTAACCAGATGCTGGGTATTTCATTGTTATGTCCAGCAAGTGTGCTGGCAACAGAGAGCACAAGAACATTGCCACTCTTGCTTAAGCCTCAGTCACTGTGGTGGACACTGTGCCAGCGGACTTTGGAATACTGCCCTTCCAGTGGGGTGGCATTTCCTTCAGTTAGCAAAATCTCCCGACCTTCCAGTAGGGTGTCATTTCCTTCAATCCGCAAAACCTCCAGACTTCCAGTGGAGTGGCATTGCCACCATTCAGTAAAACCTCCAGACCTTCCAGTGGGCCTTGAGGCGATTCAGTTTGTATTTGCAGCGCTATACAAATCATTCATTCATTCCAGTGGGGTGGCATTTCCTTCAGTCACCAGAACCTCAAGACCTTCCAGTGGGATGATATTGCCACCAGTCAGCAAAACCTCCAGACCTTATAGTGGGTTGGCATTCAGTCAGCAAAACCCCCAGGCTTCCAGTAGGGTGACATTGCCGCCATAAAATAACAAGTATAGGCGCAATCACTCAGGATTCCCATAAGATCGAATCTACGTTTTTGCTGATGGATCAATATCTAAGTCAAATGGTGGAGAAATAAAAAGTAATAGTCCATATAGCAGACACAGGCTGGTAGTCTATGTAGTGCTGCTGGTGGGGAGATAAAAACGTCCAGAAGGAGCAAGCAGGGCTGCCATCATAGTAGGAAAGAAACCATATTCCTGGGGCTGCAAAACAACAAGTAGAGAGGCGCCTCTGGGTTCAGTCGTTTTTATATAAAAATACTTAAAAATAATGAAATGTAGATAAACTCACATTATTGCAGATAAAAACAGGCATGGTAACAGAAGTCATGGATGATGCTCCCAGTCCTGTGCCATGGACAGTCTGTGTAGTGGATGTAATCAATGCTCTTCCGGGTGTTGTAAAGCCGGCTTCAGACGACGGAGGAGCTGCCTCAGAACGAGGCTTGAAACACAAAAGACAGCTGGCTGCAGGGGGATGACGTCATCATCATCATGACATTGCTGCCATCATTCAGTAAAACCTCCAGATCTTCCAGTGGAGTGGCATTGCCATCATTCAGTAAAACCTCCTGACCTTCCGGTGGGATTGTATTGCCTATAGTCACCAGAACCTCCAGACCCTCCAGTGCAGTGGCATTACCTTCAGTCACCGGAACCTCCAGACCCTCCAGTGCAGTGGCATTGCCGTCAGTCACGAGAACTTCCAGACCCTCCCGTGCAGTGGCATTGCATTCAGTCACCAGAACCTCCAGATCATTGAGGGGCATAGCATTGCCTTCAGTCAGCAAAGCCTCCAGACCTTCCAGTGCGATGGCATTGTCTTTAGTCACAAGAACCACCAGACCCTTCAGTGAGGTAGCATTGCCTTCTGTCACCAGAACCTCCAGACCGTCCAGTGGAGTATTATTGCCTTTAGTCAGCAAAACCTGCCAACCTTCCAGTGGGTGGCATTGTCTATAATCACAAGGACCTCCAGACCTTCCAGTGGGGTGGCACTGCCATAATTCAGTAAAACCTCCAGACCTTCCAGTAGGGTTGCATTGCCTGTAGTCACCAGAACCTCCAGACCCTCCAGAGAAGTGACATTGCTTTTAGTCACCAGAACCTCCAGACCCTCCAGAGCAGTGGCATTGCTTTCAGTCACTAGAACCTCCAGACCCTCCAGTGCAGTGGCATTGCCTTCAGTCACCAGAACCTCCAGACGTTCGAGGGATGTAGCATTGCCTTCAGTCAGCAAGGCCTCCAGACCTTCTAGTGGGGTGGCTTTGCCATCATTCAGTAAAACCTCCAGACCTTCCAGTGGGGTGACATTGCCGTTACTCACCAGATCCTCCTGACCTTCCAGTAGGGTGGCATTACCTTTAGCCACCTGAACCTCCAGACCTTCTAGTGCGTTGGTATTGCCTTCAGTCACCAGAACCTCTAATCCTTCCAGTGGGGTGGCATTGCCATCATTCAGCAAAACCTCCAGAGCTTCCAGTGGGGTGGCATTGCCTTCAGCCAATTGAACCTCCAGCCCAAGAACTCCTCCAGCCATACATCCCATTTGAATAGTTAAATTCCTCAAGGGACTAACTGAATGTAGCTCACTCTCTCTATTTTTCCTGGTGACCATTAGAACTAAGACATAATGTTAGGGGAAAGCCAATATTTTACAGTTGCCACCAGTACAAGAGGTGTGAACCTTCCACTGCGGATACCTGTTCTTAGTGACAGTTGCCTAAAAGAAGAGTTCCCTTCAATTTGTTGGGAGATTTCTGGATTCCTTCTAGGGTCAGGAAGCGAAGAAAAATCTCCCCAATAGTACACAGGCAGGAAAAAATAAACTGATGGATTCTCTCCTTTACTTACTCCGAATTTTTTTTTTTTGCCTATGCATACATTTTAAGGATCATATATGTAGCACTGGATCAACATTGATACATTTTAATTCAATATTTTACATAGAATTGTGTTGATTTGTGCAAAAAAAAGTTGCAAGCTAAGAGCTTTGAGGCTGTCCCTCTGTCCCACCCCAACTTCTTTACATCATTTTTTATGTAACTGCCAGAGGAGAAGTGGAGGGGGATACATAGACTGTCCATTAAGTGACATCTCTGAGTCTGCTTGGGCTGCTGACATAACATCCAAGATGGCGCCATCCAGCCGTAGTCTCTGATCTTTGGATATCTACACAAAGGAAGCTTTTAAAGGTGTCTAAGATACATAAAATCCTATGGGAAGGTTGTTGTTGAAACGAAGTGTCTGGGTACAGGGTCTCTTTAAGCCCGATTTACGGCTCAGGTGTGCCTGCCGGTGGGAAGGACGGCGTGCTGCGTCAAAGCGAAAACATATTTACTTGTATTTTGGCAGCTGCAACACAACAGCGCATTTTCCCCTTAAAAACCAGCGGGAGACCATTAACTTTACTTTAAACTCAACTTTCCAAGAAGTCGTTATGTCAGCTAGTGCTCTGCTCACTACTGTCCATCCTGCTCTCTATTAATCAGAATACACAGGAGATGCAGGACAGCATTTCATTCAACGGGCAAACGTGTTTCTGTTCACTGAACGGCAGTAAATCGGCAGTACATATTTTGTTTTTAATTTAAAAAGATGGCAACTCAGAATTTTGCCCACAAACAAGGACCCAGTGACCTCTTTTTTTTTTTTAATTTTGACAGATTGGGGAGTCTATACACAGACCTCAGACCAGCAGCCCAGCTCTTGCACTGATGTCGTGTCCCTCCTCTGTGGCTGTGTACAGTACACTAGAACATTGGAGCCGAGGAGTGTGTGCGGCTGTCAGTGGGGAGAAAGGGGTGGGCTGCTATGGAAAGCTAATTGCCGCATGCGGGCCCCTGGGTGGCAGATGTTCCGGGCACCCACGCTAGCACACCCCTGTCTGGCCAGTTACCGGACCTCGTTGCTTGAACTTGTTGTTGCATTGGGCTCAAGGACAATGGGTTGGTGTCACCTGGTGCTGTAAAAATGGTGTCACCCCCCATCCCCTATTTTTGGGCCAGAGGCCCAGCGTTGGAGCTCATTGTGACGGTCAATAAGGTCTAAAGGATAGCAGGTCTGGCACTTCCTAATGCTCAGTCCCTAGGAGCAGTAATGGATAATGGCCAACAGGCCCCCTTACAAAACCCAGCGAAACCGCAACAGTGATCCCTTTGCTGGACGTTCGCTCACTCTAGGTTGCCCAGGCCGACTCTAGTCAGTAGTGTAGCACGTCTGTGCCATGGCAGTGGCTCAATCTTTCTCCCCCTTTGGTGGTGCGGGTACAGCATGGCTCCCTCTCTGGTGATGTGGGTACACCGTGGCTCCCTCTCTGGTGGTGCGGGTACAGCGTGGCTCCCTCTATGGTGGTGCAGGTACAGCGTGGTTCCCTCTCTGGTGGTGCAGGTACAGCATGGCTCTCTCTGGTGGTTTGGGTACAGCGTGGCTCCCTCTCTGGTGGTGCGGGTACAGCATGACTCCCTCTCTGGTGGTGCGGGTACAGCGTGGCTCCCTCTCTGGTGGTGTGGGTACAGCGTGGCTCCCTCTCTGGTGGTGAAGGTACAGCGTTGCTCTCTTTCTGATAGTGTGGGTACAGCGTGGCTCTCTCTGGTGGTGCGAGTACAGTGTGGCTCTCTCTGGTGGTGCAAGTATAGCGTGGCTTTCTCTCTGGTGGTGCAGGTACAGTGTGGCTCTCTCTGGTGGTGCGAGTAAAGCGTGGCTCTCTCTGGTGGTATGGGTACAGCGTGGCTCTCTCTGGTGGTACGGGTACAGTGTGGCTCCCTCTCTAGTGGTGCAGGTACAGCGTGGCTCCCTCTCTGGTGATACGGGTACAGTGTGGCTCTCTGGTGGTGCAAGTATAGCGTGGCTTTCTCTCTGGTGGTGCAGGTACAGTGTGGCTCTCTCTGGTGGTGCGAGTAAAGGGTGGCTCCCTCTCTGGTGGTGCGGGTACAGCGTGGCTCCCTCTATGGTGGTATGGGTACAGCGTGGCTCTCTCTGGTGGTACGGGTACAGTGTGGCTCCCTCTCTAGTGGTGCAGGTACAGCGTTGCTCTCTCTCTGGTGGTGCGGTACAGTGTGGCTCTCTGGTGGTGCAAGTATAGCGTGGCTTTCTCTCTGGTGGTGCAGGTACAGTGTGGCTCTCTCTGGTGGTGCGAGTAAAGGGTGGCTCCCTCTCTGGTGGTGCGGGTACAGCGTGGCTCCCTCTATGGTGGTGCAGGTACAGCGTGGCTCCCTCTCTGGTGGTGCAGGTACAGCATGGCTCTCTCTGGTGGTTCGGGTACAGCGTGGCTCCCTCTCTGGTGGTGCGGGTACAGCATGACTCCCTCTCTGGTGGTGCGGGTACAGCGTGGCTCCCTCTCTGGTGGTGTGGGTACAGCGTGGCTCCCTCTCTGGTGGTGAAGGTACAGCGTTGCTCTCTCTCTGATGGTGTGGGTACAGCGTGGCTCTCTCTGGTGGTGCGAGTACAGTGTGGCTCTCTCTGGTGGTGCAAGTATAGCGTGGCTTTCGCTCTGGTGGTGCAGGTACAGTGTGGCTCTCTCTGGTGGTGCGAGTAAAGCGTGGCTCTCTCTGGTGGTATGGGTACAGCGTGGCTCTCTCTGGTGGTACGGGTACAGTGTGGCTCCCTCTCTAGTGGTGCAGGTACAGCGTGGCTCCCTCTCTGGTGATGCGGGTACAGCGTGGCTCTCTCTCTGGTGGTGCGGGTACAGCGTGGCTCTCTCTGGTGTTGCGGGTACAGTGTGGCTCTCTGGTGGTGCAAGTATAGCGTGGCTTTCTCTCTGGTGGTGCAGGTACAGTGTGGCTCTCTCTGGTGGTGTGAGTAAAGGGTGGCTCCCTCTCTGGTGGTGCGGGTACAGCGTGGCTCTCTCTCTGGTGGTGCGAGTAAAGCGTGGCTCAGTGTAGATATCCATTTCACACAAGCTGGTTATCGGCTCTCTTCTCCTCTCCTCATGCTGTCAGGGTGAGGAAAGGAATGCTGATAACTGGCTTGTGTTTACATTGTGATCTGCCGTGATTGGACACAGCTGATCAGGTGCCAAAGAGCCGCTGATTGACTCTCTACCCCGATCTGTGATCAGTTGTGTCCGGAGGACACAGATGAACACAGAGCACGCCGTCCGTGCGCCGACCACGCTATAGCTGCATGACGACTACAGGGTCGGTTGGCAAGTGTTTAAGGGGGTGTGTCAGGGGGTGTGTCCTATGCCTGCATACTTTTGCTAATAGCTGTCTCTCGTTCCCATCTCAAAAAGTTGGGAGGTGTGCCATACCTGGTGGTGGCCTGCATTGCTAGAAATGGTGCATGTCCATTTTGTTCAGACATTTGTACGTTGCCAGCTCATTCATTTAAAAGGGCCGCCTTAACCACTTTCGGACCGCCCACCGTTGTTATACATCGGTAGTTTGAAGAAGGATATCGTTGTTATGGCAGCAGCCAGCTGCCATAACCCCGGTATCTTCTTCTTCAGTGGGTGTTCCGGTTTAAGATAAAAGTGGTCTCTGCGGCGGAAGCTCCGGGGCCCTCCGCCGCTTACCGGAGCCGTCGGCAGCGGCAGGGCCGTGTTTTGGCCTAGGCCGACAAGGCCTAGGCCTAGGGTGGCACTTTGCGGGGGGCGGCAAAAAGGGCTGCCCCCCCGCATGAGAAAAAGCCCCCCCACCCATCTTGCCTATTCCCGGCTCCCGCTGCCGCCTCCCGCACACATGCAGCCCACGGCGGCTGGTGTTCTGCTCTCGGCAAGACACCGGCTTTCTGTAGCAGCGCCACTGTGTATGGGCGTGCTTGGCAGAGGGTGGAGGCGTGTATCTCACGACCCCCACTCTCTGACAAGCATGCCCATACACCGCGGCGCCGTTACAGAAAGCCGGGCGCAGTGTGCTGCATGTGTGTGGGAGGCGGCAGCGGGAGCCGGGAATCGGCAAGACGGGTGGGGGGGCTTTTTCTCATGCGGGGGGGCGGCATGTGTCACTCGCGCCCCCATTACAGCAGGTGACAGGTGGAGCCTTAAGCTCCGCCTACCCTCCCCTGCACTGCTTTCCTGCAGTGAATCGTCTCCTCGGCCCTGGGGCGGGATCTGGCTGTGATGTCAGGAGGAGGAGAGAGAGGAGCACGAGGGAAACCCCCAGGACAGCAGGTACAATGATTGAAACAATTATATCAGTGTTATGGGCACTGGCAGTGGCAGCATTTGATGGGCACAGTGTTAGAATTTAATGGGCACAGTGGCAGCATTTGATGGGCACAGTGTTAGCATTTGATGGGCACAGTGGCTACATTTGATGGGCACAGTGGCAGCATTTGATGGGCACAGTGGCTACGTTTCATGGGCACAGTGGCAGCATTTGATGGGCACAGTGGCTACGTTTGATGGGCACAGTGGCTACGTTTGATGGGCACAGTGGCTACGTTTGATGGGCACAGTGGCAGCATTTGATGGGCACAGTGGCAGCATTTGATGGGCACAGTGGCTGCAATTGATGGGCACAGTGGCAGCATTTGATGGGTACAGTGGCTGCGTTTGAGGGCACAGTGAGGCTGCAATTGATGGGCACAGTGGCTGCGTTTGATGGCACAGTGGCTGCATTTGATGGCACAAAGGCGGCAATTGATGGGCACAGTGGTGACAATTGATGGACACAGTGGCTGTGTTTGATGGGGCACAGTGGCTGTGTTTGATGGCACAGTGGCTGAGTTTGATGGGGCACAGTGGCTGTGTTTGATGGCACAGTGGCTGAGTTTGATGGGGCACAGTGAGGCTGCAATTGATGGGCACAGTGGCTGCATTTGATGGCACAGTGGCTGCATTTGATGGCACAGTGGCTGCATTTGATGGGGCACAGTGAGGCTGCAATTGATGGGCACAGTGAGACCCCCCCCCCCGTGATAGCATTAAAACTCAGCAGCTACAAATACTGTAGCTGCTTACGTTTAATATTAGGACACTTACCTGTCCAGGGATCCAGCGATGTCGACACCTCAGCCGATTTTCGGATTGGCTCTCGGGTTTTGCCACTATCATTCATGGTAAGGGAAACCGACCGGTTCCCTACTGCACATGTGCGAAGCACGTTGCACTTTCTGAATAGCCCAGTGGAGGAAGGAGGAGGGGGGCAAACTTCAGAGGGGACAGCGCAGTCTCCCGGAAGGGGGGAAGGGTACCTGTCAGAAACAGGTACCCGTTCCCCTCTTAAAGGTGCCAAATAAGCCTAAAGAGGAAGGGGCGTGATTTACAGATGATAGGGTGGGTCTTAAACAGGAAGGGGTGTGGCCTTGGCAGGATGGGGTGGGTCGTATTTAAATTAGGGGGGTGCATGCGTTTAGTCAGGCCTAGGGCAGCACAAAACCTAAATACACCACTGGGCAGCGGCGGAGGCGATCGGATCCTTCTCCTGGCCTGACATGGAGACGAGTGAGGGGAACATGGCCCCCACCCGTCTCCATATCATTGCAGGGCGGAAGTGACGTCAAAACAACACTTCCGCCCATAGCTCTTAAAGGGCCATTTTTTTTTAATATTTTTTTAAATGACAATTTTATTTTGCATTTTAGTGTAAATGTGAGATGTGAGGTTTTTTTGACCCCCAGATCTCATATTTAAGAGGACCTGTCATGCTTTTTATTCTATTACAAGGGATGTTTACATTCCTTGTAATAGGAATAAAAGTGAAACAATTTTTTTTTTTAAAGAACAGTGTAAAAATAAAAAATAAAAGGTAAAATAAATAAGAACATTTTTTTTAAAAAGCGCCCCGTCCCGACGAGCTCACGCGCAGAAGCGATCACATACGTGAGTAGCGCCCGCATATGAAAACGGTGTTCAAACCACACATGTGAGGTATCGCCGCGATCGATAGAGCGAGAGCAATAATTCTAGCCCTAGACCTCCTCTGTAACTAAAAACATACAGCCTGACCTGTAAAAAAAATGTAAACGTCACCTAGGGAGATTTTTAAGGGTAAAAGTTTGTCGCCATTCCACGAGCGGGCGCAATTTTGAAGCGTGACATGTTGGTTATCAATTTACTCGGCGTAACATTATCTTTCACAATATAAAAAAAAAAATGGGCTAACCTTACTGTTGTCTTATTTTTTAATTCAAAAAAGTGTATTTTTTCCAAAGACCTCTGCGCAAATACGGTGTGACAGAAAGTATGGCAACGACCGCCATTTTATTCTCTAGGGTGTTAGAAAAAAAAAATATAATGTTTGGGGGTTCTAAGTAATTTTCTAGCAAAAAAAAAACTGTTTTTAACCTGTAAACAACAAATCTCAGAAAGAGGCTCGGTCCTTAAGTGGTTGGGCCGCCTTAAATCAGCGCGCGTTTAAGAGTGATAAAACACGCTTACACACATGCATTGATGCCATGCACTAGGATGCCATGGTCTGCCCTAAAGTCCAGGCAGCACATCATTCTGGGCAATGTTGGATGTCACCCGCCAATACATGGAAGTAGTAAGAGCAGCGAAGATCCTTCCACCCCATGTCGCACGGTTTACCGTTTATATGGAATCTCCTCCCAATTTCATACGCTTTTGGGAAATGAGACGATTTGTGTAGCGATTTGGGACTGTCCTTCACCATGGCAAGCATCAGTGATGAGCAGACGGAACCGAATTATCCCGATTCACACAAATCGCGCAGAATTTGCGGCTTTAGCCAAGGAAGGAGTTTGAGAGCAAAAAGAAAAAAGTTTCTGAAAAAACAATATGTGGGGTGAGATCTCTGTCCAGGCTAATTTGCATCGAAGATTTACAGCAAGGGATCGTTTTACCGTTTGCACAATGTGCACTTGGCTGTGACTATGCGAGGGAACCTCCCGCTGAGATGTTGTCGGGAAAATAAACATGACTCCTGTTAACCCCTCTGACTCCAAAGGCTCAAAGAGCCTCAAAAATACATATTTTATAAGGCTGGACAGGCAAAGAGCAAAAAATAGGATTTTTGCACTCATCCTAAAATCCATTGAGGGACACAGCTTGATGTTAAGAAACCTAGGGTTATGCTGCCACCTGCAGGATCCATTTCTCCTGTCGGTAGCAGTATATTCCTACGTTTTCTAATGAGATGGATCACCCTGCAGTCACCAGAGATGGGAACTTCATTATTAAAGCTGGAAAGAAATCAGGGGCACGTTCTTTTATCCTGGGACAAAATTGGGGACTTTTTTTTTAGGGCTGAAGCCCCCTAAAATTGGGGATTGTCTCTGGAAATTGGGAACGTCTGTTCACCCTATCATTGTGACCACCCACCACAACCCATCCAGGCATAGACTCCACTAGACACCTCAAGGTATGCTGTGCTTTCTGGCACCAAGCTGTTAGCAGCAGATCCTTTAGCCGCTTCAGCCCCGGAAGATTTTACCCCCCTTCCTGACCAGAGCAGTTTGTGCGATTCGGCACTGCGTCGCTTTAACTGACAATTGCGCGGTCGTGCGACGTTACACCAAGACAAAATTGACGTCCTTTTTTTCCCCCACAAATAGAGATTTCTTTTGGTGGTATTTGATCACCTCTGCGGTTTTTATTTTTTGCGCTATAAACAAAAAAAGACCGACAATTTTGAAAAAAAAGCAATATTTTTTCATTTTTGCTGTAATAAATATCCCCCCAAAATATATAAAAAGAAATATTTTTTTTCCTCAGTTTAGGCCGATACGCAGGGGCGGACTGATGACTCATGGGGCCCCCAGGCAATCAGAGATTATGGGGCCACACAGTATACACAGACAGATGTAAAAAAAACACAGATTTATACATACTGTCCCTGGTTTTACTGAGGCTGGCAACCCTAATGGGGGCCCCCTAGTGGCCCAGGGCCCTCGGGCAGTGCCTGAGTGGCTCAATGGTCATTCTGCCCCTGCCGATACGTATTCTTCTACATATTTTTGGTAAACAAATCAGTTATCTCGTATTACAAATTAGGGGATAGATTTATGGCATTTTTATTATTAGTTTTCTTTATTAGTAATGGCGGCGATCTGCGATTTTTATCAGGACTGCGACTTTAAGGCGGACACATTGAACACTTTTGATACTATTTTGGGACCATTGTCATTTATACAGCGATCAGTGCCCGAGGGCTTTCACATCGGAGCGCTGCGCTGGCAGGACGGGAAAAATAGTCCTGCCAGCAGCTTCTTTGGAGCGGTGAAGGAGCGGTGTGTTTACCGCTCCTCCACCGCTGCTCCCCATTGAAATCAATGGGGCAGCGCTGGGATACCACCGGCAAAACGCCGCTATTTCGGCGCATTGCAGGCGGTTTTAACACTTTCTCGGCCGCTAGCGGGGGGTAAAAGCGCCCCGCTGGCGGCCGAAATGCGCCGCTAATCCGACGGTAAAACGCCGCTAAAAATAGCGGCGTTTTACCGCCGACGCTATGGGCGGCCCGGTGTGAAAGGGCTCTTATAGTTTTTATCATTATTATTTATCATTTATTATTATAAACTATTAAATTATAGGTATTAGAATTTCCTTTCAAATTTGGCTAAATAACTGTTAGGCCCCTTTCACACTGGGGCGGTAGGGGGCGTCGGCGGTAAAACAGCGCTATTTTTAGCACTGTTTTACCGCTGTATAGTCCCTTTCTCTGTAGCCTCAGCTGCGGAGATGAATGAATAGGAAGCACTTTGAGGCTTCCTGCTCATTCACAAACTGAAGCATAGTAAACAGTTTACTATGCTTCGGTAAAGAATGAACACTGAAGGCACAGATCGCTCACTGTGTTTATTCAGGAATGGAAGAGGACAGTAAATTACGTATTTATTGGCCCTTTCCCCTTCCTCTCCATCCTGAAACATCCCCCTGTGTGCCCGCAGCAGCTGCCAGCAGGAGAGGAGAGGGGGGAAGCCAGCAGCAGGGGAACGGGGCACACAGGGGGGGCCCAAACTGCAGATGGAAGGGGTACATGTGCTAGAACCAATCCCCTTGCAGTGCAGCCGGAGGGAAAAAGAAGAGGAGAAGCTGGCAGTGCTGCAGGGGGAGGCAGAAGAGGATGGGTGTCTGCAGTAAGGCAGTACCGCTGGACCTCCTACACAGCAGGTGCCCGGGACCCCCTTTTAAACTGATGGGGTCCAGGCCCAGTACAGGAGGGCTGGCTGTACTGCCTTATCAGCGGCCCTTACAACAAAACACAGTGCAGGGCAGCAATAGCTGCTAATACCCCTTTCTATTGCAGGGACTGTTCATCTCAATCTTAACCTGAAAGAGGCGCTTTAGTGGTGCCTGATATAAGCTCAGTTATGTTTATAGAAGATCATTTTCAGTCTGGACTACCTTAAGGCAGCACCTGTTGATGCATGCCATAGCGCAGGTCAATGCACATGCTTTAATGCAGCTTGATAGTGTGAATGGGCCCTGGTCAGTGGCGGCCCGTCCATAGGGGGACCCTTTATAAAAAAAAAAAAAAAAAATTGAAAAAAATTTCCCTTAAGTGCACTGTGTTCAGGCGCCGGACACAGTGCACTATGAGAAGCCCCACTTCAATGCAATCACAAGTTTGCAGATGAGGCACTTCATTTGCAGGACTTTTACCTGCTTTGCGGCGCATTCCATCGCGCCGAGCAACTTTGGCGCGATGCTACGATACTACGGGCGGGTGCTTTGTTCTTTGGGTTAAGACGTTACTTCTGGTTTCCCTGTGCCAGAGGGAAACCGGAAGTGACGTCAGAAGCTCCATGGAATGCATAGCCATGCTCGGCGCTCGCAGTCCACTCAGCTGTGTTAGGAAAGCCAATGACTATTCGCTTTCCTAACACTGAACTGCCTCTCCGCCAATCAGGTGCTCTGGTCTGTTACCTGTCACCTGATTGGCTGCAACAGACAGGCGCCGCTATTGGACGCCTATCAGGAGGCAGGAGACGCATGAAGGACCCCGTTCGTCGCCGTCACCCGCTCTTCCACAGACACAGGGTAAGTGATGGGCAGACAGCGAGTGGGCGGGGGGCACACTGGCAGCATTTAATATGCACACTGGCAGCATTTAATGGGCACACTGCCAGCATATGATGGACAGTTGGGCACACTGGCAGCATTTAATGGGCACACTGGCAGCATCTGATGGGCACGCTGGCAGCTTTTGATGGGCACACGCATGAAGGACCCCGTTCGTCGCCGTCACCCGCTCTTCCACAGACACAGGGTAAGTGATGGGCAGACAGCGAGTGGGCGGGGGGCACACTGGCAGCATTTAATATGCACACTGGCAGCATTTAATGGGCACACTGCCAGCATATGATGGACAGTTGGGCACACTGGCAGCATTTAATGGGCACACTGGCAGCATCTGATGGGCACGCTGGCAGCTTTTGATGGGCACACTGGCAGCATATGATGGGCAGTTGGGAACACTGGCAGCATTTGATGGGCACGCTGGCAGCATATGATGGGCAGTTCGGCACACTGGCAGCGTTTGATGGGCACACTGGCAGCATATGATGGGCAGTTGGGCACACTGGCAGCAGATGATGGGCACACTGGCAGCATATGGTGGGCACACTGGTTGGCACAGTAGCTGCACTTGATAGCACAGTGGCAGTGTTTGATGGGCACAGTGTCAGCATTTGGCACAGTGGCTGCATTTGATGGCACAGTGGCAGCATTTGATGGGCACAGTGGCAGCGTTTGACACAGTAGCTGCGTTTGATGGCACAGTGGCTGCATTTGATGGCACAGTAGCTGCGTTTGATGGGCACAATGTCTGCATTTGATGGGCACAATGTCTGCATTTGATGGCACAGTGGCAGCGTTTGACACAGTAGCTGCGTTTGATTGCACAGTGGCTGCGTTTGATGGCACAGTAGCTGCGTTTGATGGGCACAATGTCTGCATTTGATGGCACAGTGGCTGCGTTTGATGACACAGTGGCTGCGTTTGATGGCACAGTAGCTGCATTTGATGGGCACAATGTCTGCATTTGATGGCACAGTGGCTGCGTTTGATGTTTTTTTTGGGGTTTTGTTTGTTTTGTTTGCGCCCCCCAAAAAATTTGGAGCACCGGCCGCCACTTGCCCTGGCCCGCATTGAGAAGGTTATTTACAGTGAGCTGATAACATTCACATAAACATCCAAAAAGCTGTAAGAAGACCGGTGCTGAATTTGACTTTACCTTGCTAATATGGCAGAAGTATCATTTATCATCCAGTAGTATTCTCTTTAGTAAACATCAGCTGCAAAAATAAAGATTTCCATTATTTTCCCGTAAACACTGCCAATTTCCAGCCCGGGGGTTCCTCCAGGTTCCAGTAATTTTCGGTGAGGGGTGGAAGACCTTCCGGACACGGTGGAGGACATGAAAGAACAGATGTTAGTGGCTGCCAGCATGTGTCTCCCGGATGGTGATAGCGCCCTCCCCTGTGTGTCTGGCTGGGTGTCAGGCTGTGATTGGTTATTTAACTCTCCAGCATCCACCAGGAAGTGAAATATCAGTTTAGGATGGACTGACCCTTTAAATACTGATGGTTTTTATCCTGTGATGATCACTGATGGGTGGTCCAGGAGCTAATTCGAGGTAGGGCTGCCACCTTTATTTTTTAAAAATAGCGTTCATGACGGGTGTAAGTCCCACAAAACAATGGATGGCGGCACTTCCCCGTTTAATGCGAATCTCTTTAGCTTAATCCATAAATGAGGGTACAATAGGTGGCATAGCCTCTTATGCTTTTCATGCACACAAGTGGATATCTATTGAGTCAGCCATTTAAAACTAAGGTTACTCCTAATGTTGGAAAGGTGAAAGAGAAACCTTTTGCCAAAGATAAAATGTAAATTAATATATTAGCTAATTTCCAGGGCAGGAACAGCCTTCAAGCCAGGCCCGGAGTCGGGAGCGGAGCTGGATTTCCCAGGTACGGATGACTGTTTGACTCTACACTGTGGATGGAGCTAGCGCCAGGCTGGATAGGAGGGCCGGCGGGGGCAGCATATAGGAGAACCGTTCTGTCAGATAAGGGTACTCACCGAGGCCGAGATGCTGAGAGCGGTAACCTCTTGCGACTAAGCGCACTCCACGTCCTGGAGATGGTACAGGGGGTGAAGGGCACTAAAAGGCACAAGTCGCCAGCAGGCTGGGCAGGTCTTGCGTGAAGGTCACCGGCAGGGAGACAGCTGTGCAGGACTGGAAGAAGGAGGATGAACAGTTGATCCAACAACAGGCCGGGGGTCAAACACCGTTGACTAGTAAGAGTCTCTAGATAGGCAAAAACAGTCTGGTGCAAAGGACTGTTAGCAGGTCTGTCAGCAGGCTGATGACTTAGTACTGAAGATTGATAGCAAAGTCCGTAAACAGGCCGAGGGTCAAACACAGGTAACTGGAAGCAAAGTCTGTGAGCAAGCCAGGGGTCGAGCACTGGAGACAATAGCAAAGTCCAGGAGCAGGCTGAGGGTCAATCACTGGAGACAGGAAGCAATATCCGTAGACAGGCCGAGGGTCAAACACAGAAGTCCGGGACCGAGAAGTCCGGGAGGCAAGCCGAGGGTCAGATGCAGGTAGAGATCAGAGCAGGTCAAAGTCAATCCGGGTCACAACAGGTAATCAAGAATCAGGATACAAAGCAGGAAACACACGGGGAGCTGAAAGACAAACCAGCAATCTGGTCATGGCACAGAGTGGCTTTTATAGGCCAGTGGGAGGCTCATTTTGTGCGCGCTATTGCGCACGCGCATTAGCCGCTTCGCTGTATTGTGCCCAGGGATGCACCGGAGTGCCGCTCTACCGCGCATGTGCGAAGGAAGGCAGCGATATTCGCGAGACTGGTACTTGCCTCTTTCCTGACACATTCCTTCTCCTGCAGCCGCTAAAAGTCATCTCCGTACCTAGGACCACCTCCTGACTCCGCCCCCCCGGCTCAAAAGTGCACTCCGCTGTGAATGCTGGGTCTTTGCCTCTCTCCTCCTAGTGACGTCACTGCAGCCTGCCTCGCGTCTAGCAACAGTTTGGGCAGTGAGCCAGGGGCCGGAGAATAAAAGTAAAAGGGGTCTCCGCCAGCCAGGGGCCAACCACAGTGCGTGGCAGCGGTGATGCAAGGGCTATTTTAGGGGGCATTCGATCGGCCCAGGGCCGGGAAGCAATTCCAGGACGCTGTCTTGTCCCGGAATGAAGGTGCCCGGTACCCGGGACAGAGCTGCCAATTGCGGGACTGTCCCGGGCAATCCGGGACTGTTCGGAGGTATGGCTAATATAGCTGCTGCCCTAAAAGTGTACCTTGAGTGATAAAAAAACAAGCAATAGTGAGGGGGCACTAATGATACAGTAGTGTTGACACAATTAAAACAACAGTAGCATTAATTAGTATTAGGAACTAGTAGACTACATAAATAATATCAAAGTGCACCATGCTCAATAATAATGTGAATAAAAATTGATATTAATAAAGTTGTTTATAAAGTCCATAAATTCTTCAGTGATAAGTTACCAATGTAACATGAAAAGTATTTATTTGGGGAAGTTACAATTGTACCATTAGAATCAATGGCTAAAACTTGCATTGGGCTACATAACTCTCATTTTCACTCCCAGAAACGCCTTTTTAACCCAGCGCTAATTTTGGTATTTACTATAGCTCCCTGTAAAAAAAGCGTGGTAGGTAAAATGAGAGTAGTTCGCATATCTGAGCATGCTCAGTTGTGCTGGCAGTCTCTGCTCAGACTTTTAAAGATATTTCGGTGTAGAAATCACTTTTTCACACACTTAAAGCGGAGTTCCACCCAAAAGTGGAACTTCCGCTCATTTGTCTCCTCTCCCCCTACAGTGGCCACCTTTCGGGGGAGGGGGGGGTTACAGGATACCACGGCACTTTGCAGGCACTTCAGCGATGCTGCCCATTGATTTCAATCGGCAGGGGCGCTTTAGGAGTGGTGTATACACCGCTCCTATAGCGCTGCAAAGATGCGGCTTGCAGGACTTTTTTCACCATCCTGCAAGCGTACCGCTCCAGTGTGAAAGCCCTTGGGAGAGGGAGGAGAGGCGCTTTACCAGCGCTTTGCAGGCCTTAAAAGCAGATTATCTTTAAGCAATATATAGATAATATATATAATATATTTCAGGTTGCGTTTTGCGGTTTTGAACATGCGTTATTTTTTCTCTGTAACAAAATGTTTATAGCTGGGTATTAAGCAGTGGACCGGAAAGCCAGCTGCCACGTCCTAAACAACCGATAAGTCATCAGCGGGCTTCCCTGCTGACTGATGAATGTAAAAACAATCAGGGAAAAAACAGCGTGGGGGTCCCCCCCAATCCATACCCGGCCCTTCGTTCGGGTCTGGTATGGATTTTGAGGGGAACGCCACGCCAACATTTTTAAAAAGAATTGGTGTGGGGTCCACCCCAACATCCATACCAGACCCTTATCCGAGCATGCAGCCCAGCAGGTCAGGAAAGGGAGGGGATGAGCGAGAGCCCCCCCCCCCCCCAAACCATACCAGGCCACATGCCCCCAACATGGGGGAGTGCAGCCTCCTCTGACCCCTCTCCACAAAGATGGGGACAAGGGCCTCTTCCCCATAACCCTGGCCAGTGGTTGTGGGGGTCTGCGGGCAGGGAACTCATCGGAATCTGGAACACCCCTTTAAACAAGGGGGCCCCCAGATCCCACCCCCTCCCCATGTGAATGAGTATGGGGTACATACAGTAGTAATCCTACCCTATTCACCAAAAAAGTGTAAAAAGTTAACAAAGACCCTACACGAGTTTTTTACAAAATTCCTTTATTAAAAAATAAATAAACAATGTGTAAATCTATTATCAATCATGACGCCTACCGGACTCAAAAAAAAAAAAAGCTCTGCTCACGCCGAAGGCTCCTGTCGTCTGCCTACTCCGCTGGTGGCACCGCCCCCTGTGACGTCATTGAACGATGCATGCTGGACAAACTGCAAAACGCACTAAAAAATGGATAGGTGGGAACAGTGGTGGTCCATGCATTGAGGCCACACAGGCGCCGCCCCCTATCCCTGCAGCCACTCCCCTATCCATGCGCCCGGCCCCTTTCAGGACGCCAGACACGTGGATTCCTATGGCAGGGGGTGTTTTTTTTTAAGCACGTGATAAGAGCCAGAGGTTGCCAATGCCACCAGTTCCGCGAGCTGCGGCGGGGGGGTTGGTGCTGCCAGTGCTGCGAGTCACCCACGAGGGGGGTGTTGGTTGTACTGCCAGTTCTGGGGGGGGGTTTAATGCTGCCCTATATACCCTATCTATGATGCTGCCCTATATACCTTATCTGTAATTCTGCCCTCTATACCCTATCTGTAATACTATCCTATATACCGTATCTGTAATGCTGCCCTATATACCTTATCTGTAATGCTGAGCTATATACCCTATCTGTAATGCTGCCTTATATACCCTATCTGTAATGCTGAGCTATATACCCTATCTGTAATGCTGAGCTCTATACCCTGATCTGTGAGGCTGAGCTATATACTCTGTCCTGTGATTCTGGGGCTGTATACTCTGTCCTGTGATGCTGAGATGTATACACCTGACACTATGGGTGGAATACATGGGACGGAGTGGGTGGATTATATAAGGGGTGGGGTTTGTAAGTGGGAGGGGTCAAAAAGGAAGGGCGAGGTCTGGCGCCCCCCCATCCTAAAACTTCACTAGCCACCACTGGGTGTGAACCTAGGGTCAACCCATTGCTACTGCAGGGTAGACCACCCGTGGCAGATGCTCAATGGAGTGTTTCTGAAAAAAGTATATAATGAGCCCATGCGTCCCCGGCAGAAAGAATTGATTAGATGGTCACCTGCTACACATAGCGCATCACCAGTGCTGGAACAAGGTCATCCAATGCCAAGGGTGAAGGTGGAAGGCACCTCCAGCCCTACAGTCACCCCCCAGCCCTTTTAACAGAAGAAAGGCACCCCCAGCCCTACAGTAAACCATTGCGCTCAGGGCAGCTATCCCTTCCGCCCACCCCTTGCCCCGGTCCTGCGGATCACTATCATCATCGGTTTTATTAAATTAGCTCACGTCTGAGTTTTTATTCCAGAATTCTCTTTTAATGTGTCTGTCGGTATACGGGAGCCGACAAAACCTTTCTGAAGTCGATGTGTTAATGTGTGAAGAACACCGAGCCAAAAAAATGTATTTTTCCACTCAAAAAAACATTCCCTCCCTCAGCAGAATGTTTGGGAACGGCGATGTAATAAAACATAAAGGCTGATATAGTCGGAATTAACGTTTCCATGCCAGTAATAATGTTTTTGGGTGGTCAGCGCGACCATCTGGCTCTGCTGGTTCATCTCATCTCCGTGGACTGGGATCTTCTGTTGTGTGTGTGTGTAAGGTCATGTGACCAGAGCGAGGTCTCGTCCCTATTTTAGGAAAGGTTATTAGAGTGATATATTTTGTGTATTTGTACAGATATCTAGTCAGGGGTAGTTTTTGTTCCCAGACTGTCTACTGGCCAACATTGCTGATCAGAAGAATGTGAGGGGTTAGAGAAGATGCCACTCCGTGCCAACCGCTGTAATGCTCTATCTGAATGATCCAACACTGAGCCAGTCCAATTGTACCAGAGGAGCTTACACTCTAATCCCCCCCCCCCCCACAGTCACACTCTATTATACATTTACATGGCTCTGACATATACCGCAGTGTGGTACAGAGAACACTGAGCCAGTCACATCAATCTTTGTACCAAAGGAGCTTACACTCTAATGTCCCCTCGCAGGCACACACTATTATTATATATTTATATAGCTCTGACATATACCGCAGTGCTGTACAGAGAACACTGAGGCAGTCACATTATTTTCTGTACAAAAGGAGCTTACACTCTAATGTCCCCCCCCCCCACAGTCACACTCTATTATACATTTACATGGCTCTGACATATACCGCAGTGTGGTACAGAGAACACTGAGCCAGTCACATCAATCTTTGTACCAAAGGAGCTTACGCTCTAATGTCCCCCCGCAGGCACACACTATTATTATATATTTATATAGCTCTGACATATACCGCAGTGCTGTACAGAGAACACTGAGGCAGTCACATTATTTTCTGTACCAAAGGAGCTTACACTCTAATCCCCCCCCCCCCCCCACAGTCACACTCTATTATACATTTACATGGCTCTGACATATACCGCAGTGTGGTACAGAGAACACTGAGCCAGTCACATCAATCTTTGTACCAAAGGAGCTTACGCTCTAATGTCCCCCCGCAGGCACACACTATTATTATATATTTATATAGCTCTGACATATACCGCAGTGCTGTACAGAGAACACTGAGGCAGTCACATTATTTTCTGTACCAAAGGAGCTTACACTCTAATCCCCCCCCCCCCACAGTCACACTCTATTATACATTTACATGGCTCTGACATATACCGCAGTGTGGTACAGAGAACACTGAGCCAGTCACATCAATCTTTGTACCAAAGGAGCTTACGCTCTAATGTCCCCCCGCAGGCACACACTATTATTATATATTTATATAGCTCTGACATATACCGCAGTGCTGTACAGAGAACACTGAGGCAGTCACATTATTTTCTGTACAAAAGGAGCTTACACTCTAATGTCCCCCCCCCCCCACAGTCACACTCTATTATACATTTACATGGCTCTGACATATACCGCAGTGTGGTACAGAGAACACTGAGCCAGTCACATCAATCTTTGTACCAAAGGAGCTTGCGCTCTAATGTCCCCCCGCAGGCACGCACTATTATTATACATTTATATAGCTCATATACCGCAGTGCTGTACATAGAACGCTGAGCCAGTCACATCAGTCTCTGCACCAGAGGAGCTTCTCCACCAGGTGGTGCTGTTTTGCAGGGTGCTGTTGGCTCACTCTGCTTTGGTCTAAGCTGGAGGAAACAACAACCCTGGGCCTGTCCTGCAGGCTTCTCCCCCAACCATCATGCAGTTGGTGGGGGGAAATGAAGGTGGAGGCTCTCGAGAGGCACTGGGGCCTACTCCATGTGCTCAAGCTACAATGGATCCTGGGCCTGTCCCTATGCAAGAGGAGTCCTTACCAGTCTTCCAGGCTAAAGTGGTGAACAGACTTCCCTGCATTGCTAAGGAGGAACAGAAACTTGCTGTTCCGACGCACAAAGTTCCACGCATGCTCAGAATCAAGCAGAAGAGCCGCACTGGCTACTGAACTTCATTTTTCTTGGCTCGCCGTACATGTTGTACGTCACCGCGTTCCGGACGTTTGGAATTTCCGACAAAATTCGTGTGACCGTATGTATGCAAGACAAGTTTGAGCCAACATCCGTTGGAAAAAATCCATGGATTATGTTGTCGGAATGTGCGATCGTGTGTACGGGGCATAACGTCCCCTCTATACATTGGTAATATTATACATTTATATAGCTCTAATTTACAGTGGCTTGCAAAAGTATTCACCCCCCCTTGGCATTTTTATTGTTTTGTTGCCTCACAACCGGGAATTAACATGGATTGTTTGAGGATTTGCATCATTTTATTTACAGAACATGCCCACAACTTGGAAGATGTTTTTTTTTTATTGTGAAGCAAACAACAAATAGGACAAAATAACAGAAAAAGTCTGTGCTGCCACCACCATGTTTCACAGTGGGGATGGTGTTCTTTGGGTGATGTGATGTGTTGGGTTTGCGCCAGACATAGCGTTTTCTTTGATGGCCAAAAAGTTAAATTTTAGTCTCATCAGACCAGAACACCTTCCTCCATACATTTTGGGAGTCTCCCACATGCCTTTTCCCAAACTCAAAACATGCCATTTTGTTTTTTGCTGAAAGTAATGGCTTTCTTCTGGCCACTCTGCCATAAAGCCCAACTCTATGGAGCGTATGGCTTATTGTGGTCCTATGTACAGATACTCCAGTCTCTGCTGTGAAACTCTGCAGCTCCTCCAGGGTTACCTTAGGTCTCTGTGCTGCCTCTCTGATTAATGCCCTCCTTGCCCGGTCCGTGAGTTTTGGTGTGCGGCCGTCTCTTGGCAGGTTTGCTGTTGTGCCATGTTCTGTCCATTTGGTTATGATAGATTTGATGGTGCTCCTAGGGATCATCAAAGATTTGGATATTTTTTTTTATAACCTAACCCTGACTTGTACTTCTCAACAACATTGTCCCTTACTTGTTTGGAGAGATCCTTGGTCTTCATGGCAGTGTTTGGTTAGTGGTGCCTCTTGCTTAGGTGTTGCAGCCTCTGGGGCCTTTCAGAAAGGTGTGTCTATGTAATGACAGGTCATGTGACACTTAGATTGCACACAGGTGGACATCATTTCACTAATTATGTGACTTCTGAAGGTAATTGGTCGCACCAGAGCTTTTTATGGGCTTCGTAACAAAGGGGGTGAATGCATACGCACATGCCAATTATCATTTTTTTATCTCTGAAAATTAGTTTTATGTATATATTTTTCTAATTTTACCTCACCAACTTAGACTATTGTGTTCTGATCCATCACATATCATTCAGATTAAAAAAAACCTTGAACTAAAGGCTGTAATGTAACAAAATAGGTAAAAAGCCAAGGGGGTGAATACTTTTGCAAGGCACTGTATACCGCACTGCTGTACAGAGAACACTGAGCCAGTCACATCAGTCTTTGCACCAGAAGAGCTTACACTCCACTATGTCTCCCCCCCCCCCCCAGTTACTTAGTGTTTGATGCATTTATATAGCTGTGCTGTATCTTACAATCTATCTTTAAACCATCCCAGTTCTGTACATTGTACAGTGTGCTGTAGGTGACATACGGGAGGTCACCCCAATTTGTACCCCAATGTACTGTGCTATATACATACACCTGACTGCCCATTCCATATAATGTGTAAGTGACATACTCATTACACTGTACTGGATGTTATATACTCTACCCTGTACACTGTGCAGTATGTACATATTCTGTCACTCTACCTTTAATGCTGTGCTGTACATTATATACACACTGTAATTATCAAAGTCGTATGATATTAAAAGACAGACTTTTTTTTTCACGCCTCTAGGTCCTCCCAGTTGCGCCCTATTCAATGAGCTCTTATTTTCTAGTTATTATCAGTACAAAGTTTTATAGCTCTGACATATACTGTAGTGATGTGTAGATGTGAAAACCAATCATTTTATGTCCATGTGTTATTATAACATTGAAAATAAGAATATATTTTTTCCGCACATACCCGGAGCGAGATTTTTTTTTTTTTTTCATACTTTCCTGTAATTCAGCTTTAAAAATTCAGGTGGACACTAATGTATATATCATATACGGCCCTAATCCTCGATATGTCGTGCGCCATAAATTTTCAGCGCACATCAAACAGTCCGCGTCTCCATCTGTTTCACTTCTGAACGTAACCTATTTCTGCACATTTTCCTCACTTATGTCATAACATAAAGTCCATTTTACAGCCTCTGGCCGGCGTCCACGCCATTGTTCTGTTCTGACGCTGATGGCACAGACGTTTGTATCTGAGTTTCCAGAGTCTGAGAAAACTAGAACAAGGTAGGTGACATGTATCCACCAATCAGATCTTACCATCTGTTCTATACCAAGCCGAAATGATGTAGCAGAACTTGCCATTGTTCACATAGGTACCAGTGTAAGTATAAATAATATACAATATCTAATTAATAATAATTTAAGAAGAAGAAGAAGAAAAAATATATGAAAAAAAAATTACAATCTTAATAATGTAATAATTATTATACAATATATAATAAATAACAATAATCTATTGTAATAATATAATAAATAATATACAGTATATAATAAATAGGTACCAGAGTAAGTATAAATAATATACAATATATAATAAAAACTAATAATATAATAATAATAAGTAGAAGAAATAATATATGAAAAAAAAATTATGATCTTAATAATGTAATAAATATTATACAATATATAATAAATAACAATAATCTATTGTAATAATATAATAAATAATATACAGTATATAATAAATAGGTACCAGGGTAAGTATAAATATACAATATATAATAAAAAATAATATATTGATAGGAAGAAGAATAAATAATATATGAAAAAAATGACAATTTTAACAATGTAATAAATATTATACAACATATAATAAATAACAGTAATCTATTGTAATAATATAATAAATAATATACAGTATATAATAAATAGGTACCAGAGTAAGTATAAATAATATACAATATATAATAAATAATAATAATATAATATTAGGAAGAAGAATAAAAAATATATGAAAAAAATGACAATTTTAATAATGTAATAAATATTATACAATATATAATATATAACAGTAATCTATTGTAATAATATAATAAATAATATACAGTATATAATAAATAGGTACCAGAGTAAGTATAAATAATATACAATAATATACAATATATAATAAATAATAATATAATAATAGGAAGAAGAATAAATAATATATGAAAAAAAGACAAATTTAATAATGTAATAAATATTATACAATATTTAATAAATAACAATAATCTATTGTAATATTATAATAAATAATATACAGTATATAATAAATAGGTACCAGTTCATTTTACAGCCTCTGGCCGGCGTCCACGCCATTGTTCTGTTCTGACACTGATGGCATAGACGTTTGTTTCTGAGTTTCCAGAGTCTGAGAAAACTAGAACAAGGTAGGTGACATGTATCCACCAATCAGATCTTACCATCTGTTCTATACCAAGCCGAAATGATGTAGCAGAACTTGCCATTGTTCACATAGGTACCAGTGTAAGTATAAATAATATACAATATCTAATAAATAATAATATAATAATAAGAAGAAGAAGAAGAAATAATATATGAAAAAAAATTACAATCCTAATAATGTAATAAATATTATACAATATATAATAAATTATAATAATCTATTGTAATAATATAATAAATAATATACAGTATATAATAAATAGGTACCAGAGTAAGTATAAATAATATACAATATATAATAAATAATAATATAATAATAGGAAGAAGAATAAATTATATATGAAAAAAATGACAATTTGAATAATGTAATAAATATTATACAATATATAATAAATAACAATCTGTTGTAATAATATAATAAATAATATACAGTATATAATAACTAGGTACCAGAGTAAGTATAAATAATATACAATATACAATAAATAATAATATAATAATAGGAAGAAGAATAAATAATATATGAAAAAAATGACAATTTTAATAATGTAATAAATATTATACAATATATAATAAATAACAATAATCTATTGTAATAATATAATACATAATATACAGTATATAATAGGTACCAGAGTAAGTATAAATAACATACAATATATAATAAATAATAATATAATAATAAGAAGAAGAAATAATATATGATTTTTTTTAAATGTAATAAATACAATATATAATATATAACAATAATCTATTGTAATAATATAACAAATAATTTACGGTAAATAATAAATAGAAAAAATGTATATATGACATACGACATACTTGACATAAGACATATGACATAGTATTGTAATAATATAATTAATAATATATAATATATAATAAATAATTATATAATAATAATATATGAAATAATTACTATTGTAATAACATGATATTAAATAATATACACTATATAAAAAATATTAATAATTAATATTGCAATAATATAATAAATAATATACAGTATATAGTAAATAATAATAAATAAAACAGGTAATAATGAGTATTGTAAAAAAAATATATATATAATAAATACTCTACAGTATATAAGAAATAATATAATAATTGTTAATAAATTAAATAAATAATATTGTAAAAATATAATAAATCTATAGTATACAGTAAATAATAATAAATAATATATTAAATACTATTGTTATAGTAAAATAATATACATGTTTGTCTATTCCTATATTGTGCTATCAACAGTAACATTATCAGAGTTTTAATAGACTAGCTAACTATAGGAATAGACAAATTAATACATATATGGAATTATTATTATTATTATTATTATTATTATTATTATTATTATACAGGATTTATATAGCGCCAACAGTTTGGGCAGCGCTTTACAACATAACGGCAGACAGTACACTTACAATACAAATCAATACAGGAGGGATCAGAGGGTGAATAAATAGAGGGAATCCGTAATCACCCTTGGATAATAATATTTATTTAAGAATGTATTTCAATACAGTATACAGTAGATAACAATATAATAATAAACATAGGAAATAATATTGTAAAATCTAATAAATCTACATTATAAAGTAAATAATTATACATTACTATTTACATGTTGAATTATAAAAGCAGCGGTGTTCTGTCAGATTAGCAAACCTGTGAAATCAGCAGGTTTGCCGCTGCTTTTAAAATTCAACATGTAAATAGTCCGATGGATTTCCAAATACTGTATTTCCCCATATATGCTCCGTTTACTGTTAAAAATAACTGTGAAACGCCAAGCTCCGGTGGGTGTAACAAGATGTTCGCTTGCCCCCTTCTCGGTGTATCCTTACTGTGGAGGAGTGCGGGGTGTAGCAAGATGGCGGCCACGCAACGTCACTTCTGTTACCAATCGCCTAATCTGACGGAACACCAGCATACCTGGGAAGGAACGTAATGCAATGTGATCTGCAATGAATTACATTCAGTGGAGTGCAGGGGAGACATCCAGGGTATTTTAGACCATGAATGTCTCATTAAAGAGAACCTGTCACCAAAAAATCATCACTTAGAGGACTAATTGTCCCCGATGTGATGAAAAAAAGTAAGTAAAAAAGTAAAAAAAAAAAGTTTTAAATTGTAAAAAAATGAAAGTTACACCCAAGCATATAAAATCCCCCCCCCCCAAAAAAAATGTTTTGAGCCTCACCCCCACATATACGGACGTACGAACGTAAACGCGCACGCCGGAGGAGCCTACACACGAAAACGCCGATTGTTGCAATACATATGTTACATGTTGCAGATCACACCAGAGTGAGAGCAATATTAATAGCCCCAGACCTCCTCCGTTACACTAAACGGATGAACTATAGGGGGGCTTTTAAAGTGTCGCCTATGGAAAATATGGAGTACTGAAGTTTGTCGCCATTTCACTGGCGCACCCAAATTTAAGGTTGGACATGTTGGGTATCTATTCACTTGGTACAGCCTCATCTTTTATACTGTACCAAAAAATTGGGTAATTTATTGCGCCTGCGTGCCGTAAAATTAACTGTAAGTGTATTTTGTTAATGAAATGTTGCGTTTCCGAGACCTTTGCAGTAATATCATGTGACATACAAAATAGGAACTACCACTATTTTATTCTCTAGAGCAGAGGTAGGCAAACTGGGGCCCTCCACCCGAGGAACTACATTTCCCATGAGGCATTGCAAGACTGGCAGTTACAATTACTCCCAGAGGCATGATGGGACTTGTAGTTCTGCAACAGCTGGAGGGCCCCAGGTTGCCTACCCCTGCTCTAGAGTGTCTGCTTTCAGAAAAATATATAATATTTTGTGGGCTTTATGTAATCTTTAGGCGTAAAATGATTTAATAGCAAAAACATCTCTGGCAGCGAAAAGAGACCACTTTAACTGCTTGCCGCCCGCCAACCATTCTTGCCTGTGGGGGCGTGCAGCGCGACGATCGCGCCCGTGCCGTGTTGCTAGGACATGGTGCGACCCCAATCTCTGGAAAGAGGCGCGTCCACGGCTCTTTAACCATGTGATCGGCTGTGTCCAATCACAGCCGGTCACATGTAAACAAGGAAGTTCTGGTAATCGGTGCTCCTCGCCTCACACTGACAGAGAGTGTGGCGAGGAGAGCCGATCAGCGGCATCTCCACGCAGGGGGACATCTACCTGATTACAATATTGCAAAATAGTGTCACAAATCAGTGCCCACCATTGCCCACCAATGCCAGCTACCAGTGCCCACCAGTGGCAGCAATCAGTGCCCACCACTGCCCATAAGTGCCACCAATCAGTGCCCATTAGCGATGCCAGTCAGTGCTGGCAATCAGTGCCGCCTATCAGTGCTGCCCATCAGTGCCCATCACTGCTATAAATCAATGCCCATCAGTAATGCCCACCAGTGTCGCCCATCAGTACCACCCATCAATGCCCATCAGTGCCCATCAGTACCACCTATCCGTGCCGCCTATCAGCGCCCACCAGGGCCGCCTATCAGTGCCCACCAGTGCCGCCTATTACTGCCCATCAGTGCCCATAAGTGCCGCCTCATCAGTGCCACCTCATCAGTGCCCATAAGTGCTGCCTCATCAGTGCCACCTCATCAGTGCCCATAAGTGCCGCCCCATCAGTGCCACCTCATCAGTGCCCATAAGTGCCGCCTCATCAGTGCCACCTCATCAGTGCCCATAAGTGCCGACTCATCAGTGCCACCTCATCAGTGCCCATAAGTGCCACCTCATCAGTGCCACCTCATCAGTGCCCATAAGTGCCACCTCATCAGTGCCACCTCATCAGTGCCCATAAGTGCCGCCTCATCAGTGCCCATAAGTGCCGCCTCATCAATGCCCACCAGTTCAGCCTATCAGTGTCCATCAGTGCTGCCTCATCAGCGCACATCAGTGAAGGGGAAAAATTACTTAGTTACAAAATTTACTGACAGAAAAAAAGTAAAAAACATTTTTTTTTTCAAAATTTTTTTTTTTTTTTTGTAAAAAATAAAAAACCCAGCAGTGATTAAATACCACCAAAAGAAATCTCTATTTGTGTGAAGAAAATTATAAAAAAAATGTGTTTGGGTACAGTTGTAGCACGATCGCGCAATTCAAAGTGCGACAGCGCTGAAAGCTGAAAAATGGTCTGGGCAGGAAGGGGGTGAAAGTGCCCGGTAGACAAGTGGTTAAATAAAGTGTATCAAGTAGCAGTTGTATGTATTAGTGAAATCCAGATTCCCTTTCAATAGATAAGTGTTACATTGTATCTTCATTGTGGCAAACTCTAAGCACGCAGTCACTGGATCATTGATTCCATATGCAGCTCTGATATTCGTCCCGTGGCTCGATCTTTGTCCTATGGATCCTTGTGGGAGTTTCTGTATTATATGAGTCACATTATATGATAATATATGATGTATCTTTTTTCCTTGTTTGCTTTTTTTTTGTAAAAAAAAAAAAAAAAACTCCATGGAATATTAGACGGAATGACGAGGGAAAGTGTGACTCTCCGACCAAAGTGATTTCAGCACATAAATATCACTTTATGGCATTTAAAAGGGGGAAGACAAACTGCCATTGCAGTGAAGGTGACATCCTCCGGCCAAAAGGTTCTTTCATCTCAAGACGTTTTATCGCTTCAAACTTTTCCAATTACCGAACTGAACTGAAATGAGACGCATCTCGCTGTGCAAATTATCCAACAAACAGCTGGAGGAAATGACTTCACCGCTTCGCAAAAGTTTGATGTGAGTTTACTGCACCGAGGATGAGTTACCGAAGTCGTATAAAATGGATGGAATCCGGAGTGGCCCCCATGCTCAGGATTCACAGAAGTCTTTACGTGTTATTAAAAGGCTTTCTTTTTTTTTAAATAACAAACATGTTATACTTACCTGCTCTGTGTAATGGTTTTGCACAGAGCAGCCCCGATCCACCTCTTCTCGGGTCCCTAGCCGGCGCTCTTGGCCCCTCCCTCCTGCCGAGTGCCCCCCCCCCATAGCAAGCAACTTGCAATAGGGGCACCCAAGCAGGCTCATTCCCGAGCCGTGGCTCTGCGTATCCATTCACACACAGAGCCGTGGCTTGGCCCCTCCCCCATCTCTCCTCATTGGCTCACTGGCTGTTATTGACAGCAGTGGGAGCCAATAGTCCCCACTGCTGTCTCAGCCACTGAGGGGGGAGAGTCCCCCCGGAAAGAGCCGAGGCTCTCGTGCACATCGCTGGATGGAGAGGAGGCTCAGGTGAGTATTAGGGGGGCTGAGGGCACTGCTGCACAGAGGAGGTTTTTTATCTTCATGCATAGAATGCAGGGCCAATCTGGGGGTGCAGTAAAAAAAGGCAGGGGGCATGCAACACTAGTATGAATTAAGATAACATTAGATCAGGGCGATTAAACAGAATCTGTACCCCCTTACATCAGATGTCCCCATCAGAGTGCCCCATAACAACAGATGTCCCCATCAGAGTGCCCCCTTACATCAAGGCCTCCATCAGAGTGCCCCCTTACATCAAGGCCTCCATCAGAGTGCCCCCTTACATCAAGGCCTCCATCAGAGTGCCCCCTTACTTCAGATAACCCTATCAGAGTGCCCCCTTACATCAGGGTCTCCATCAGAGTGCCCCCTTATGTCAGATGTCCCCATCAGAGTGCCCCCTTACATCAGGTGTCCCAATAAGAGTGCCCCCTTACATCTGATTTCCCAATCAGAGTGCCCCCTTATGTCAGATGTCCCCATCAGAGTGCCCCCTTACATCAGGTGTCCCAATAAGAGTGCCCCCTTACATCTGATTTCCCAATCAGAGTGCCCCCTTACATCAGGTGTCCCCATCAGAACATCCCCTTACATGGATTGTCCCTATCAGCGTGCCTCCTTACATCAACTGTCTGCATCAGACTGGCTCATGGATCAATGGATATACCCTTAGAGACTTAAGGGGGCATGACTAAATTCTGGGGGGCACAGCCCACCCCAACACCCCCCCCCCCCCCTAGATCCAGCCCTGATAGAATGCACAAAGATAAAAAGCCTTGAGCGAACCACTTTAATTTCATCATATGCAATCCATGGCCAGTGTTTATCTCCTATGTCTGACCAGATCACAGCATACAACTGACTGAACACAAAGCAAAGAGATATATATGAATATATACTGAATATATAGGACACATTCTCAGTGATGTCACTGGTCTCTAGGGAATGGATAGGCTGCATTCTCAGTGATGTCACCGGTCTCTAGTGAATGGATAGGCTGCATTCTCAGTGATGTCAAAGGTCTCTAGTGAATGGATAGGCTGCATTCTCAGTGATGTCACCGGTCTCTAGTGAATGGATAGGCTGCATTCTCAGTGATGTCACCGGTCTCTAGTGAATGGATAGGCTGCATTCTCAGTGATGTCACCGGTCTCTAGTGAATGGATAGGCTGCATTCTCAGTGATGTCACCGGTCTCTAGTGAATGGATAGGCTGCATTCTCAGTGATGTCACCAGTCTCTAGTGAATGGATAGGCTGCATTCTCAGTGATGTCATCAGTCTCTAGTGAATGGATAGGCTGCATTCTCAGTGATGTCACCGGTCTCTAGTGAATGGATAGGCTGCATTCTCAGTGATGTCACTGGTCTCTAGTGAATGGATAGGCTGCATTCTCAGTGATGTCACCAGTCTCTAGTGAATGGATAGGCTGCATTCTCAGTGATGTCACTGGTCTCTAGTGAATGGATAGGCTGCATTCTCAGTGATGTCACCGGTCTCTAGTGAATGGATAGGCTGCATTCTCAGTGATGTCACCGCTCTCTAGTGAATGGATAGGCTGCATTCTCAGTGATGTCACCAGTCTCTAGTGAATGGATAGGCTGCATTCTCAGTGATGTCACCAGTCTCTAGTGAATGGATAGGCTGCATTCTCAGTGATGTCACCGGCCTCTAGTGAATGGATAGGCTGCATAATATGTTTGCATCTGCAGCTAATTCAGTACAGGTTGCTGCTAAGCTGGAAAAGACAAAATTCCGTTTTACACAATAGGAAACATTTTAGAATAGCTTTTTAAGGTCAGAACTTCAAAGCGATATTTCTCTGGGAAAACGAAAATGTCTAAAGTTTCATGAATGTAGAAGTACATTAAACACTGAGCCCTTTATTCCCAATTAAAGGATAGTTATGCAACATTGTCTGTTCCTTCTTAATTCCCAGCATGTGTTTAATTGCCTTTAATTGTGTTTGTTGCAGATGTTTCTAGCAGTGCAGTGCCTTTTTTTAATTAGCATTCACTCCGCTGCCAAAAGGAACAGCACAGACCCATTGGTGCCTTGTGTTGTACAAGAGCTTGCAATCTATACTTTGGGGGAACAGAAGAAGCATTTTCCAGGCACTTTCTTTAAACAAGGCAACAGGTAAAACCTCCCTGAGTTGGCACATCAAGACAGGTGAGGGTGCAACATCGCCTCCTGCTGATGAAGCTTTAGAATTGCCACTATGGAGGAACCAAATCTTTTTTTGTGAATATGTTTCAAATTTTATTACCTGAGGATCCTACCAGATACTAAGACCATAAAATGTGGTGCATCATGGACTTCAACGAGAGCTGTTAGTATAAAGTGTAATTCCTAAATCTTTTTTGTAGCATGTTTGGAGTCATGCCTCACCACCAGGGCTTTTTTCTCTCAGAGAATAGGTGCAGGAACTCCACCCTTCGCTTCTGCCCCCTGCCCACCTCTGAGCACCATCGCTTGGTTCCACCTCCTACCCACCTCCCTCTATCACCCCTTTTAGAGAATACAGAAGCAAGTATAATTTTATGCTACTAAGTGATTTGCACAGAATTTGTTAATGATAACAAGAAAGGCAACAATAGATCCCACCCCAGCAACAGTAGATCCCCCAGCAACGATAGACCACACCCCAGCAAAAATAGACCCCGCACACAACAATAGACTTCCTCCATAGCAACAATGGACCCCCCCCACAACAAAATACCACCCCAGCAACAATAGACCCCCAGCAGCCAGCATCAATAGACCCTCCAGGAGCCAGAAACCATAGACCTCTCCTTCAACAATAGATCCCACCCCAGCAACAGTAGATCCCCCAGCAACGATAGACCACACCCCAGCAAAAATAGACCCCCCACACAACAATAGACTTCCTCCATAGCAACAATGGACCCCCCCCACCCACAACAAAATACCACCCCAGCAACAATAGACTCCCAGCAGCCAGCATCAATAGACCCTCCAGGAGCCAGAAACCATAGACCTCTCCTTCATCAGTAGATCCCTCCCAGCAAAATAAGACCACCCCCCCCCCCCCCCCACCAGCAACAATAGACCTACCCAGCAACATCAGACCTCCATGCAAAAATAGATCCCCTAGTAGCCAACATCAATTAGGGTTGCCACCTGTCCAGGATTCACCGGGACAGTCCGGTTTTTGAATCATGTGTCCGGGTTTCGGTCTGCCTGACAGACAGGGCTGTGGCTCCCCAAGTAACCAAGATAGTCACATAAAAATCTGTTGCCACCCGGGAGCTGTGGGCAGCTGTCTGGGGACAGGTTTGTCATTATTAGGAGGGTGGGGCGATGATGTCAGCAAGAGCAATTTGGTCACATGCACTGTTCGCCGCGGTGCACTACACGTGCTGCATTACTACTATCCTTGGGTCACCCAAAGGTTTCCCAGGTCTTTTATAATACTATAGTGTATACTATGAGAAAAAAAAATTGCCCTGCACTGCTAAAGTGTTCAGGTTTGGCTTGGAGAAAAGGTGGCAACCCTACCATCAATAGTCCCTCCAGCACACCCCGGCACTCCTTGCCATTACATACACTCAGTGCTGGAGGTGCCAGAACTGCGTTCCCCCAAGTTCCCGATGAAAATAAAGCCCTATGGCTCTGTAAAAATGTTTTAAGCAAATTGTATTATTAGTGATTCTGTTGCAAAGTTTATTTACCTGGAAATCATGCCAGTAACAACACTTCCTGTTGAAGGCTGACACAACGAAGTAGCTGCCTTCATCCTGCAGCTGGCCATTCGGTTGGCTTTGAGGTCAGATAGGGCCAAATGAAGGAACTTAAAACAAACTTTCACTCACTGGATGTACTGGGAATTACCGTCCCCTTCCTGAATTTGTTTCATGTGTTTACCTTTATTATATTTTTTTTTTTCACTCTGCCCCAGACCACCATTTTTGCCTAGAGGAAAATGCTGTTTCCACCACTCTGAAGCCTCCAGGTACATGTAGGTCACATATCTCAGGATCTTTCACTTTCCATTCACAGCAGCCAAAGAGTGAGCCTGCCATGCATCATCAGGGGACAATATTTGGATCTGAAATCGAAGCTCTTCAAATTTGGTTTAATTCCAAATAGTACTTCGCAGGGTTCTGTGCTGGGACCAATCCTATTTAATTTATATTTAAACGACCTGGAGGATGGGATAAACAGTTCAATCTCTGTATTTGCAGACGATACTAAGCTAAGCAGGGCAATAACTTCTCCGCAGGATGTGGAAACCTTGCAAAAAGACCTGAACAAATTAATGGGGTGGGCGACTACATGGCAAATGAGGTTCAATGTAGAAAAATGTAAAATAATCCATTTGGGTGGCAAAAATATGAATGCAATCTATACACTGGGGGGAGAACCTCTGGGGGAATCTAGGATGGAAAAGGACCTGGGGGTCTTAGTAGATGATAGGCTCAGCAATGCCAAGCTGCTGCTAACAAAGCAAACAGAATATTGGCATTAAAAAGGGTATTAACTCCAGAGATAAAACGATAATTCTCCCTCTCTACAAGACTCTGGTCCGGCCGCACCTGGAGTATGCTGTCCAGTTCTGGGCACCAGTCCTCAGGAGGGACGTACTGGAAATGGAGCGAGTACAAAGAAGGGCAACAAAGCTAATAAAGGGTCTGGAGGATCTTAGTTATGAGGAAAGGTTGCGAGCGCTGAACTTATTCTCTCTGGAGAAGAGACGCTTGAGAGGGGATATGATTTCAATATACAAATACCGTACTGGTGACCCCACAGTAGGGATAAAACTTTTTTGCGGAAGGGAGTTTAACAAGACACGCGGCCACTCATTAAAATTAGAAGAAAAGAGGTTTAACCTTAAACTACGTAGAGGGTTCTTTACTGTAAGAGCGGCAAGGATGTGGAATTCCCTTCCACAGGTGGTGGTCTCAGCGGGGAGCATCGATAGTTTCAAGAAACTATTAGATAAGCACCTGAATGACCGCAACATACAGGGATATACAATGTAATACTGACATATAATCACACACATAGGTTGGACTTGATGGACTTGTGTCTTTTTTCGACCTCACCTACTATGTAACTACTTACATTAGTACACAAATCAGGGCCAGGCATTGCCCCCTTCATCAGTAGCAATCAGCAGCTGGTTGAAGAATGTCTTTAGGGGCAGGGCTGCCTGAACTAGTAGAGGCATCTGTTACCCAACAACATCAGGAACAAGGACCACGTAGGGGCATCCAGCACCAACTGATATCAGGAACAAAGATGGGGGAACAGGTCAAGGTGTGTTGCAGAGACATGGCAGATCATTGCAGGACGTTGCTGGATCCGCTGGGTGGGTATGTGAATTAAAGACAGTGCTTCATTACAGAAAAGGGGAGAACTCCCATGTCATCATGTACAATGCAGGAACTTCGGTAATCACTGGTTAGCAAGAGGGGTGGCAATATGACCAGCCAGGGACTGGAAAGAAGACCAGCATGGTGGAACTGGTTGTTACAGCCGGACCTTTGCAGGGAGGATGACCATGGGACCAAGGAGTAAGGTCAGTATTACTGTGCACCAACCCAACCGCTAAGGGCATTATATTCTGCATCAGATGGGAAGGGCACCAATTTTAATTGTTGGATCTCGTGTCTAAAGTTAGGCTTTGAGTGAACCAATTGCTTGGACCAGGGATCTTCAAACTTCCTAAACAAAGAGCCAGTTTACTTTCGGACTTTGGGGAGCCAGACTGTGGCTAGTGGGGTAAATAATGCCCCCATCATTGGTTTCAGTGGGAGGAATAGTGCCCCATCATTGGTTTTGGTGGGAGGAATAGTGCCTCATCATTGGTTTTAGTGGGAGGAATAGTGCCCCATCATTGGTTTTAGTTGGAGGAATACTGCCCCATTGTTGGTGTCAGTGAGAGAAATAGTGCCCCATCATAGGTATCAGTGGGAGGAATAGTGCCCCATCATTGGTATTATTGGGAGGAATAGTGCCCCATCATTGGTATTATTGGGAGGAATAGTGCCCCGTCATTGGTATTAGTGGGACGAATAGTACCCCATCAATGGTGTCACTGGGAGAAATAGTGCTCCGTCAATGGTGTTAGTGGGAGGAATGGTGCCCCATGATTGGTGTTAGTAGGAGGAATAATGCCCAGTCATTGGTGTTAGTGGGAGGAATAATGCCCTATTATTGGTATAAGTGGGAGGAATAGTACCGCCCAGTTGGTGTCAGTGGAAGGCATAGTGCCACACTGATGATGTCAGTTGGAGGAATAGTGCCCCATCACTGGTATTAGTGGGAGGTATAGTGCCTGTCATTGGTATTAGTGGGAGGAATAGTACCCCATCAATGGTGTCACTGGGAGGAATAGTGCTCCATCAATGGTGTTAGTCGGAGGAATGGTGCCCCATGATTGGTGTTAGTAGGAGGAATAATGCCCCATCATTGGTGTCAGTGGAAGGCAAAGTGCCACATTGATGATGTCAGTTGGAGGAATAGCGCCCCATCATTGGTATCAGTTGGAGGAATAGTGCCCATCATTGGTATCAGTTGGAGGAATAGTGCCCCGTCATTGGTATTAGTGGGAGGAATAGTGCCCCGTCATTGGTATTAGTGGGAGGAATAGTGCCCGTCGTTGGAATTAGTGGGAGGAATAGTGCCCCGTCATTGGTATTAGTGGGAGGAATAGTGCCCCGTCATTGGTATTAGTGGGAGGAATAGTGCCCCGTCATTGGTATTAGTGGGAGGAATAGTGCCCGTCGTTGGAATTAGTGGGAGGAATAGTGACCCATCATTGATGTCAGTTTGAGGAATAGTTTCCCATCATTGATGTCAGTTGGAGGAATAGTTTCACATCATTGATGTCAGTTGGAGGAATAGTGCCCATCTTTGGTATTAGTGGGAGGAATAGTGTCCCAACATTGATGTCAGTTGGAGGAATAGTGCCCATCTTTGGTATTATTGGGAGGAATAGTGTCCCATCATTGATGTCAGTTGGAGGAATAGTGTCCCATCATTGGTGTCAGTTGGAGGAATAATGTCCCAAGGGCTGAATAAAGGCAAGCAAAGGGGTGAATCTGGCCCCCGGGCTGCAGTTTGGAGACCACTGGCTTAGACCAACGTGACATTTTTTGCTTTTTACCTTTTTTTTTGCCTTTTTTATCTTTTGTGAGCAAGTACAAGCTAGTCAGAAGAGAAGTCAGATAACCCAACAACCGGAGTACATCAGCTGCGATCTGTCCCTTACGCTAACTACAAAAGGCGACTTTGAAGAGTTGATCCGAATACAATGGACGAAGTCTGTTTCCACTCAGCGGCGTCCCCCCGCCGCAAACCTCCAACAGCTCATCTGTCCTTCTCCGCCCGCTCAGTGATCTGGAGTCTCTGCTGGCTGCAGACTGACACCCATCAGATTGTGTTATCAACTGGTTTTTATTTACCATCACCCCACAGAGATTTATGGGTATCGAGGCCCATGGTGGACATGAAGGGGGGAGGGGGTAGTAAGCGCCGCAGGGTCCAGATGGTTGGAATGAATATTTTGCTCAGTAATGTGAAATCTTTTAGTGATCAGGAACATCAGAGCTGGTGAGGGAGGTGGGGTATCACTGCCCTTCTGGATGCCATTAGGGATATCGAGGGACCCTCAGGGATCCCCCTCCCCGGCCCCCATCTCCTCCATGGCTATCACTATGGATTGCTATGAGTAATAAATAGAGGAGCCTAGGGGTAGGTTTACTGCAATGAAGAAGATTTGTTTCTTGCCACATGTTGTTTAATATGTAACAGGATGCCCTCTCCTCGTACAAAGTTTACAGCGCTGCTGCTACCAATATGAACCTTCTGTTAACCCTTTCGGTTTCAAAGATGGTAAACTTTGCTTTGCAAGGATCCCACAATGTATAACCAGTGCCACCATGCCATGATCATTTCCATTCATTACTTTAATTTAATTACATGGGGATCCTGCCATTCAACTAAATATGACCCTATGTCTTTTGTGTCTGGTTCCCTTTATTGCACATGCACAGGTATTGTGGCTGGTGGCTCCCTCCATTGTGCAAGCATTGGTATTGTGACTGGTGGCTCCCTCTAGTTCATGCACAGGTATTGTGCTGGTGGCTCCCTCTAGTTCATGCATAAGTATTATGGCTGGTGGCTCCCCCTAGTTCATGCATAAGTATTATGGCTGGTGGCTTCCTCTAGTTCATGCATAAGTATTATGGCTGGTGGCTCCCTCTAGTTCATGCATAAGTATTGTGGCTGGTGGCTCCCTCTAGTTAATGCATTGGTATTGTGGCTGAAGGCTCCCCGCACTGCACATGCACAGGTATTGTGGCTGGTGGTTCCCTCTAGTTCATGCACGGGTATCGTGGCTGGTGGCTCCCTCTAGTTCATGCACAGGTATTGTGGCTGGTGGCTCCCTCTAGTTAATGCATTGGTATTGTGGCTGAAGGCTCCCCGCACTGCACATGCACAGGTATTGTGGCTGGTGGCTCCCTCTAGTTCATGCATAAGTATTATGGCTGGTGGCTCCCTCTAGTTCATGCACGGGTATCGTGGCTGGTGGCTCCCTCTAGTTCATGCACAGGTATTATGGCTGGTGGCTCCCTCTAGTTCATGCACAGGTATTATGGCTGGTGGCTCCCTCTAGTTCATGCACGGGTATCGTGGCTGGTGGCTCCCTCTAGTTCGTGCACAGGTATTGTGGCTGGTGGCTCCCTCTAGTTAATGCATTGGTATTGTGGCTGAAGGCTCCCCGCACTGCACATGCACAGGTATTGTGGCTGGTGGCTCCCTCTAGTTCATGCATAAGTATTATGGCTGGTGGCTCCCTCTAGTTCATGCACGGGTATCGTGGCTGGTGGCTCCCTCTAGTTCATGCACAGGTATTATGGCTGGTGGCTCCCTCTAGTTCATGCACAGGTATTATGGCTGGTGGCTCCCTCTAGTTCATGCACGGGTATCGTGGCTGGTGGCTCCCTCTAGTTCATGCACAGGTATTGTGGCTGGTGGCTCCCTCTAGTTCATGCACAGGTATTGTGGCTGGTGGCTCCCTCTAGTTCATGCACAGGTATTATGGCTGGTGGCTCCCTCTAGTTCATGCATGGGTATCGTGGCTGGTGGCTCCCTCTAGTTCATGCACAGGTATTGTGGCTGGTGGCTCCCTCTAGTTAATGCATTGGTATTTTGGCTGAAGGCTCCCCGCACTGCACATGCACAGGTATTGTGGCTGGTGGCTCCCTCTAGTTCATGCACAGGTATTGTGGCCGGCGGCTCTCTGTAATGTGCATGCATAGGTATTAAGGCTGGCAGCTCCCTCTACTGGGCATACACTGGTATTGTAGCTGGTGGCTCCTTCTACAGTACATGCATGGGTATTGAGACTGTCAGCTCCCTCTACTGTACATGCACTGGTATTGTGGCTGGCAGCTCCCTCAAGTGCTTATGCATGGGTATTATGACTGGTGGCTTCCTCTACTGAGCATGCATGGGTAATGTGGCTGTCAGCTCCCTCTACTGTGTATACACTGGTATTGTGTCTGGAGGGTCCCTCAAGTGGGAAAATGCAGGTATTGTGGCTGACAGCTCCCTCTACTGCGCATGCATATGTATTGTAGCTGGTGGCTACCTCTAGTGTGCATGCATGTTATTTGTGTCCATGTTTCTATGGCTCCCTTTAGTATGCATGCACAGTCTTGACATCAGTCCACTTGCAAATCTCCGCAGGAACGAATGGCCAGTATGTAAGCAGTCTCAGACTCTTACAGAGTTTGACAGGCTGCCAGCAGTGGGGCTGGTCGTTATGCCTGTGCCCTCTAGCTAAAGCGTGCATGAGGCCTTCATCCCAAAAAATTGGCAATTACTCACTAGCCATATGGAATATGTGATTTCTTATGGAGTGAGTTACACAATAGTATGTCGTGTCAATTAGTCTCTCATGTTGGCACAATGCTCCAATCATGTGTGAATGATCACTACATGAATATACTGTGTCAAGGATTTTATTGTCCTGAAAGCTGAAGTTTGGTTTGCTTATATTTTGCCCTTCCTGGTTCCCTGGTCACTTCTCGTTAACATGCTAATGAATTAATAGACCCATGTACAGCCCTGTAATGTAATGCTCCCCCTAGTGGAGAGTTGAGATCTAGAGATGTCTTAAAACCTACCTACACGCTGGCTTGGGCATGGCTTGGGCTTTGATTGAGGGGAACTGGAAGAAATTTAGTCATGAGTCTCAATCTAATACAGGGGAGCCAGATGAGCCAATCATGGTCTGTGGGGTTGTATGCAGTTTGGCCCATGCGGTTGTGCACAACCTGTTGGTCCTGATGGTGACGAGTTCCTCCAGCAGGTAAGAAGGATCTTCAACCCAAACCCCTTATGTTCCATGGTTTTAAAGGTGGCCCCTGACACAGGACATGGGTGGTAAACCAGCACCCTTACATACTGATAATGGATTAGAAGACCTGGCTCATACACGGTGCTCCATTCATCCCAAAGGTTTTCAGTAGGGTTGAGGTCAGGGCTCTGTGCAGGACACTCCTGTTCCTTCACTCCAAACTGGTCAAACTGAGTCTTTATGGAGAGGGTTTTCAATTGGGGTTCCAATTCATCCCAAAGGTGTTCAGTAAGGTTGAGGTCAGGGCTCTGTACAGGACACTCCTCAGCCAACTGGTGAGACCATGTCCTAATGGAGCTGGCTTTGTACGCAGGGGACAGTCATGATGGAACAGAAAAGGGCCTTCCCCAAACTGGTACCACAAAGACAGAGGAACTTGGAGGTACTGACGTTGGATGAGAAAACCTGGGCTTGCAAGGGGTTCAGTAGAGTTGAGGTCAGGGCTTTGTATAGGACACTCGAGTTCCTCCACACCAAACTGGTTAAAACATGTCTTTATGGAGCTGCCATTGTACAAAGTGGAACACATATGGTGGACCAGAAAAGGGTCTTCACCAAACTGTTACCACAAGGTACCATAGGGAAGAGCACAGTTGTCTACAATGTCTTTGTATGGTGTTTGTAGTAACAGTACCCTTCCCCGGAAACACCTGAACTCCATCATACTGGTAGGTGTGATGGCCTGGTCTTCACATACCGTATGTTTGACCATACAGTGTGTAGCGCCTTCCCCGACTTTCCGGGAGTCTAATGGTGACTACTGGGGGGTAGGGGAGGCTAACATACATCCTCAGGGTACAGGTTTTTTGGGCATGGTGGGATATGAACCAGAAAGAACGTTGGGCGCCAGTCACTTTTATGCTTAAACAAAAGAGAAGTTTATTTCTCAGAACCGGAAAAATATGGGAGAGAGGGGAATAGGGAACAGGACACCCTTAGTAACGATCAGCAACTGGCAGATTGGCAGACTCCTCAGACAAAAATAGGTGAAGTAAGGCAGACAGTAGTACAAAGAAATAAAAGCCTTTATCTGTACTTTGTAGGCCAAGCTGTCTCCTCTAGTAACTGAACTTTACTCACTGCTTCATGCACCGATTCCCTTGGATGAGCTCTCTCTGAAGTCCTCCCAGCCAGTTCATAGCCTCCAGCTCAGAATCCCTCTAGAATCATTTCCGGATCTTTGACAGGCATTCCTCTGCATAAACTTGAACACAGAGGAAGGCCTCGGTTAGGCCTAGCAGCCGGAAGCCACCTGGATAGCCCCCGGGCTTTGGGCCTAGCAGCCAGGAACTCTACATACACCATCCACCCAAGCTGTAGCCCTGGGCGGGAATATCCTGCCTGATCACCTGACTTCATTACATTTAATAACCTTTCCCAGCATGCTTAGCCGCAAATATGATTGGCTGAGAAAATACGTTCATCATAACCTAAACTTCACTGTTATGCCGGACTTGCGAATGGGCTAAACTCCGTCGGCATTTCCGACGGAAAGATTTAGAACATGTTCTATATCTGAGTCCGTCGGAAATGCCAACAGAAAAAGTCACACGGGGCATACACACGGTCGGAATGTCCGACCAACAGCTCCCATCGGACATTTTCTGTCGGAAAGTCAGGCCGTGTGTACGCGGCATAAGGCAGGGTTCACACTGGTACGACACGACTATTGTACGATTGTCATTCTACTTTGCCCTGCAACATCGGTCCTACATCGGTTCTACTTCGGTCCTACTTCCGTCCGACTTGAATGAACAAGATAAGATTTTGCTCCGACTTTGAGATAGTCTAAGTCAGGGGTCCTCAATCTTTTTAGACAGGGGGCCAGTTCACGGTCCCTCAGACTGTTGGGGGGCCGCACTATAGTTTAAAAAAAATATGAACTAATTCCTAAATTCCTATGCACACATCTTTTTTGTAGTGCAAAAGAATAAAAGAATGAATAATAAATAATAATATATATAGGTGATGGACAGGGGGACAGAGGGATGGACAGGGGGACAGTGGGATGGACAGAGGGGTGGACAGGGGGACAGAGGGGGGGGCATTGGGGTGGACAGGGGGACAGTGGGATGGACAGGGGGACAGTGGGATGGACAGAGGGGTGGACAGGGGGACAGAGGGGTGGACAGGGGGACAGAGGGGTGGACAGGGGGACAGTGGGATGGACAGAGGGATGGACAGGGGGACAGAGGGATGGACAGGGGGACAGTGGGATGGACAGAGGGGTGGACAGGGGGACAGAGGGGTGGACAGGGGGACAGTAGGGTGGACAGGGGGACAGAGGGGTGGACAGGGGGACAGTGGGGTGGACAGGGAGACAGTGGGGTGGACAGGGGGACAGTGGGATGGACAGGGGTCCTCACTTGTTAGTAGGCTGTTGCCTGAAGCCTCCGCTCTCGCTGTCACTCTTCGCGCCTCCTGTCTCCACGCGGGACTGTGCTGGAAACTACACTTCCCAGCATGCAGCGCGGCACACGGAGCCCTCCATTACTGGGGTGGGGGAGGCGGCTTGAGCGGAGCGGATATGCTCCCTGCCGAAGCCGAGCCGACCTGGCCCCGGCCCGAGCCTGGCCTGTCGGGAATCTGGGTGGGCCGGATAAATGTCCTCGGCGGGCCGCATGTGGCCCGCGGGTCGTAGTTTGAGGACCCCTGATCTAACTTGTCCTTTGGCCAATCAAAAGAATCCCAGTGTGACTTAAATTCCTTTTACTTCTGCTGTAATCACCATGTCGGATGTCACACGTCAGATGGTTAGGACAAGGATTCTACTTTGATCCGACTTCAATGATATTCGATGGGCTGAAGTAGGACCAAAGTAGTGCTGGAACATTTTTCAAAGTCGGACCGACTTGTGTCGGACCAGTTAAGACGGCTCTCATAGGGAATCGTTGATTTACACACGTCATGCGACAAGTGCTCCCAAAGTCGGATCGTATGTCATACCAGTGTGAACCCAGCCTGACTCATCACTCTAATGTCAAAGGCAACAGCACCACCTACTGACAGAAGGGAGAAGCTACAACTTAGGACAGAATTAAAGAAGCCATGTAATCACTAAATACTACACATTAGCCAGGCCGACTACCACCCAGCATAAGTAAATTTACCTGCAGCACTGTTCTAGGGACAAGGGTGCTACAAGTGTATAATTAAATTGTACGTATTTCACCTATAGGTATCGGGTGATGGTTGGTTTTTGTTGTTTCTATATGGTTGAATGTCACAACAATTTTCTTTTCACCGTTCAAATTATTTTGAAGTGGACTTGTATATGCACTATTTAATAATATTTAACAATTTTTTTATGTCTCTTTTATATGCATGCAGTAGCATAATATCATTTGTTTTTTTATGCATCCAACAGAGGTATATATGAGTTTTTTTTACAGGTTTTTTTATGTACGATGCACTATTGTTTTTTACTTTATACACATAGAAAAGAGTTATCTAATCAACTCACAATAACCACTTAAACTCCAGAAGGTTTACCCCTTCATGATCAGGGAATTTTTTTGCTATTCAGGACTGCACTACTTTAACTGGCAGTTGCAACACTGTAACCAAACGAAATGTATATGATTTTTTTTCACACAAATAGAGCTTTCTTTTGATGGTTTTTTATCACCAATTTTTTATTTATTTTTTTTTTAATTATATAACTATAAAAAGACTGACAATAAAAAAAAAAAAAAAAAATTTTACTTTTCTGCTATAAAACACATCCGATAAAAAACTGTAAAAATCTCATTTCTTTATAAATTTAGGCCAAAATGTATTCAGCTATATGTCTTCGGAAAAAAAAATCCCAATAAGTGTATATTGATTGGTTTGCATGACAGTTATAGCGCTTTCAAATAAGTATGTACTGTATACTGGATTTATATATATATATATATATATATATATATATACATATATACTAGTAATGGTGGGGATCAGCAACTTATAATGGGACCGCGACAGTGCGCGCGGACAATCTGACACTAACTGACACTGGGTGAGAACTGACAGTGATCAGTGCTAATAATACACACTGTCACTGTACTAATGACACTGGCTAGGAAGGGGTTAACATCTAGGGGCAATCAAAGGGTTAACTGTGTGCCTAACAATGTGTAATGTGTGCTGCCTTTTCTAAGAGATGTAAAACATCGCTGCTCTCTGTACAGAGCCCTGTCTTGTTAGTAAATACAGGGTTCTGTACTGTGATTTGCTAAGCCAACCAGCAGGTCCCGATTTATATTGCCCGGGACCTGCTGACCGACTGTAACGAATGACAGCACAGATCAGGCGTCGGGCGGGCACGCACGCATGCACGCACCCTCTGCCTGGAAATGCCGGATCCCTTACACGTACGTGATCCGGTGCAGAGCGGCTGCCCTTGCTGCAATACGAATGATTGGATGGCTGCACACTCAATACTTGCAAAAAAAAAGAAAGAAAGGCTTTATTGTAGAACAAAGTCCATAAAAACAACCACAACTGATCAGGCAGGGGAGGGAAAAGGCAGGTTGACGCGTTTCGCACAGAAGTTCGTGCTTGAGAAAGCACGAACTTCCGTGCGAAACGCGTCAACCTGCCTGTTCCCTCCCTCGCCTGATCAGTTGTGGTTGTTTTTATGGACTTTGTTCTACAATAAAGCTGTTTTGTTTTTTTGCAAGTATTGAGTGTGCAGCCATCCAATCATTCGTATACCTGAGAGCGGCGGTTTCTTATTGCCCTGCCGCAATATTTTTACAACTGGTTGTTAAGTAGATAATACAATTATTTATATCAAGCTCATATATTTTATGTATTAAAAAAAATAACCCCCCCACCCCCCCACCCCACCGAAAAAAAAAATGTCTTCAGGCCCTGGCAGTCTTCCCGATCCCTCATGCCGAGTGTTTGTACTCAGAAGGCTTTTCATCACTATGCGATTTGCCTTTATAAGCCAAAGGCAGTTTTAATGTGTTTATGTTCCTCAGTTGTTACTTGCGTTTGATGTCCTGTATGTCACCCCGGCTTATCACTCAACTTCCAATAAACCGAAAACTCCAGCAACAAAAACATAAAACAAACCCGTTTTCAGCCTCTCTGGGCCCATTTTTTTTTTCCAAGTCTGGATTTAAAGCTAAATTGCACTGTCTCAAAGAGTTTTCTCTTCAAAAAACAAATGTTTGACACAGCTAAGAAAATGATTGATTGAATTTCATTGGATTTTCCACCAGGGCCGAACATTTTTTTTTTTTTTCTGCCGCTCCGTTAAGTTAGCAGGGCAGAGGAGTGAGACGGCAGGCAATCATAAGATCTTTCTTATTTGGGAAGCAAACAAAGCAGTCAGGTACTGATAGGAAAGAGCCAGAGCTGCACGATTAATCGTCAAGGATCGTTATCGCGATTTTTTTCCCCGTTGCGATCTTGACAAAAGTGTTTCACGATTCTTAATATGCAGAGAATTCTCTCTGCTCTTCTGAAGCCACAGCCCTCAAAAGAAAGGAAGAAAAAAAAAACGGGCAGTCTGCCAAGAATCACAACATTCTTTAGCAGTGGAACTTAAGTATAAACATTGTAACAATTTGTCAATGGAATAGACTTTATGTGTAAATGAGGAACGTTTAACCACTTAACCACTACGCATCCGCGCTATGGCCGAATGATGGCCACAGCGCGGACCTGAATTCCCGGGAGGCCGTCATATGACAGCCTCCCCTGTGCACGCTCCCTGCGCGCGCCCTACAGGGCGCGCGCCGGGCGCGCTGTGATCACCGAATCACTGAGACTCGGCTGATCACCGATCCGAGTAAGGGGCCGGTCCCGGCCCCTTACCATGTGATCAGCTGTCAGCCAATGACAGCTGATCACATGATGTAAACAAAAGATCGGTAATCGTTTTTTTTTTTTACTCGTGCTGACAGCGCGAGTAAAAAAAAGCAGATCACCGGCTCGGATGTCAGGGACATCAGTCCCCAAGTAGAAGAGGCACATCTGCCTCATCAGTGCCACCTAAAAGTGCCACCTAACACTGCCCACAGTGCTACCTAACAGTGCACACAGTGCCACCTAACAGTGCCCACAAGTGCTACCTATTAATGCCAACAAGTGCCACCTATCAATGCCCACCTGTAGTGCCAATCAGTGCCACCTGGCAGTGCTGCCCATCACTGCCACCCATCAGTGCCCATCACTGCCGCCTATCAGTGCCCATAACTGCCGCCTCATCAGCGTACATCAATGAAGGAGAAAAATGACCCGTTTTACATTTTTTATAACAAAATATAAAAAAAATAATTTTTTTTTTTTTTTTTTTTTTAATTCAGATTTTACATTTTTTTTAACAAAAAGTAAAAACCGCAGAGGTGATCAAATATCACCAAAAGAAAGCTCTATTTGTGGTGAAAAAATGATAAAAATTTAATTTGGGTACAGTGTTGTATGACCGCGCAATTGTCATTCAAAGTGCGACAGCGCTGAAAGCTGAAAATTGGTCTGGATAGAGGGGGGTTTAAGTGCCCGGTAAGCAAGTGGTTAAACACCAAACCCTTTTCTGACATTTGTTGGTTTCAAGCTAAAATCATTTTTCTTTTGCTAGAAAATTACCGTATTTATCAGCGTATAACACGCGCCAGTGTATAACACGCACCCCAAGTTTAGGAGGGAATTTTAAGGAAGAAAACTTTTAGGAGGGAAGTTTAAGGAAAAAAACTTACATTTAAATGCCCATCAATGCAGCGTTATCTGTCCATCTGTAGCCTTATCCCAGTGTCATTTCAAACTTGTAGGTACACTGGCGTTTAAAAATGGCGCCGCCGTTCCCGCCGTTCTCTAACTTTACTGGTTAGTTTTTTTTTTTTTAATTCATTAAAGTGATTTTTTTTCCCAAAAAAAATGCATTTGAATAACCGCTGCGCAAATACAGTGTGACATTAAATATTGCAACAACCACCATTTTATTCTCTAGGGTCTCTACTAAAAAAAATATATATAATGTTTGGGGGGTTCTAAGTACCATATTTAAAATCAGGGGAAAATCGTGGGTGCGTGTTATATGCCAATCCCTCGCTGATTGTGAGCCTTTTGGCCGCTCTTGGCGGCTTTCAGCCGTTCTCGGCAGCTTTCGCCCGTTCTCGGCAGCTTTCGCCCGTTCTCGGTGGCCCTCGGCCGCTCTCTGCGGCTTTTGGACACACTCAGCCGTTCTCGGCGGCTTTTGGCCACTCTTGCGGCTTTTGGACGCAGCGGGACTGCGAGAGCCGCCAAAAGCCGCCGAGAATGGCCAAGGGCCACCGAGAACGGGCGAAAGCTGCCGAGAACGGCTGAAAGCCGCCAAGAGCGGCCAAAAGGCTCACAATCAGCGAGGGATTGGCATATAACACGCACCCACGATTTTCCCCTGATTTTAAATACGGTACTTAGAACCCCCAAACATTATATATTTTTTTTTAGTAGAGACCCTAGAGAATAAAATGGTGGTTGTTGCAATATTTAATGTCACACTGTATTTGCACAGCGGTTATTCAAATGCATTTTTTGGGGGGAAAAAAATCACTTTAATGAATTTAAAAAAAAAAAAAACTAACCAGTAAAGTTAGCCCAATTTTTTTGTATAATGTGAAAGATTTTATATCGCGAGAATCGTGATCTTTTTATTCTAAGCAAAAAAATCATGATTCTCATTTTGGCCAGAATCGTGCAGCTCTAGTATGTCCTCTATACATGACTTCCGGTGGCCAGATTAAGGAAGTCCTAATTGGACAGAAGCTCTCATGAGATTTCGGCAGCCACCTTGGAATCAGAAGGGATATATATATATATATATATATATATATATATATATATATATATATATATATTATATATATGTGTATATATATATATATATATATATATATATATATATGTATATATGTATATATATATGTATATATATATATATATATATATATATATATATATATGTATATATATGTATATATATATATATATATATATATATATATATATATATATATGTATATATATATATATATATATATACACAGAGTATATATTAATATACATATATATATACTCTGCTGAGCCCATTAGGCATGTCCACAATGTAATGTGGGGGTAGGGGGAGGAACCGGTCTTGACAGGGACAGCTGCAGTAGGTTCAGTGCAGGGAAAGGCTCCTGCTATATAGGTGTAGCCCCCTTCTAGTGTAAAGTAGGCTGCTAGGTATGTTTAGTTGGCTCCACTGTAATCAGAGGATCAATGGTTGATTACCTATGAATTGCTCAGTGTCTCACAGACTGCTGCACCTTTACTTCCCTCTGTCTTCTAGATAGTTACATAGTCAGTGAGGTTGAAAAAAGACACAAGTCCATCTAGTTCAACCAAAAAAAAAAAATACAATCCCATGTACCCAATCCTATACCCACAGTTGATCCAGAGGAAGGCGAAAAAACCCCCAGCAAAGCATGATCCAGTTCGCTACAGCAGGGGAAAAAATTCCTTCCTGATCCCCAGAGAGGCAATCGGATTTTCCCTGGATCAACTTTACCTATAAATGTCAGTACCCAGTTATATTATGTACATTTAGGAAATAATCCAGGCCTTTCTTGAAGCAATCTACTGAGCTGGCCAGATCCACCTCTGGAGGGAGTCTATTCCACATTTTCACAGCTTTTACTGCAGGGGCGGATCCAGAGTCTAGTCTCGGGAGGGGCACTGCCAGAAAATATATTTTTTGGGGTACATCTATCGGGGAAATGGCTGGTGTTGGCGCTTCAATCATCACGGCACCATGGTTGTTATGGTGTCAGGATGATTGAAGCGCGTTATTACTATTATTACATTGTTATAAAAAATTAAATAGTTTAACTCACCATAATACAGAATCAATGGGAGCCCAAAGTGTGTCACTTGCCACGTCACCTGTCACCAGATGCAGATTGTCACTTGCCACGTTGCCTGCCACATGTTGCGGATTGTCACTTGCAACGTCGCTTGTCACCAGATGCAGATTGTCACTTGCCACGTCGCTTGTCACCAGATGCAGATTGTCACTTGCCACGTCGCCTGCCACATGTTGCGGATTGTCACTTGCCACGTCGCCTGTCACCAGATGCAGATTGTCACTTGCCACGTTGCCTGTCACCAGATGCAGATTGTCACTTGCCATGTCGCTTGCCACATGTTGCGGATTGTCACTTGCCACGTCGCCTGTCACTAGATTCAGACTGTCACTTGCCATGTCGCCTGCCACATGTTGCAGATTGTCACTTGCAACGTCGCTTGTCACCAGATGCAGATTGTCACTTGCCACGTCGCCTGTCACCAGATGCAGATTGTCACTTGCCACGTCGCCTGTCACCAGATGCAGATTGTCACTTGCCACGTCGCCTGCCACATGTTGCGGATTGTCACTTGCCACGTCGCCTGTCACTAGATTCAGATTGTCACTTGCCATGTCGCCTGCCACATGTTGCGGATTGTCACTTGCCACGTTGCCTGCCACATGTTGCGGATTGTCACTTGCAACGTCGCTTGTCACCAGATGCAGATTGTCACTTGCCACGTCGCCTGTCACCAGATGCAGATTGTCACTTGCCACGTCACCTGCCACATGTTGCGGATTGTCACTTGCCAGGTCGCCTGTCAGCAGATGAAGATTGTCACTTGCCATCTGCTAAGGTGGTCTCTTGTGTCCCAGAGACAGGCAGCAGAGAGATGATGTAATCTCTCTGCTGCCGCAGCTGCCTGCATGGTGAGGGGGGAACTGCAGGGATGCAGGGCGGGTGCCGGGCAGCGAGAGATGATGTCATCTCTCTGCTCCCCCGCCCGCCGGCTCCCTGATTGGCCAGCAGCCAACAAACACATCGAGCGGCGCTGGCACATCTCACCAACTGAACCACCGGGCCAGCCCGCTGTCTCTCACCTGCGGAGCCGCCCGGCGGCTCTCTCACCTATGGAGCCGTCCAGCGGCTCTCTCACTTACGGAGCCGCCCGCCGGCTCTCCGACTCATTTCTTGGAGGGGGCAATTTCCCCGTTGCCCCCCCCCGGATCCGCCCCTGTCTTACTGTGAAGAAACCTTTCCGTATTTGGAGATTAAATCTTTTTTCCTCTAGACGTAAAGAGCGCCCCCTTGTCCTCTGTGATGACCGTAAAGTGAATGACTCAACACCAAGTTCACTATATGGACCCCTTATATATTTATACATGGTGATCATATCCCCCCTTAATCTCCTCTTCTCAAGAGTGAATAAATTCAGTTCCTCTAATCTTTCCTCATAGCTGAGCTCCTCCATGCCTCTTATCAGTTTGGTTGCCCTTCTCTGCACTTTCTCCAGTTCCTCGATATCCTTTTTTGAGAACTGGTGTGGAAAACTGAACTGCATATTTCAGATGAGGTCTTACTAATGATTTGTAGAGGGGCAAAATGATATCTCTCTCTCTGGGGTCCATACCTCTCTTAATACAAGAAAGGACTTTGCTCACTTTGGAAACCGCTTTGGAAAGATGATTCTAGAAACATATTAAGAGGGAGAACAGGTCATGCAACCTGGATATTTATGGGACTTCAGCTAATCCCTGAGGGGGGGAGGCCCAGTAGGTGGTTGGAGAGCCTTTAAATAGTTTCAGGCCTGAGCAGCAGGGTGCAATGTTCCTGGGTCCAGTCTTGCTGGAGCAGACCCCTGTATGATTTTAGAATAAGCCTACAGGAAGACACAGAGGTCCCAGCCAGGCTTATCTGGGGGGCCTAATCACAAGCTTAAGTTAAGGGATCAAGTTTGGGTCTGGAGAAGCTCACTGGAGAGAGCCAGGTGGAAGCTGGTGGAAAAGAGCCCATCTGTCCTATGGTGGTGTGAGCCTACATCTCCCTCACTAGGAAGAGCCTGGTGGATATCAACAGGAGGCAACCGATGATCCTGTGGCTATGTGAGTAAACAACCCCCAAAAGGAGGTAGTAGTCACCATTAGCGTAGAGACCCTGAAGGACATTCCTTTTTTGTACAAGTGCAGCCAGAAAGTTAAGAAGTCCTCTAGTTATCAAGTTCTGCCGTTTATTGGGGTATCCCATGATCCCTCACCCTATCCAAGTTAATTGTTTCAAATAAAAACCCCAAAAGAAACCCCTAGACTGTTCTTTGAAGCCAGTGGAAGAATAAAGAAAATGCTGGGTGCTCTAAGGGGGGAAAAAACCGACCTGATTCACCACCAGTTCTTTAGGGGGTGTGCTACATATGGATAGTTTGTGAACCTTCTGGATCCCTCTCTATTGTTCCTAGACCAGATGAAAAGCCCCCCAACTCAGCCAATCAGATATCGTTCAGATGCATCCCTGCGCACTGGTGAAGTAAGAGAAAAGTTAAGGTACCTCCCCCGCCTAGATCATAATGCACGCCCATGAGGAATCCTTCTTAAGGACACAAGCCTCTGGCAGCTAGCCTATGTAAGCATTGCATGATTGAGGTATTCTGTATTAATGAAGATATTCAGTGCCTGTGCGGTTAGGTGCCATGCCTTATTTATTATTATATTATTATTATTAATATATTATTATTATTATTATTATTATTATTATTATTATTATTATTATTATTATTATTATATTATTTATTATTATATTATTATGATTATTATTATTATTATTATTATTATTATTATTATTATATTTTTTATTATTATTATTATTATTATTATTATTATTATTATTATTATTATATTTTATTATTATTATTATTATTATTATTATTATAAATGTCATCTGATCCCTCTGCATCATAACCAAATGCAAGTCCTACCCACATATAGGCTAATACAGCCAAGAACTGCAGAGTCACCAGGATTTACATGATGCTGGCATCTCCGTATAGGAAATAGATGGTGACCCAGGATGTTGCCTGAACAAAGAGGGCGCCGTTCTTCCGGAGAGAAAAGCAAATGCAAGAGGGAGTACTGTCATCTTCGTGAGAGATAATAAATACCAGAAGCGTTATGCCGCGTACACACGATCGGAATTTCGGCCCGCAAAAGACCGATGAGAGTTTTCCGTTCGGAAAATGCGACCGAGTGTATGCTCCGTCGGACTTTTGCTGGCCAGATTTCCAGCCATCAAAAGACTGAGAGCATGTTCTTAATTTTTCGGTCGGGAAAAGTTCCTATCCGAAAATGCGATCGTCTGTGGCAATTCCGACGCGCAAAATCCCTACGCATGCTCGGAAACAACTCGACAGCATGCTCGGAAGCCTTGAAGTTCATTTTCTCGGCTCGTCGTAGTGTTTGTACGTCACCGCGTTCTTAACGGTCGAAAGTTCCGAGAACTTTTGCGTGACCGTGTGTATGCAAGGCAAGCTGGAGCGGAATTCTGTCGGAAAAGCCGTCATATCTTTTTTCCGACGAGAAGTCTGATCGCGCGTACGCGGCATTACACTGACACGTTACACAGCAAACAACGACCTTAGCATGAAGAAATAAATCTGATGTTATGTCCACTTTTAGTCATGCCTGGAGTTTGCTCTTTTACGAGGCAGCATGGGGCCTCTGAACGTTCTGAGAGTTACAGCTTATTTTCTCCTCCTAATTAAATCCACATTTTCTAATGAGGTAATGTTCCCCCTTCTGGCATTATCTGCATGTAAAGTGGCAGCAGGTGAGCCGCGGGTGGGGGGGGGGCCCCCGCTTAGCGTTTTCAGGGCGACTGTTTAATGTTAATGTCGTCATCTATCACCCGTGTTTTTTCTTCTTCTCGCTCCCTCTTTTTTTTTTTTTCTTTTCTTTTTTTGCTCCACCAGGAACACAGGGTTCTGGCATGTGGTTTTCAGTAATATACCCCTAGGTATAGAAAAACACGGCGTAACTGCTAAAAAGGAAGCTAGTAAAAAGCCAGCGCAAATCTTTCGGAAACGTTCAATAAAGCGCACTACTGTAATATTTTATCATGGAGGTTTTTCCTGCAAACTTTGCAGATTTTTAAACAAACGTTATTAGTCTGGGCGTTTAATGAGGTACCGGGAACAGTAGCCAGTTCTGACGACGTAATTCACGGCGTTTGTTGTGTAAACGGAAAGCGAGTCAATTAACGAAGTACAAAAAAAAAAAAAAAACCCGGGGGGGGGGGGATGCTGTAGAGACGTTGGATTTAGCGCAAATACACCTGATGTACCATCAGCGATGGTGGACTTTACATGGTCTCAGTAAAGCTGTGTTCAGGATTGTGACCAGACTGGGGGCCAGCAATGAGGAAATCCGACTACAGAATAGAGAGAATAGAATAGAATAGAATAGAATAGAATAGAGAGAATAGAATAGAGGGAATAGAATAGAGAGAATAGAATAGAGAGAATAGAATAGAGGGAATAGAATAGAGAGAATAGAATAGAGAGAATAGAATAGAGAGAATAGAATAGAGGGAATAGAATAGAAGAGAATAGAATAGAGGGAATAGAATAGAGGGAATAGAATAGAATAGAATAGAGGGAATAGAATAGAATATAATATAATAGAATAGAAGAGAATAGAAGAGAATAGAATAGAATAGAAGAGAATAGAATAGAGAGAATAGATAGAATAGAGAGAATAGAATAGAGAGAATAGAATAGAGGGAATAGAATAGAGGGAATAGAATAGAATATAATAGAATAGAGGGAATAGAATAGAATAGAATAGAGAGAATAGAATAGAGAGAATAGAATAGAAGAGAATAGAATAGAGGGAATAGAATAGAGGGAATATAATAGAATAGAGGGAATAGAATAGAATATAATAGAATAGAAGAGAATAGAATAGAATAGAATAGAATAGAGAGAATAGAATAGAATAGAGAGAATAGAATAGAATAGAATAGAATAGAGAGAATAGAATAGAGGCAATAGAATAGAGGGAATAGAATAGAATATAATAGAATAGAGGGAATAGAATAGAATAGAGAGAATAGAATAGAATAGAATAGAGAGAATAGAATAGAATAGAATAGAGGGAATAGAATAGAATAGAATAGAATAGAATCAAATAGAATAGAGGGAATAGAAGAGAATAGAATAGAATAGAAAGAATAGAATAGAGAGCAATGGGTAATTATTGGACAGAGTGAGCATGGAGTATAAGGGTATTGCTAATTATTTTCGCATTTTGTTGAAGATGAAGGGCAAGAAGGTTGGCGCTGGACAGGCAGAGGTGGAGATTTACCTGAACAACATGGAAGAGGTCAAAGATCACCGGGGTGCAACGCACTTTTTTTTTGTTTTAGGGGGATAAGCTAGCAAGGCCCTGGTAAAAAGTAAAGGAAGGTTTGAAAAGTGAAGGAGTCAGTAGCAAGTAAGGAAGAGTGCAGGGATCAGTAATAACACAGAGTTCAGAGGTCAGCAGTAAGTAACGCAGAGGTCAGGGGTCAGTAGTAAGTAACACAGAGCGCAGGGGTCAGTAAATAATGCAGAGTTCTGTGTTCTGTAGTATGTGTCACATGAGTAAGTAACGCAGAGTTTAGAGGTCTGTAGTATGTGACCCTTAGTGTAGGGGTCAGTAGTAACACAGAATTCAAAGGTCAGTAGTAAGTAATACAGGGTGCAGGGATCAGTAGTAAGTAATGCAGAGGTCAGTATTATGTAGTGCAGAGAGCACGGTTCAAGGATAAGTACAATAGAGTTCAGAGTTCAGTGGAATGAGTTCAGAGGTCAATATTAAGTAGCACAGAGTGCAGGGGTCAGTAGTGGCTGAACGGTCAGGAGTTTTGCAGAGTTCAGTGGTCAGCGGTATGTGTCTCACAGTGTAGGGGGTCAGACGTAAATAGTACAGAGTTCAGAGGTCAATAGTATGTAATGCAGAGTTGAGAGGTCAGTTTTAAGTAACACAAAGTGCAGAGGTCAGGAGTAAGTAACATCGATTTTTTTTCCTGCACATCGTACAGATATAGATAAACACTCTCAATGGTGTTTTCAATTAAATTAATTCTGGTTTTACACTTTTCCTAAAACTTACACATGGCAAATCTTATGTTGAACCCCATGTTATTAATAAAATGAAAGCAGCAAACACCTAAAAAAATATCTGTAATGTTTAGGAGATCACGAATGAATCTTTGAATCTGATTTTTTTCAATCTGATATTTCTGAGGTCTACAAAACAGAGAATGAACATTCTCCTGGCTTTACTGTACTAATATGAGAGTATCCTGGATTCCTGGCCATAAGCTTGTCTCTGCATAGCGAGCCAGGAGAAGACTCATCTTCTGGAATACGATTCGATCCGAACAATAAAATCTTGTGGGATATTATTATATTTATGTACCAAGTGTGCTGTGGAGCTGAAGTTCTGGTATGAATTGTGAGAGGAAGCCCTACTACATTTGGGGGTGACCAGGCTAAACCCCTCAATGCTCAGGGTGCAAATGTTAACACCTGATCTTGAAATTCAGATCATCTTAGATTTGGGATTTGGGAGATTTGGGTCGAGCCTCCTGGATTTGGATGTCCCAAGCTGAATCCGAGCTTCAGTGTTATTTTAGGCAATTCAGGTTCCCACAAGGCTCAGGGGAGGAAGGGACCAAAGGCAGCTCCGAGGGCTGTTTCTGCCTTATATCTGCTTCTCCTGTTCCCTGAACACCCTTAACTTGACTGCCAGTGTCACCAGGTCCCATCCTTCTATCTCCGTGTCCCTGGAAGAGTTTTAAAGGAAGTGGCTCAGGTTTTTTTTTTTTTGGTCCCATCATCTTATCAGGCTGCAAGGAGCTATTCAAACCATTCTGCACAAATTTGCATCAGTTGTAGGTCTATTAGTAAGTAATGAAGAGTGGAGAGGTCAGTAGTAAGTAACACAGAGCACAGAGGTCAGTAGTAAGTAACACAGAGCACAGAGGTCAGTAGTAAGTAACACAGAGCACAGAGGTCAGTAGTAAGTAATACAGAGTGCAGAGGTCAGTAGTAAGTAATACAGAGTGCAGAGGTCAGTAGTAAGTAGCACAGAGCGCAGAGTTCAGTAGTAAGTAATACAGAGTACAGAGGTCAGTAGTAAGTAATACAGAGCGCAGAGGTCAGTAGTAAGTAACACAGAGCACAGAGGTCAGTAGTAAGTAATACAGAGCACAGAGGTCAGTAGTAAGTAACACAGAGCACAGAGGTCAGTAGTAAGTAATACAGAGCACAGAGGTCAGTAGTAAGTAATACAGAGTACAGAGGTCAGTAGTAAGTAACACAGAGTGCAGAGGTCAGTAGTAAGTAATACAGAGTGCAGAGGTCAGTAGTAAGTAACACAGAGCGCAGAGGTCAGTAGTAAGTAACACAGAGCACAAAGGTCAGTAGTAAGTAATACAGAGTACAGAGGTCAGTAGTAAGTAATACAGAGCGCAGAGGTCAGTAGTAAGTAACACAGAGTGCAGAGGTTAATAGTGAGTAACACAGAGCGCAGAAGTCAGTAGTAAGTAATACAGAGCGCAGAGGTCAGTAGTAAGTAACACAGAGCACAGAGGTCAGTAGTAAGTAACACAGAGCACAGAGGTCAGTAGTAAGTAACACAGAGTGCAGAGGTTAGTAGTAACACAGAGCGCAGAAGTCAGTAGTAAGTAATACAGAGCGCAGAGGTCAGTAGTAAGTAATACAGAGCACAGAGGTCAGTAGTAAGTAATACAGAGTACAGAGGTCAGTAGTAAGTAATACAGAGCACAGAGGTCAGTAGTAAGTAACACAGAGCACAGAGGTCAGTAGTAAATAATACAGAGCACAGAGGTCAGTAGTAAGTAATACAGAGTACAGAGGTCAGTAGTAAGTAACACAGAGCGCAGAGGTCAGTAGTAAATAATACAGAGCACAGAGGTCAGTAGTAAGTAATACAGAGTACAGAGGTCAGTAGTAAGTAACACAGAGTGCAGAGGTCAGTAGTAAGTAACACAGAGCACAGAGGTCAGTAGTAAATAATACAGAGCGCAGAGGTCAGTAGTAAGTAACACAGAGCACAAAGGTCAGTAGTAAGTAATACAGAGTACAGAGGTCAGTAGTAAGTAATACAGAGCGCAGAGGTCAGTAGTAAGTAACACAGAGTGCAGAGGTCAGTAGTAAGTAATACAGAGCGCAGAGGTCAGTAGTAAGTAACACAGAGTGCAGAGGTTACTAGTGAGTAACACAGAGGGCAGAAGTCAGTAGTAAGTAATACAGAGCGCAGAGGTCAGTAGTAAGTAACACAGAGCACAGAGGTCAGTAGTAAGTAACACAGAGTGCAGAGGTCAGTAGTAACACAGAGCGCAGAAGTCAGTAGTAAGTAATACAGAGCGCAGAGGTCAGTAGTAAGCAATACAGAGCACAGAGGTCAGTAGTAAGTAATACAGAGTACAGAGGTCAGTAGTAAGTAACACAGAGCGCAGAGGTCAGTAGTAAGTAATACAGAGCACAGAGGTCAGTAGTAAGTAATACAGAGTACAGAGGTCAGTAGTAAGTAACACAGAGCGCAGAGGTCAGTAGTAAGTAACACAGAGCACAGAGGTCAGTAGTAAGTAATACAGAGCACAGAGGTCAGTAGTAAGTAACACAGAGCGCAGAGGTCAGTAGTAAGTAACACAGAGCACAGAGGTCAGTAGTAAATAATACAGAGCACAGAGGTCAGTAGTAAGTAATACAGAGTACAGAGGTCAGTAGTAAGTAACACAGAGTGCAGAGGTCAGTAGTAAGTAACACAGAGTGCAGAGGTCAGTAGTAAGTAACACAGAGTGCAGAGGTCAGTAGTAAGTAATACAGAGTGCAGAGGTCAGTAGTAAGTAACACAGAGTGCAGAGGTCAGTAGTAAGTAATACAGAGTGCAGAGGTCAGTAGTAAGTAATACAGAGCGCAGAGGTCAGTAGTAAGTAATACAGAGTTCAGAGGTCAGTAGTAAGTAACACAGAGTGCAGAGGTCAGTAGTAAGTAATACAGAGTGCAGAGGTCAGTAGTAAGTAATACAGAGCACAGAGGTCAGTAGTAAGTAACACAGAGCGCAGAGGTCAGTAGTAAGTAACACAGAGCACAAAGGTCAGTAGTAAGTAATACAGAGTACAGAGGTCAGTAGTAAGTAACAGAGATTGCAGGGGTAAGTAGTAAGTAAAGCAGAGTTCAGAGGTCAGGAATAATTAATGTGCACACTTTTTTTACTTTTGGGAAATTGGGGAGATAAGCTAGCAAGGCCCTGCTAAAAAGTAAGTAAGATTTTTAAAGTGCAGGGGTCAGAAATAAGTAATTCACAGTGTAGGGGTCAGCTGTAAGTAACGCAGAGTGCAGAGGTCAGTAGCAATGCAGAATTCAAAGATCAGCAGTAAGTAACGCAGGTTGCAGGGGTCAGGAGTGATGTATGTGACATACTGTGCAGGGGTCAGAAGTAAGTAATGCAGAGTGTAGAGGTCAGTAGCATATAACACAGATTGCAGGGGTCAGTAGTAAGTAACACAGTGTGCAAGGGTCAGTAGTAAGTAACACAGAGTACAATGGTCAGTAGAAAGTAACACAGAGTGCAGGGGTCAGTAGTAAGTAACACAGAGTACAAGGGTCAGTAGAAAGTAACACAGAGTAAAGGGGCCAGTAGTAAGTAATGCAGAGTGCAGGGGTCAGTAGTAGGTTAAGTAGAATTCAGAGGTTAGGAATAAACAATGCACTAGGGTGCAGCACACTTTTTTTACACTTTTTTTACTTTTGGGGGATAGATTAGCAAGGCCCCGTTAAAAAGTAAGAGAGGTTTTTAAAGTGCAAGGTCAGAGGTAAGTAATGCATAGTGCAGGGATCAGTAGTAAGAAATTCAGAGCACAGGGGTCAGTAGTAATGCAGAATTCAGAGATCAGCGGTAAGTAACGCAGAGTGCAGAGGTCATTGTAGTGTGTGACATAAAGTGCAGAGGTTAGGCGTAAGTAATGCAGAGTGTAGAGGTCAGTAGGATGTAACACAGAGTGCAGGGGTCAGGAGTAAGTAATATAGAGTCTAGAGGTCTGTAGTAATGCAGAATTCAGAGATCAGCAGTAAGTAACGTAGAGTACAGGGGTCAGTAATTAGTATCTCAAAGTTCAGAGGTCGTTGTAGTATGTGACATACAGTTCAGGGGTCAGGAGCAAGTAATGGTCAGTGGTATATAACACAGAGTGCAGGGGTCAGGAGTAAATAACACAGAGTCCAGAGGTCTGTAGTATGCAACATACAGTACAGGGGTCAGGTTTAAAGTGATACTAAAGGTTTGTTTTTTATTTATGTTCCTTTAAGGTAGTGTACTGTTGGTTCACTTACCTTTTCCTTCATTTTCCTTTGTAAATTCTTTTTTTCTGTGTGTGAATTTTCAACTTCCTGTTTTTCCTCTAGAAGCTTGCCCCCCATCATCCGAGCCGTTCTGGCGGGGGGTTAGTCAGCGTGCTCGCCCCCCTCCCTCGGGACTACATCCCTGCGGGGAGACGCTGTGTGCGTTCGCAGGCACGGGAGGCAGGGGACCCGCGGGCGTGTCTAAGACGCTGTAGCTCCGCCTCTCTTGGCTTGCTATTGTAAGCCGAATCTCAGCACCACCCTGCCTTTATTCCGCCCCCTTTTTTGCTGACGTGGAAGTGTGGCTCAGGTTCGTCGTCACACAGCGAAAAAGCGGCGCTGCGCATGCGCGATGCCGCTAAGCATCAAGGGAATTGAGGAAGTGCTGATAAAACCTATTTATCTAACAGGTAAATAAAAAACAGTTAGATTCATGATCTATATAGCATATAGATCAGATATTGCCAAAAAAATTTTTTAACATTACAACCCCTTTAAGTAACACAGAGTTCAGATGTCAGTAGACTGTAACACAGAGTGTAGGGGTCAGACGTAAATAACACAGAATTAAGAGTTCTGTAGTATGTAACAGAGGGTGCAAGTGTCAGGAATAAGTATCGCAGAGCTTAGTAGTATGTAGTACAGAGTGCAGGGGTCAGGTATAAGTAATGCAGCGTTCAGAGGTCAGTAGTATGTAATGTAAACTGCAGGGGTCAGGAGTAAGTAACGCAGAGTTCAGAGGTCAGTAGTATGTAACGCAGAGTGAAGGGGTCAGGAGTAAGTAACGCAGAGTTCAGAGGTCAGTAGCATGTAACGCAGAGTTCAGAGGTTAGTAGCATGTAACGCAGAGTGAAGGGGTCAGGAGTAAGTAACGCACAGTTCAGAGGTCTATAGTAGCATGATTAAGCTGCTAAAATCTCCTGAGTATTTGAGCCTCTGTACCCCCCCCCCCCCCCCCCAAATGTCATATACTGCAGCCTGCCATTCTTTAGATGTGGTGACGGCATTCATTTTCTTTATTGAAACATATGTTTACTCTCACCTGAAGATTCTGCCAGTAACACACTTCCAGGTGACAACGCTCACTCAACTGTACTGTATCAGGACTACAGAAACAGGACAGGACTACAGACCCCCCCTTCTGTTCTCTACAACATTGGAGGGAGGGGTTCTGTAGCCAGAGACAGCTGTGAACAATGGAACTGATAAGAGGCCAAGGATAGGAATTGATCAGTTAACAAGGTTTTTCTTTTATTTATCAGACAGGTTTTAAAAAATCTTTTATAATTGTATATTTAACAGATAAAAAAAGGAGCTAAGTTCATTGTAAGCAATTCCATCCCCTTTAGGTGATTTCCCATCAGTGGAGGGAGGTAATGAACCGAGATGTTGTGTAACTTGTATCCAGAGAAATAGAAACATTTTCTACTTTATTAGGAGAGGACAATGCTGGATTCCTGATACTCTGCTCATTGATTGCCACACAGTATTGTCTGTGATATTTGTCTCATTGCCAGGGCAAAGGTGCCATGATTGTTTAACAAAGGAGTACATTGTTGCCCAACAGTTCCTGAATTGAGTACTTCTCTGTTCTCTGCCACCTGGACGATCACAGATCTCCCATCTTTTCTTTAACCTATTATGGTGTCAGATTTTTCTGGGCTGTAGAGGAGCTTAAAGCTGCTCTCCAACCTTCCCTTCAGTCTTCCACAGTTGTACAGACTCCTCTCCTGCACTGAAATGGCTTACTCTGATTTCATTGCACACTGTGATCTTCTAACGCACTATACATAACACACTCCTGAACTCTGCACTCTATACATAACGCACTCCTGAACTCTGCACTCTATACATAACGCACTCCCGAACTCTGCGCTCTATACATAACACACTCCTGAACTCTGCACTCTATACATAACGCACTCCTGAACTCTGCACTCTATACATAACGCACTCCTGAACTCTGCACTCTATACATAACGCACTCCTGAACTCTGCACTCTATACATAACGCACTCCTGAACTCTGCACTCTATACATAACACACTCCTGAACTCTGCACTCTATACATAACACACTCCTGAACTCTGCACTCTGTACATTACGGACCCCTGAACTCTGCACTCTATACATAACGCACTCCTGAACTCTACACTCTGTAAATAACGCACTCCTGAACTCCACACTCTATACATAACACACTCCTGAACTCTGCACTCTATACATAACGCACTCCTGAACTCTGCACTCTATACATAACACACTCCTGAACTCTGCACTCTGTCCATTACGGACTCCTGAACTCTGCACTCTATACATAACACACTCCTGAACTCTGCACTCTATACATAACACACTCCTGAACTCTGCACTCTGTACATTACGGACTCCTGAACTCTGCATTCTATACATAATGCACTCCTGAACTCTACACTCTGTACATAACGCACTCCTGAACTCCGCACTCTATACATAACACACTCCTGAACCCTGCACTCTGTACATAGTGCACTCCTGAACTCTGCACTCTGTATGTAACGCACTCCTGAACTCTGCACTCTGTACATTACGGACTCCTGAACTCTGCACTCTATACATAACGCACTCCTGAACTCTGCACTCTATACATAACGCACTCCTGAACTCTGCACTCTATACATAACGCACTCCTGAACTCTGCACTCTATACATAACACACTCCTGAACTCTGCACTCTGTACATTACGGACCCCTGAACTCTGCACTCTATACATAACGCACTCCTGAACTCTACACTCTGTAAATAACGCACTCCTGAACTCCGCACTCTATACATAACACACTCCTGAACTCTGCACTCTATACATAACGCACTCCTGAACTCTACACTCTGTAAATAACGCACTCCTGAACTCCGCACTCTATACATAACACACTCCTGAACTCTGCACTCTATACATAACGCACTCCTGAACTCTACACTCTGTAAATAACGCACTCCTGAACTCCGCACTCTATACATAACACACTCCTGAACTCTGCACTCTATACATAACGCACTCCTGAACTCTGCACTCTATACATAACACACTCCTGAACTCTGCACTCTGTCCATTACGGACTCCTGAACTCTGCACTCTATACATAACGCACTCCTGAACTCTGCACTCTATACATAACACACTCCTGAACTCTGCACTCTGTACATTACGGACTCCTGAACTCTGCATTCTATACATAATGCACTCCTGAACTCTACACTCTGTACATAACGCACTCCTGAACTCCGCACTCTATACATAACACACTCCTGAACCCTGCACTCTGTACATAGTGCACTCCTGAACTCTGCACTCTGTATGTAACGCACTCCTGAACTCTGCACTCTGTACATTATGGACTCCTGAACTCTGCACTCTATACATAACGCACTCCTGAACTCCGCACTCTATACATAACACACTCCTGAACTCTGCACTCTGTACATATTGCACTCCTGAACTCTGCACTCTGTATGTAACGCACTCCTGAACTCTGCACTTTGTACATTACGGACTCCTGAAATCTGCACTCTATACATAACGCACTCCTGAACTCTGCACTCTATACATAACACACTCCTGAACTCTACACTCTGTACATAATGCACTCCTGAACTCTGCACTCTGTACATAACGCACTCCTGAACTCCGCACTCTATACATAACACACTCCTGAACCCTGCACTCTGTACATAGTGCACTCCTGAACTCTGCACTCTGTATGTAACGCACTCCTGAACTCTGCACTCTGTACATTACGGACTCCTGAACTCTGCACTCTATACATAACGCACTCCTGAACTCTGCACTCTATACATAACGCACTCCTGAACTCTGCACTCTATACATAACGCACTCCTGAACTCTGCACTCTATACATAACACACTCCTGAACTCTGCACTCTGTACATTACGGACCCCTGAACTCTGCACTCTATACATAACGCACTCCTGAACTCTACACTCTGTAAATAACGCACTCCTGAACTCCGCACTCTATACATAACACACTCCTGAACTCTGCACTCTATACATAACGCACTCCTGAACTCTACACTCTGTAAATAACGCACTCCTGAACTCCGCACTCTATACATAACGCACTCCTGAACTCTACACTCTGTAAATAACGCACTCCTGAACTCCGCACTCTATACATAACACACTCCTGAACTCTGCACTCTATACATAACGCACTCCTGAACTCTGCACTCTATACATAACACACTCCTGAACTCTGCACTCTGTCCATTACGGACTCCTGAACTCTGCACTCTATACATAACGCACTCCTGAACTCTGCACTCTATACATAACACACTCCTGAACTCCGCACTCTGTACATTACGAACTCCTGAACTCTGCATTCTATACATAATGCACTCCTGAACTCTACACTCTGTACATAATGCACTCCTGAACTCCGCACTCTATACATAACACACTCCTGAACCCTGCACTCTGTACATAGTGCACTCCTGAACTCTGCACTCTGTATGTAACGCACTCCTGAACTCTGCACTCTGTACATTATGGACTCCTGAACTCTGCACTCTATACATAACGCACTCCTGAACTCCGCACTCTATACATAACACACTCCTGAACTCTGCACTCTGTACATATTGCACTCCTGAACTCTGCACTCTGTATGTAACGCACTCCTGAACTCTGCACTCTGTACATTACGGACTCCTGAAATCTGCACTCTATACATAACGCACTCCTGAACTCTGCACTCTATACATAACACACTCCTGAACTCTACACTCTGTACATAATGCACTCCTGAACTCTACACTCTGTACATAACGCACTCCTGAACTCCGCACTCTATACATAACACACTCCTGAACTTTGCACTCTGTACATAGTGCACTCCTGAACTCTGCACTCTTTATGTAACGCACTCCTGAACTCTGCACTCTGTACATTACAGACTCCTGAACTCTGCACTCTATACATAACGCACTCCTGAACTCCGCACTCTATACATAACACACTCCTGAACTCTGCACTCTATACATAACGCACTCCTGAACTCTGCACTCTATACATAACACACTCCTGAACTCTGCACTCTGTCCATTACGGACTCCTGAACTCTGCACTCTATACATAACGCACTCCTGAACTCTGCACTCTATACATAACACACTCCTGAACTCTGCACTCTGTACATTACGGACTCCTGAACTCTGCATTCTATACATAATGCACTCCTGAACTCTACACTCTGTACATAACGCACTCCTGAACTCCGCACTCTATACATAACACACTCCTGAACCCTGTACTCTGTACATAGTGCACTCCTGAACTCTGCACTCTGTATGTAACGCACTCCTGAACTCTGCACTCTGTACATTACGGACTCCTGAACTCTGCACTCCATACATAACGCACTCCTGAACTCTGCACTTTATACATAACACACTCCTGAACTCTGCACTCTATACATAACACACTCCTGAACTCTGCATTCTATACATAATGCACTCCTGAACTCTACACTCTGTACATAACGCACTCCTGAACTCCGCACTCTATACATAACACACTCCTGAACCCTGTACTCTGTACATAGTGCACTCCTGAACTCTGCACTCTGTATGTAACGCACTCCTGAACTCTGCACTCTTTACATTACGGACTCCTGAACTCTGCACTCCATACATAACGCACTCCTGAACTCTGCACTTTATACATAACACACTCCTGAACTCTGCACTCTATACATAACACACTCCTGAACTCTACACTCTATACATAACACACTCCTGAACTCTGCACTCTGTACATAACGCACTCCTGAACTCTGCGCTCTGTAAATAACGCACTCCTGAACTCTATACTTTGTACATAACGCACTCCTGAACTCCGCACTCTATACATAACACACTCCTGAACTCTGCACTCTGTACACAGCGCACTCCTGAACTCTGCACTCTGTACTTAGAGCGCTCCTAAACTTTGCACTCTTTGCACACTGCGTAATTGTCAGTTAAAGTAACGCAGTGCCGTATTGCAAAAAAATGGCCTGGTCATTAAGGGGGTAAAACCTTCTGGGGCTGAAGTGGTTAACTAGACATGAAATTCCTATTGCTAGAAAGGAGCCAGTGCAGCTACCTATTCCCATTGGATTGGCTGAAATACTGCAGTCCCCTTGTAACCCTTCTATTTGTGCAATACCCTTAGCAAACATGTTGCTAGAGATAAACCACCAGTTGTAATACATTTATGGAGATTGTTGGGAATGACCCTGAGAACAATCTGGGATGTTTTCTTGTATGTTTTGTTGTCACCCATCCCATATTATAAAGGATTGTGCTGGGTTTTTTAAGTAAAATGCTGTTTGCTGTAATCTTTCAGCACAGGATGCAATTTGTCTCGTATTTAGTACATGGAATCCTAGTATTTTCGGTTGATAGGATGCAGGCGGCTCACGCCAATGGGCTCTGTAACCCAACCCTTTCCCAAGCTTGCTGCATGCGACTGAAAACAGGAAGAACTACCTTTCCCATATAATACAGGATCCTCCTGAATTTTGAAGTGGTTGTAAACCCCTGAGATGAAAAGTGAACAAAGCCTATCCTTCTATAGTGTGTATTTGCCTTGATCCAAAGCACCCAGGGTGATTTCTGTCTCTTCTCTTATTCCTTTGCTATCTGCATTAAACACTGACTATGCCGACACCAAGCAATCCTGGGAGACAACCCCATTTCCCACCCCCCCTCCCCAAGGACACAGCAGGTGATTCACAGCCTCAGCTGTGCATGTTTCCCTATGATGCTGTGTAGAGAGGGGTGTGTCCTTTCCCACCACTCAGGTTTCAGATTACACTCAGCTCTCCTCTCTTTGCTTTACAGTTTGTAACATCAGGTCTCCTGCCATCCCTGTGTAAATTCTGGACTTTGAACAGCTGTAGAGTAGAGAAGGCTGCAGATAAACAGGTACAACTTATGTAGGAGGAAATGGATATCACATCTGTGTATCACCTGAGGCCAGTCACTTCAGTGGGTATATGTAGGGTTTACAACCACTTTAAAGTAAAATGCTACTTCCTATATGGATTGAATATGGGACGTAGTTTCCCCTGTATTTAGTAAATGGACTTCTAGCGTTCTTGGTTGCTAAGAGGTAAGCAGCTCATGCCTGCATCCTTCTACTGCTACAGCTAACTGCACCACCTTCCATTGTCTCCTTTGTCAATGGGCCCTGTAATCTGTTGCCTTCCTCAGGCTGCCGCATTCCACTGAAAACAAGAAGAAGATGTTGGGTCAGAGCTTTACATGTGGTCCTCACCTTGACTTGGCCAATGTAAAGTATAAATAGTCAACAGTTTCACCGTTAATCTACGAAAAAAAGGCAAATGACCAACAAATCTGTACTGGAAGATTTCTAAGATTATTATTTTTGTTTTTCATGTGTATATATATATTTTGTTTTCTTACTCGCTTTTACCTTGGCCTGAGAGGTTCCCTATTTGTTCCGTCTCTCTCCCTCCCTGAACTGTGGATTCTACAATCCTTCTTCCTATATGGAAATCTAATATTTATTTGTTGGAATTTATTTATTCATTTACAGACCTGGGACTGGTTCCCTATTTCCCATGGCTGGCCTTTATTGGCAACATTTGATCAAATTTCGTCACCCTTAAGTACATTGAAATGGAGATAGGTGATCATACTGACGCCCAGGGCATCTTCTCTGCTAATCCTATGGGGGGAATTGGCGCCACTTGCACATTGCATCCCGTAATCTGGATGTCTATTGGCTTGGACAGCCATAAGTTACAGACTTTCCATCATGGCGTAATATGTAGATTGCGCTTGCGCGTGACATCATTTCCGGGCGCCGCGTCATCGCACTTCCGGCGCCATTCGCGCATGCGCGTTGGTGATCTTACGGCGTCCGCGCCTCATTGGCATCATTGGACGCCGGTGAGAAGGAGGGGATATAAATAGATCCCCTTTCTCTGTAGACAGGCAGCCGCTGAGTTGGTAGCAGGGTGATACTTGATGCTTCAAATCGGTGAAAGGTAATTAACGCTCAGACATTGGCGGGAACTACTAGGACTAGAAGTCAGCAGTTATGAATGTCTTTTCTTTCCTGTTTGGTTAGGCTATTGATTAGGGTATCTGACCACTTGGAAGTATTCTTCTGGGAAAATCAACCCTCAGATCTACTAACCATGTGGAAGTATCATCTGCTATAATATCATCCAGTGCCACGAGTTGGTTCCCATATCTGCTTTCTATGGTCAGAAAGATACTTTTGTTGATTTTTTTCTCGTTAATCTCATCATGTATCCCCTTCTCTGTGATACACCAGTTATCTCCGCATTTTTTCAATGTCCTTGAGACATCAGGGTCTCCCCACAGTGGTTTCCCCACAGTTACAACCTTTTGTACCACCTGCCCCACCCTATTAGATTGTAAGCTCTTCTGAGCAGGGCCCTCTTAATCCTATTGTATTGTATTGTATTATATTATAACTGTATTGTCTCCCTTTTATATTGTAAAGCGCTGCGTAAACTGTTGGCGCTATATAAATCCTGAATAATAATAATAATAATAATAATAATCAGGGTCGCGACCTCTATACATAGGACAAGTTCCACAGTTCAGGTGGGGACACAGCGGGGGGGGGGGTACTCTTGGTCTAACTGTACATGCGAGATTATTTCATTTTTGTTTTTTGAAGTGTTTAAAATATTGTTCCGATTATTAAATACTGATTTTGATGAACTGTTTTTCACCTGTAGTTACCATGCTATGCAGTGCTGTTGGAAGTTTCCTGAGGAAGCCATTGTATGACGAAACATGTAGAGCAAGAAGTCACTGCTGGTTACTCATGTTATGGTTACTGTATGATGATACTGTGATGTTTTATACACTAGATAACCCTCAGCCTTATGGGGCCTGTATATCCTTTTCTGTGATACACCAGTTATCTCTGCATTTTTTCAATGTCCTTGAGACATCAGGGTCGTGACCTCTATACATAGGACATGTTCCACAGTTCAGGTGGGGACACAGCAGGGGGGGAGTTATTCTTGATTTGACTGTATCTGCAAGATTATTTCATTTTTGTTTTTTGATGTGTTTAAAATATTTTTCCAAATATTAAATACTGATTTTATTATACTGTTTTTCACCTGTAGTTACCTTGCTATGCAGTGCTTGTTGGAAGTCTCCTGATGAAGCCATTGTATGGCGAAACATGTAGGGCAAGAAGTCACTGCTGGTTACTCATGTTATGGTTACTGTATGATGATACTGTGATGTTTTATACACTTTGTATAAATAAATTTATATTTTTTTACATATATTTGATTAGTAATATTTTGGCACCCTAAAAATCCCATATTCCCTCTCCTACCAATATATGTATTCACAGGGATGTGGTGCCTTCTTGACTATCCAGCAATTTACAATATTTTGGAAGATTTCTAAGCTTAATAAAAACCTCTTCTGAATTGACCTCTATTTCCACTCCTAACCCCTACATGGCCAACCATCCAAGGCCATGCATCAATTGGACAAATCCCTTCTTTTAATCATGCATCACTTAGGGCTACTTTTTCTAAAGTCATTTATGTTCTCGGTCCTATGAAAGTTTTGGCTTATTGTTTTTAAGAACAGCAGTAAAAACAGAATATCATATCTGCTTAGCATGAATTTCATAAGATTAATTGAAACCAGAAGAGAAAGTCCTGAGGCACCCAAGAGGACTCGATAACACGTGTTGATGAAAAACAAGCTGAATCGTATAAACATTACCCCCGCAGTCATGGCCCCTGGACTTAGCGCACTACTGTTTCGTAATTCAGCTTGGGACATGCACTCAGGATCACGGAAACCCTTACAGCGAGGTCTTTGCCACCCAGGCCAAAGGATGTTACTCATTAAGGTGTAAGGTTTTAAAGAGAACCTGTTACAGCTGAGGTTGCCATCCAGACTGTTGTTAAGGGACCCCTGGATCCTGCCTCTACAGCATTGTGCACATTGTATGCTTGCTCAGGGACCAGCAACCCTACAAGCAAAAGTGACCCCCAGTGCTGGATGGGAGCCATGCTTTCTTGCTATTTAGAACTGTAACATAGAAAATAGTTCATAGAAGTTCTATGTTTCTTCTAACATAGAAACAACTGGAACCCCTGAAATTAGCACACTGCGATTTCGTTTATCAGCTTGGGACATGCAGAGACCCTTCCTGCCAGGACCAGAAATCCAAACATGGAAAGGGATACCACTGCTTCAGGCCAGTCAGCTGAAACAAAGACTTCTCCTCTGGAATTGAAGAGCCCCAGGTTCTGGCTAATGCATGTAGTGAATGAAGATGAACGGAAAAACTCTGGACAGCCGCACTCCACAAAAAGTAACTTTTGCCTTTATTGAAAAATCAGGATTTAACCAGGACAAGCCACAGTTAAGGGATACAGACAAGAGCTGACACGTTTCACACTACAAAGAGTGCTTACTCAAAGCTATGAGTAAGCACGCTTCGTAGTGTGAAACGCGTCAGCTTTTATCTGTATTGCTTTGCTGTGGCTTGCACTGTGTGATCCCGATTTTTCAATAAAGGCAAAAGTTACTTTTTGTGGAGTGCGGCTGTCCAGAGTTTTTCCATTCATCTTCCTTCCTGCCAGGAGTCAGGCTTCCTCTGCCACCCATACCAAAGAATGTTACTCATTAAGGTTTAAGGTTTTAAAGGGAGCCTGTCACAGCTGAGGTTCCCATTCAGGCTGCCATTGAGGGACTCCTTTATCCTGCCTCGCAGAGACCCTTCCTGCTGGGAGATAGGCTTCCTCTATCACCCAGGCATAGGATGTTACTCTTTAGGGTGTAAGGTTTTAAAGGGAACCTGTTACAGCTGAGGTTCCCATCCAGGCTGCTGTTGAGGGACTCCTGGATCCTGCCTCTCCAGTAGTGGTCTACAAATGGAGACTGTGGGATGGATGTGGCCCTTTGTTTGCCTTTATCCTGCCCTTGGGGCACCATGTCATCAATTGACCAATGCTGGAGCATTATTCCCCTCACAGACACCAATAATCCTGCACCATTTCTACCTCAAACTCCAATAATGGGGCTCCATTCCTCCCACAGACACCAATGGTGGGGCACTATTCCTACCTTGAATACCAACAAAGGGGCACCATTCCTCCCACTGATACCAACAATAGGACACTATTACTCCCACTGATACCAACAATAGGACACTATTCCTCCCACTGATACCAACAATAGGACACTATTCCTCCCACTGATACCAACAATAGGACACTATTCCTCCCACTGATACCAACAATAGGACACTATTCCTCCCACTGATACCAACAATAGAACACTATTCCTCCCACTGATACCAACAATAGAACACTATTCCTCCCACTGATACCAACAATAGGACACTATTCCTTCCACTGACACCAATGATGGGACACCATTCCTACCTTGAATAGCAACAAAGGGGCACCATTCCTCCTACTGATACCAACAATTCCTTCCTTTAAAACCAATGACGGGGCACTGTTTTCTCCCAATGACACCAGGTTGTTTTCTAAACCCATGACCCACAGTTTGGCCCATCCAAAGCCTCAAGGACAGTAATCTGGCCCTTTGTTCAGAAAGTTCAGAGACCCCTACTCTACAGCTTTGCGCACATAGATGTGCTTGCCCAGGAACCAGCAACCCTACTGGCAATGGTAAGCGCCAGTGCTAAATGGAAGCCATGCCTTCTTATTATTTGGGACTGTAGCACAGAGGTCTATGTAAGCAGAACCAGGTGTTCACCTTTCTCCATAAAAAGAGCGAAGGCCCCTGGACCTAGTGCACTACTATTTTGTAATTAAGCTTGGGGCATGCACTCACGATTGCAGAGACCCTTCCTACTGTGAAAGACACTTCCTCTGCCGCCATTGGACCATGGATGTTACTCATTAAGAAGAGGGTTTAAAAGAGACTTGTCACAGCTAAGGTTTCCATCCAGGCTTCCATTGAAAGACCCCTGGATCCTTCCTCTAAATCACTGTGTAGATAGACATGCCTGCCCAGAAACCAGGAGCCCCACTGGCAATGGTGACCCCCAGTTCTGGATGGAAGCCATGCTTTCTTGTTCTTTAGAACTGTAGCACATAGGTCTGTGTAAGCAGAACCAGGTGTTCACCTTTCTCCTGTATAAAAAAAAAAAATTGACACACATCAGTGGAGGCCCCGGGCGCCATGATATACTAACCTGACAATTTAAGTAGTCCCCAAGCTGGGACTCATTTTATGTCACTGATCCCTTGAGCAAGGACAGAGGAACCTCCAGCACACATCGGAGAATGTTCCAAGAATAATGTTGCAATATCTGCAGAGTTATTATAGGCCTTAACCAAGCCCATATATCCTAAACATGACCCGGACATGTCAGATCAGAGAAACATGAGATGTACATCAAATTCGAGGACATGAATCCCAGCTGTCAGATTGGAGGACATGAGGCCCAGCTGTTTACCTTTTGTAGTGTAACATACACGGCTATCCCAGATCCTAAGTCGCGTTTTCATCGGTTCAGTATGCTTTAAAGCTGACCTCCAGCCTTCCCGTGAGTCTTGCACAGTTGTACTGCCTCCTCTCCTGAACTGAAATTGCTTACTCTGATTTCACTGCACACTGTGAGCTTCTTTTATTACTCTTCTAGTTGTTTTTAGTTTGGTGAAAATTTCCTGATAGTGAAAGACCAATTTCACAACAAAATGAATTGGGGGTTGGTTCTGTCTTGGGGCCAATACTATTCAATTTTGTATTACATAGTTACATAGTCAGGTTAAAAAAAGACAGAAGTTCATCTAGTTCAACCAAAAAAAAATATACACAATCCTATACCCTCAGTTGATCCAGAGGAAGGCGAAAACCCCCGGCAAAACATGATCCAATTTACTACAGCTGGGGAAAAAATTCCTTCCAGATCTCCCGAGAGGCAATCAGATTTTCCCTGGATCAACTTTACCTATAAATGTCAGTACCCAGTTGTATTCTGTACATTTAGGAGAGAATCCAGGCTTTTTTTAACCACTTCCCGCCCGCCCTATAGCGGATTGACGTCCGGGAAGTGGTTGTGTTATCCTGACTGGACGTCATATGACGTCCAGCAGGATAACATGCCGCAGCGTGCCCCCGGGGGCGCGCATCGCGGCGATCGGTGGAGCGGTGTGTCAGTCTGACACACCGCTACACTGATCTTGGTAAAAAGCCTCCGGCGGAGGCTCCTTACCACGTGATCAGCCGTGTCCAATCACGGCTGATCACGCTGTCAATAGGAAGAGCCGTTGATCGGCTCTTCCTCACTCGCGTCTGACAGACGCAAGTAGAGGAGAGCTGATCAGCGGCTCTCCTGGCAGGGGGGGTCTGCGCTGATTGTTTATCAGCGCAGCCCCCCCGCAGATCACCCCACTGGACTACCAGGGATGCCACTAGGACCACCAGGGAAGGGGCAACGTGGATGGCCAGGTATGTACCCCATGGCCATCCACATGTGCCCAATCTGTGCCAATCAGTGCCCACAAATGGGCACTGATTGGCACTATTATGCCAAAGATCTGCCCAGCAATGACCAGATCTGCCCAGCAATGCTATATCAGTGCCACCTGTCATTGCCCATCGGTGCCACCTGTCAGTGCCCATCGGTGCCACCTGTCAGTGCCCATCTGTGCCCATCAGTGCCCACCTATCAGTGCCCATCAGTGCCACACATCAGTGCCACACATAAGTACCCATCAGTGCCACCCATATATGCCAATCAATGCCACCTACGAGTGCCCATCAGTGCCGCCTATGTGTGCCCATCGGTGCCACCTATGAGTGCCCATCAGTGCCGCATACCAGTGCCACCTATCAGTGCCCATCAGTGCCACCTATCAGTGCCCATCAGTGCCGCCTATCAGTGCCGCCTATCAGTGCCCGTTAGTGCCACCTCATCAGTGCCACCTCATTGGTGCCACCTCATCGGTGCCCATCAGTGCCGCCGTATCAGTGCCCATCAGTGCAGCTATATCAGTGCCCATTATTGAAGGAGAAAGCGTACTTATTTACAAAAAAATTTAACAGAAACAAAGAAAAACTTGTTTTTTTTCGAAATTTTCGGTCTTTTTTTATTTGTTGCGCAAAAAATAAAAACCGCAGAGGTGATCAAATACCACCAAAAGAAAGCTCTATTTGTGGGAACAAAATGATAAAAAAATTGTTTGGGTACAGTGTAGCATGGCCGCGCAATTGTCATTCAAATTGCAACAGCGCTGAAAGGTGAAAATTGGGCTGGGCGGGAAGGTGTCTAAGTGCCTGGTATTGAAGTGGTTAAAGCAATCTACTGAGCTGGCCAGAATCACCTCTGGCGGGAGTCTATTCCACATTTTCACAGCTCTTACTGTGAAGAAACCTTTCCGTATTTTTTCCTCCAGATGTAAAGAGTGCCCCCTTGTCCTCTGTGATGACCTTAAAGTGAATAACTCAGCACCAAGTTCACTATATGGACCCCTTATGTATTTATACATGTTTATCATATCCCCCTTAATCTCCTCTTCTTAAGAGAGAATAAATTCAGTTCCTCTGATCTTTCCTCATAGCTGATCTCCTCCAGGCCTCTTATCAGTTTGGTTGCCCTTCTCTGCACTTTCTCCAGTTCCCGGATATCTTTTTTAAGAACTGGTGCCCAAAACTGAACTGCATATTCCAGATGAGGTCTTACTAATGATTTGTAGAGGGGCAAAATGATCTCTCTCTCTGGAGTCCATACCTCTCTTATACAAGAAAGGACTTTGCTCACTTTGGAAACCGCAGCTTGGCATTGCATGTTATTATTGAGCTTATGATCTACCAAAACCCCCAGATCCTTCTCCACCATTGATTCCCCCAGTTGTACTCCCCCTAGTATGTATGATGGCCAGGGGCGGACTGACCATTGAGCGACTCGGGCACTGCCCGAGGGCCCTGGGCCACTAGGGGGCCCCCATCAGGGTTGCCAGCCTCAGTAAAACCAGGGACAGTATGTATAAATCTGTGTTTTTTTTACATCTGTCTGTGTATACTGTGTGTACATGTATGTGTATACTGTGTGATTGCATACTGTGTGTGTGTGTACTGTGTGGCCCCATAATCTCTGATTGCCTGGGGGCCCCATAATCTCCTATTGCCCGGGGGGCCCCATGAGTTATCAGTCCACCCCTGATGATGGCTGAATGTATTAATGATATAAAGAATTGTCCAAACTGTAGTTGAAATTAGGAGCTCAATTTCAATGTGTGCTGATAATACCAAATGATGCCGGTAAATAACCTTGTCACATGAAGTGGTATCATTACAGGAATACCTTGACAAAATAGGGAGTTAAAGTGGTTGTAAACCCTTACAGACCACTTTCACCTACAGGTAAGCCTAGATTAAGGCTTACCTGTAGGTGCTTGAAATATTTCCTAAGCCTACACGGTTTAGGAGATATTTACTATTTCCCCAAACGATGCTGTCTTCTGCGCATGCGCCGATGTATTCAGCGCATGCGCACTCTTGAAAGGGCACGCTGTGCCCTTTCAAGCTGGGGTCATGCCGTGACTGGCGGCTCCCACGCGCATGCGTGGGAGTGACGTCACGCGACTCCGGCCAGTCGCAGAGCCGGAGTTCGCGGCCCCAGAAGGAAGAGGAGTGAAGATGGACGCTCGCTGCCAGTGAGGAAATCGGGGACATCGCAGGCTCCTGTGTCAGGTAAGTGACACATAATGGGCTACTATGCGATGCACAGTAGCCCATTATGCTTTACCTTTGCAGGGAAAAAAAGAGGAAGTAAAACCCACCAGGGTTTATTTCCTCTTTAAAGCAGCTACATGGCAGATGAGGTTCAATATTAACCACTTCAATACCGGGCATTTTACCCCCTTCCTGCCCAGGCCAACTTTCAGCTTTTCAGCGCTGTCGCACTTTGAATGACAATTGCGCGGTCATGCAACACTGTACCCAACCTAAGTTTTTATAATTTTTTTCACACAAATAGAACTTTCTTTTGGTGGTATTTATTCACCACTAGGGTTTTTATTTTTTGCTAAATAAAAAAAAAAAGACTGAAAATTTTGATTAAAAAAACATGCTTTTCTTTGTTTCTGTTATAAAAATTGTGCAAATAAATAATTGTTCTTCATAAATTTAGGCCAAAATTTATTCTGCTACATTTCTTTGGCGGACTTTTCGGCATCAAAGGTCCGATGGTCTTTCCGACTGACTTTCGATGGACTTTTGATGGACTTCCGACGGACTTTCGAATGAACGGACTTGCCTACACACGATCACACCAAAGTCCGACGGATTCATACGTGATGACGGACTAAAATAAGGAAGTTGATAGCCATTAGCCAATAGCTGCCCTAGCGTCGGTTTTCGTCCGTCGGACTAGCATACAGACGAGCGTATTTTTTGACCGGACTCGAGTCAGTCGGAAAGCTGGCGGAGGCGGATACCAAAGCATACCTTCAGAGGTCTAGTGGAGTCCATGCCTGACAGCATACCTTCAGAGGTCTAGTGGAGTCCATGCCTCACAGCATACCTTCAGAGGTCTAGTGGAGTCCATGCCTGACAGCATTCCTTCAGAGGTCTAGTGGAGTCCATGCCTCACAGCATACTTTCAGAGGTCTAGTGGAGTCCATGCCTGACAGCATACCTTCAGAGGTCTAGTGGAGTCCATGCCTCACAGCATACCTTCAGAGGTCTAGTGGAGTCCATGCCTGACAGCATACCTTCAGAGGTCTAGTGGAGTCTATGCCTCACAGCATACTTTCAGAGGTCTAGTGGAGTCCATGCCTGACAGCATACCTTCAGAGGTCTAGTGGAGTCCATTGCCTCACAGCATACCTTCAGAGGTCTAGTGGAGTCCATGCCTCACAGCATACCTTCAGAGGTCTAGTGGAGTCCATGCATGACAGCATACCTTCAGAGGTCTAGAGGAGTCCATGCCTCACAGCATACCTTCAGAGGTCTAGTGGAGTCCATGCATGACAGCATACCTTCAGAGGTCTAGAGGAGTCCATGCCTCACAGCATACCTTCAGAGGTCTAGTGGAGTCCATGCCTGACAGCATACCTTCAGAGGTCTAGAGGAGTCCATGCCTCACAGCATACCTTCAGAGGTCTAGTGGAGTCCATGCATGACAGCATACCTTCAGAGGTCTAGAGGAGTCCATGTCTCACAGCATACCTTCAGAGGTCTAGTGGAGTCCATGCCTCACAGCATACCTTCAGAGGTCTAGTGGAGCCTGGGCTGTTTTGGTGGCAAAAAGGGGTGGTCATATTGTGATGGCTGATCAATATATACTGTATGTGGGGCTATGTGAAATCAGGGCTGGCAGGGTATGTGTGGGATTTATATGTGTAAACCCTGCATCTTTGAGAACCAATTGTTTCATTCCAAAATCCAAAAACAAAGACTCTGTTTCACATTATTTCGCCACCTGAACAGAATTCTCTTTGTACTCTGAAACATACCTTTCCCTCCACTGCCTCCCCGAGTTCCGAACATTCTATTATCTTTTTTTTTTTTTTCTTTTTTCCCTTTTGTTTGCAGCGCACAATAGACATTTGTCTTTTAACATGGAATACTCAACCTCTGGGCACCAAGCCTGAAAGCCTCGTCCAAAATTTCCAAAGCGCTGTTTATTAAATACAGAATAATTGCATTTTTTTTTCTCCCTCCCTTTTACATCGTTCTTGTTTGGCGTTCTTAAAAGTGGCATTGTGTAAAAAAATATGCCAGCTCAGGCACTGCCAGTTATTCACAGTGCAAAGTTGGCCAAAAACCGTAAACGGATTTGGCTGACACCTTTTTATAAGGAAAATTTCCGCCACTTAGACTTCTCAGTAACAGACGAGCTGCCTAGATGACTATTTTCTCCACTAATTATCCGTAAATGGAAATTACAAGGCTATGCCACCGTAGAACCTTTGATACGACCTATTTTCTCAGCTTTTACAGGAAGTTGTAATGAGTGCAGACCTTAGTTGGACAACCCAACAGCCCATATGTCTAGTTGAGCAGTCAGAGGGGGGTCTACGAATGATGGGTTCTTTCCAGATTTAAAGTTTACCACCAATTTTTTAATTTTTTGTTACAAGTGATTGAAAATTGAAATATAATATATTACTTCCTGGAATACAAAATTGCTGGGTGCCATGAAACTTCTATTTGACCATTTTTCTAATTTTGTTAACTTTGCAAAGGAAAGAAGTCATATGGTTGGATCTTGTTTCAATGACACCTCTGGGATCCATGTGTTCCACCCAGCTATTAATGTCTCCCCTCTGCTGGAGCAATGCAAAGCTCTTGCAGTGTCTGAAATGGCCCTAAAGCGTCGTACACACGATCGGATTTTCCACAGACAAAACCTCTGACTTTTGCCCGAAGGCAAGACATGTTGTGGAATCGGGGGAGATAACGTGTTATTTATTATCGGCCTCAGAGTTATTGCTTTGACCCAAGTCCAGTCCGGAAACAGGAGGAGGAGGATTTCTTGGACCAAAAATTGGTTGTTTTATTAATCGTGACCAATTATGCCATATGCCTTTGCTGCGGGAGCTCCAGGAGAATAATCCGGATGATTTTCGGAAATATCTCCGGATGACGGACCCCTGCTTTCACCAACTCTTGGCATTGGTGGCCCTCCTATATTAAGAAGCAGGACACATGCATGAGGATTTTATTTTATTTTTTGGTTAAATAATAATGATTTGATTTGGTATATTTTCTATATTTTTGGATGCATAGAATGCACATTTGGTTTAGTTCTATTGGCAGATATCATGTCTAATTATATTTGTTTTCTTTTTTTTAATGCCCAATAAAAAAAATTGTGTAGAATAATACTTGGCTATGTGTTTTACTTCAAATGGCAGTTTGGGAAGAGGCAGCTACATTAAAAAAAAATACAATGTAAAATATACAAGGGAAACCTGTGATGCATACTAGCTCATTATTGACAACAAACAAATAGTGCTGAACTGTTATGTGATGCTAAAATGGGACTAAAAAATGGCATATATAATGAACGCGCCTGATAAATCCACATAAACAATAAACAAACACTTGTTGGTGAAGCAGATATCAATATATACCAAACGTATTACATAAATAACTTGTGAAAAACTATTGGTGATAATCTATACCCATAGAAAATAGATAAAAATGATAATAAAGTCCTCTGAAAAGCGAGTCCCAGTCCTCTGAAAAGCGATTCACAGTCCTCTGAAAAGTGATTCACAATCCTCCAAAAAGTGATGAATGAGAAAGTGCACCGTGCAATAGGCAAGAATAAAGTGACGTTCTTTCTTCTGTGCAAGAAAATAATATAAAGTACAGCATGCTTTTCTTTGCTGGTGACACCCTCTTCTGTGTATGTGCAACCAATCTGGATTAAAAATAAAATAAGGTGACTTCTTCCGTCAGTGATGGATGGCCTCTTATCTCAAGGCTGTGGGGTAACAGCATGTATATATTAATCACAGATGGTTCTTGGCGGTAGTCAAAACTCCTATACTTGTGTATTTCGAATGTGGGAATGGAGGTCTGCTCCTTTTCGATCTAATGCCACTTATCTTTTCCACACATAAATGTGTAACTCCTCGCAATTCAGGTAAGTATAAGGTGGCAAGGGGAAGAAGAGAGGGATTCCAGGGTGGTGCAGTATGTTTAAAACAACTTGATTTATTAGGTAAAAACGGTAGATACAAGGTACTCACATTCACAAAGTAAAATTCAGTTATCAAACCACGAGCGCCGAGCTCGCCTGTGTCACTTCTGGTACCTCTACGTCCCTACGCGTGTCGTCACGGTCAAGTGACTTCATCAGGGGATGACACTATACTAGCTCATTATGCCTTTGTCTTAGAGGGTTTGTTTGTTTTTTTGTTTGTTTGTTTTTCGGGTTTACAACCACTTTAAAGCTTAGTTAAAATAAAAAATCATCACATTCAATGTGAAGTGTCCCTTGTGCTGCTGGTTGATCTTTATTTGACATCCAAAGTTCTCTGCCCACCCTCCCCCCACAGCCGTAATCTTCCCATGCTGAAGGGGTTAATTCAATGGGCTGGACCTCTGACAAGCTCTCCTCAAGAGTGCTGACTATCCCTGCCCCCCCCCCCCCTTTCTTCCCTCCATTCATGGAAGCTGGTTTATAGTTTCCATCAATGAGAAGTGCTCTATGAATGGAGGATGGGTGTATGAATGAAATATCCACCTCCTTCATTTATAGAGTTTTTCATTGCTGGATGGGTGCCTATGGTTCATTTAAAGTGTATGTCACCCTACATTTTCTATTTCTATGCCTGTGTTCACATCTGTGCATTTTATAAATCATAGGGGTTGATTTACTAAAGGAAAATAGACTGCTCTCTGCAAGTGAAGTTGCTCTAGAGCTTAGTAAATGAGGGGAAGCTCTGCTGAATTCCATCATCCAATCATGTGCAAGCAAAAATGCTGTTTTGTTTTATTTCCCTTGCACGTGATTGGGTATTCTTTGTAAAGTAAAGCTTCCCCTCATTTACTAAGCTCTGGAGCAACTGCACTTGCAAAAGTGCACAGTCTATTTTGCCTTTAGTAAATCAACCCCATTCTATTATTTTCATGTTGTCAGAAACCATGAAATCAGACCGAGACAGAAGTACAGTTAAATCACACTTGTTTAATAATAAAAGTAAAAAGAACAAACGTAGTCAAAACATAGCCAAAGTTCAGTAACCAGAACAGATAGTCAGCCTAGCCAAAAGTCAGGGATCAAAGTAGTGGAACAGCAAGGAGGATCTGGAGCCAGATGGCATGTCAGCAAAGACAGTCTTTAAACAGGATAGCAGGCGATAGTTTCTTGTGATGTGACCAAGGCGAAGGCAGAGATCCTCTGGACTGGACGGCTTAAGTAGGCAGGACTGACGAGCAGGATATCATCAACAGGTGAGTTACTGTGGAGAGAGATGGGAGCTGGCAATTAGCCGACAACTGAACGGCCAGCTCTGAGAAGGAAGGGCTGAGCCCAGCTCCGACACGTGTCTGGTTAAAGCTTGTAGGAGGAGTTTCCATTCTCTTCTGAAATGTCCTACGTGGCTGCATGACCCCTGACCCTCTGTCTGGATAGTGCTGATTGGCCCTGTGCTAATACCATGCACTCTCCCAAAAAAAAAAATCTCTAGCAATACACACAAAACTGAACATGTGCAGAGTGCCCCCAAGGCTCTGTTATATCAGCAGATGGATTGGGGACAGTAAAAGAAGGGAAGGATCAGAGGATACAGGATCAAACAGCCTTTTTACACAATGCAGACGAATAACCCCTTAGTTTCCACAGTGAGAATAACAAGCATGCTTTACTGCACACACCTGTGGAATTTTGTTTGAAAATTTTCATCTATGGAACTCCCTACCCCAATCTGTCCAACTATCTCCTACTCTGTCCACTTTCAGACGATCCCTGAAAAGAGAAGCCTATTCTGCCGCCACCTAAAAACTGTACTTTTATTTTCTCCATCAGCTCACCCCCCCCACAGTTATGACCTTATGTATCACTTGACCCTCCCTGTTAGATTGTAAGCTCTAACGACGAGCAGGGCCCTCTGATTCCTCCTGTATTGAATTGTATTGTACTGTCTGCCCTCATGTTACGAAAAGCTGCGCAAACTGTCGGCGCCATATAAATCCTGTATAATAACAACAGCGGGTTCAAATCTACTATTTTTTTTTTACTGTAGTGATGAGAAAATTTGTAGGGAAAGAATGGAAATTTTTCTCATTTCTTATCTGAACAAAACTCTAGATGTGAATGTGATTTCTGGGAAAAAAACTGTACATATTGTAATGTGCGTGTTCTGGGCACAAAATAAACCATTTAATCTTTCTGGGATTCCATTCAAATAGCAGGTCTGGATGAAATTTTAAAGGCTTTCAAATAAAAAATAGTTGACTCATTGATGGCAAGCTGAAATGCTCTGATGATCAAATTTTGAGAATTTCAAACGCAAGTTCAAATGAAATTCTACCAGTGCATGCCCAGCTTTGGAAAGCTATTGTGTAGGGACCAGCAGATAACTTAAAACTCTAAAGAATATGGGTGCTACATGTTCCTACTGCCGGCTCAGAATTATACCAAAAAATAACCAATAGCTGGGTCAAAGTGGAAAGCTAAAGGTGAAGAGTCAGGAGATCAATCAGGGACAAGAGGACAGGTAGAAGCAAACCTCTAAGAAACCCCTAAGAGGAGAAGGAAGCAAGACAAAGAGAGAGTATTGGTGGGTGAGGAGTGTGGCAAGAAAAGGTCAAGGTTGAAGAATCCATATCTTTATTGGTAACATAGCTGGAGACACATCTGACATGTTCCTGGGGGTTTGCCAGCACCCCTTTCTGTAGGGCAGTGGTAAGGACTGAAGTTGATGACCTCCGATGTCTGGGGTCTTGGCCTCCCGCATTGCCTCAGGGAAACAGGTAAAGTGGAGGAGAACAGCAACTTCACTCCATCCTACAGCCTTTGTCTTGTTCAATATTTGTATTCGCATGTCAATTTGGAGAGGTTACAAACATCACAGTAAGAACATACAAGACATAGGTAGACAAGGTGGTTGAGATTCATAACTCATAAGTTGATAGAGAAATTTCATATTTCATATTTTCTTATTAAAGTTGTCTCACAATATTTAAGAAAGAAAGTCTCCCATATCCTGGTTACCTTAGCTGACTTCATACCAAAGTCCTTAAAAGGTCATATTTTTGCTTGCTAGGGGAGTTGGCCAGGGGTTGGCCAATTTTTTTTGGCATACACAGCTAATAACTTGGAATATTCAGTCTCGTCTTTAGAGCTACTACTAAGCATGTGTCTGGTCAGTGGCAGCTGGTGCTCAATTTTCTTGGGGAGGGGGGGCAGCCCATGGCCTCCCCAGTCACCCCCCCCCCCCCCCAGCCAGCCAATCCCGCTCCACCTCGCCAGCCCCCACACTTACCCCATCCAGGTGGCGGCTTTGGTGACTTCCCCCCCACATCTCCCAAGTCTCGGTGGTCTCTTCTCCTCCTGGCCAAGCAGGAATATGGACTTGTGGCCAATCAGGTCTCAGGACCTACTTCCTGATTGGCCAGGAGGAGAAACAGGAATACATTAGCGAATATTATTTTGGCAATGTCACGCAACTGGGTGGGCTCCAGGTGCAGTGCTCTGTGCCCCAAGCCCACCCTTTTTGAAGCCAATTACATCCTCAGGTTTTAATCATCAAAAAAAAAAATTGGAATCCGTTTGTCCAAGGCCCTGCATGTATATTAGGGGCCAGACGCATGGATTGGGGGGGGGGCGCCCCTGCGCCCTGCATGAGCGACCGCCACTGCATCTGGCCTGATTATTTGTGTCACGCCACGAAAGCGAGCGGGACTCCGTGGCAGAGTATTCTTATTATATTTTCTAATATCATTAAATTTGTTATCCATATCTGTCATTACTTAAAGTGGGAATAAACTTCCATGGTTGATTTTTACCTATAGGTAAGCCTATAATAAGATTTACCTACAGGTACAGTAAATATATCCTAAACGTGCGCCGTTTAGGTGGTATTTATTTGTGAGTGGGCCAGAGACATCACCGGCGTTCTGTTCCCGGACAAATCAGGCCCAAATTTTGAAACAGAGCCAAAGACCCACAGGACCCCTGTGCAATTCGCTCCGCGGCCGCCACGGAGATGCGTGAACCGGCTCCATTGAGAGCCGGTCACAATCTCTTGCCATGCAAATTGGATGCGGGGGAATCCCGCATCTAATTCGCACTAGTGTAAACCCAGCCCTAAAGCTTGTAGGAGAAGTTTTCATTCTCCTCTGACTGTCCTATTAGGCTGCATGACCCTCTGTCTGGACAGTGCTGATTGGCCCTGTGTCGATCACATGCGCCATCCTCAAAAAAAAAAAAAATTTCTAGCAATACCCACCAAACTGAGCATGTGCAGAGTGCCCCCAAGGCTCTGTTATATCGTCAGGTGGATTGGGGACAGTAAAAGAAAGAGAGGATCAGATAAGACAGGATCAAACAGTCTTTTTACACAATGTGGAGGATTAACCCCTTAGGTTCCACGGTGGGTATAACGGGCATGCTTTACTGCAGTGGTTCTCAACCCTGTCCTCAAGTACCCCCAACAGGCCATGATTGCAGGTTTTCCTCTATCTTGCACAGGTGCTTTAAATCGGAGTCAATGGCTTGGTATTTTGGACAGCGATTTTATCTAAGAGAAATTCCCAAAACATGGCCTGTTTTGGGAATACAGGGATACTTGAGGACAGGGTTGAGAACCGATGCTTTACTGCATATAGACTGATTTTACTGTTGTGGGTTTAGTAACACTTTAATTAAATTATATATATCTATAAGTCTTTGTGTGGTGTCCCTTTGCACATCTCAAATACAATCTCAAAAATGAAAACTGTCACGTAACTTGTGATAAAACATAAATAGCACCTGAAAAGTCCCAATTTTTCCTACCTTTGTTGTTATGCATCTGAGGGGATGTGGTGAATTTGACCCCTACATCAATCCAGGACTTATTTGAAAGTGATTGAGATGTTACAGGTGATTCGGATTACAGTAAAACCTTGGATTGTGAGCATAATTCGTTCCAGAAACATGCTTGTAACCCAAAGCACTTGTATTTCAAAGCAAATTTCCCCATAAGAAATAATGGAAACTCAAATCATTAGTTCCACAACCATTTATTCATAGGTCCTTCAGTTTATAGTCCATATAAAAAGATTATAGCAATGTGATGGGTTGTGTAACCATAAAATGTCCATCCACAAATGGAAGCCTCCACAAGGGGATTAGAAGCAAAATCCAGCAGGAGCTCCAGAGTATAAAAGAGAAGAGAGGCGCCTCTAAGTGTAGCAATATGTTGCTAAATGTTGTATCTTCATTAAATGTAACCATATTGTTACACTTAGAGGCTCCTCTCTTCTCTTTTATACTCAGTTGTGACATGACGCTACTTGTTTATCAAGTCATCGCTTGTATATCAAGTGAAAATGTATTTAAAAATTTTGCTTGTCTTGTAAAATGCTTTCAAACCAAGTTACTCTCAAACCAAGGTTTTACTATATACGCAATAAAAGGAACTATTGTTTGACCCTCCAGCCCTTATGAAAAGGATGTCCTAAATCCCCGAAATGCATTGGCCACATTCCCATCTACTCTACTGATAAAGATCTGTAATCTTCACATTTGAAAGACTCATTGACCACACATTGAAGCGCTCTTCACCCACCAACGCCCAAGCTACAGTTTTGAAGGACCTGGTTTCCTAAAGAGTTGAACTGCCACAGGACATTCCTCCTATGAGTAGTTCTTCAATCACTTGGAAAAATGATGTAACACCCTCCTAGTTCAGAGTAGGCTGCTGGGTAAATTTTCATCTGTAAAACAGTGGAGCAGTGGTTGATGACTTAAGGCTGCTCAGTGTCTCACAGGCTGCTGTTCTGCTTCTCCCTCCTGTCTTCTAGAGACTTATAGAAGTGTAGTGGGAGGGAGAGCAGGACAGGCAGCCTGAATATTTTTGGAACGCTAGAAAATCCCTGGGGAGGTGTGCACAGAAGGTGGAGTGAGAGCCCATAAATATTCTGAGATATTCCCCAGATGATGTCTCTTTAGACGAAACATGGCGGGACGAACCCTGCTGATGTCATTGCGTTACCCACAAACTTAAATTTTAAGCGCTCAATCCACTTTCTAAATGTGAGTGTTTCGAATTTTCTTTCAATAAATTTTACGTTTATACGGATTCACACTATGTGGAGTATTTTTTGGTCATGCTATTTTAAACACTTGAGAGGATTTCGTCTGACAAGTTGGCTGCTTCTGAAGACTGCTTCTTGGTGACATCTCTTGACCAATTGGATTGCCTTACAACTTGATCTGGAACTCAGATGTGGAGGTCCCATATTTTGGTGGTTGCACCATAAGCCTTGTTGACTGACTGAGCATATGCCCATTTGAGTCCTCTCACTCCGGTAAGCCTCCTCACTAACCGGTGGTGGTTCTATTGTCTGTGTCCTCACCTCAACATTGATGTCACATGGAATCCCACTTCTATGTACACAATTTGTTTTCACCGTTTATTTAAAGACTGCTATGTTTAGGTTTTAAAACAACTTTTGTATGATGGCACATGGACTTTAGTTTGGGTGTGAACTTCACATCTCATTTTCATTATTATTAGTTCTTGTGGTCATTGCAGAGTGTACATTGGTTTGTATACATATGTATTTCCATGTTTTGAGTGCTGCACATAATTTCACTTTTTACGTAAATATTCTGAGGCCTGGCAGCCAAGGTGCAAAATTCCTGGGGTCAGTACTTCAGGAGGAGACCCCTGTACAGGAGCTGAGACAGAGAGGAATCTGAGGAGCCGTTGAAACATCAAGGTCCCAGCCTTGGCTTGTGGGACCTACCAAAGAGAGCTTTGTCCAGAGACTGAGCAGAGCCAGAAGGGAGTTGGTGGGAGGAAGCCCTACCATTCTGGGACTGAGTGAGTAAAGGATCCTGCTATATAGGTGAGGAGTGACTGTGGGGTGGTACAGTCTCCTATGCAAGTGCAGTGCAGCCAGGAGTTGTGCATAACAGGCAGGAGTGTGCAATACTGATAGAATTTGCACAGTACAGCCAGGAGTTGTACAAGACAGCCAAGGGAGTACAGTGCAGCCGGCAGTGAGGTCGTGCAATACAGCTGGCATTTTGTACAGTAGCCAGAAGCCTAGCAGTCCTCAAGTTGTGTATCTGTTCAGTTCTGGGGTATCCCATGCTCCCCATCCCTATCCAAGTTACTGTTCAAATAAAAATAACAAAAAGAAACTCCTAGACTGATCTTTGAGCCAAAGGAAGAATGATTAAAATGTCATGTGCCTGGCTGTGCATGCTGGGACTGGGGGGAAACAGGCCTAAATTACCAGCAGCTCCTGCGGGAGCAGGATCCAAATCAACTTTTGCTACTGTAGAACAGCCAAACCCCACCTAAAACACCTACAAGAACTGTTGGTAAAGGCAGAGGAGAGTCCTTCTGCTGGTATGCTGTTGAAAAGTTACACTAAGATGTAGGACCTAGGAGTGCCTGGTCATCACCAGAACCCCTGTTGGTGGGTATGCATTTTGGCTACAAAGTATTTCAAGGCTGCAAGAGACAAGATTGCCTCACTGGAAGTAGCACCAAAAATGTAAGGTGACTAGTGACTAAACCCGGGGAGCATGAAGATGGAAGACCAACCCAGGGAGCATGAAGATGGAAGACCAACCCAGGGAGAATGAAGATGGAAGACCAACCCAGGGAGCATGAAGATGGAAGGCCAACCCAGGGAGCATAAAGATGGAAGGCCAACCTAGGGAGCATGAAGATGGAAGACCAACCCAGGGAGCATGAAGATGGAAGACCAACCCAGGGAGCATGAAGATGGAAGGCCAACCCAGGTAGCATGAAGATGGAAGGCCAACCCAGGGAGAATGAAGATGGAAGGCCAACCCAGGGAGCATGAAGATGGAAGACCAACCCAGGGAGCATGAAGATGGAAGACCAACCCAGGGAGCATGAAGATGGAAGGCCAACCCAGGGAGCATGAAGATGGAAGGCCAACCCAGGGAGCATGAAGATGGAAGGCCAACCCAGGGAGAATGAAGATGGAAGGCCAACCCAGGGAGCATGAAGATGGAAGACCAACCCAGGGAGCGTGAAGATGGAAGGCCATATGTGAGCAAAGTGGACCTTTAAAGTATTACTAAACCCTCAACAGTAAATTGAATCTGTAAAATCAGTAAAGCACGCTTGTTATACTCACTGTGGAACCTAAGGGGTTAATCCTCCGCATTGCGGAAAAAGACTGTTTGAACCTGTCTTCTCTGATCCTTCCCTTCTTACCCAATCCATCTCCTGATAGAACAGAGGCTAGGGGACAAGCTGCACATGCTCAGTTTGGTGTGTAATGCTAGAAAGTTTTTTTTTTTTTTTCTTGGTAGAGTGCATGTGATCAGCACAGGGCCAATCAGCACTGTCCAGACAGAGGGTCAGGGGTACTGCAGCCTCACAGGACAGTCAGAGGAGAATGAAAACTCCTCCTACAAGTTTTACCCGGACACTGAGAGAAGTCACAAGACTGCTATATACTGCAAATGAGAAAATGTATTTAGCAGTTTATATTTACTAAAATAATTGCATTTCCATGTTTTGTGTACGGTGGGAGACCAGATATAGTGAATGCAAGCTCCTGGGTTTAGTAACACTTTAACCACTTCCCACCCGGCCTATAGCAGAATGACGGCCGGGCGGTTGTTCAGTTATCCTGACTGGGCGCCATATGACGTCCAGCAGGATAACAGCCACCGTGCGCCCCTAGGGAAGCGCATAGCGGCGATCGGTGGTGCGGTGTGTCAGTCTGAATTTTGTCGACTAAAACATTTTAGTCGACTAAATGAATACTATTTCAGTCGACTAAAATACGACTAAAACTAAAATGGCATTTTAGTCAAAGGACTAAGACTAAAACTAAATTGAATCTGGTCACTGGTCTATAGTGCATGTTCATACCTCAAAACCTTAAGTAATATATGAGATTTTTCACTCCAGCAGTGTATAATGAGTTTGGAAATTGTAGAGAAATGTTAACCAATGCAATACAATTTAATTACACCCATTAGATTTTAGATGACTAAAATGAGTTTTAGTCGACTAAAATGTACTGGAGATTTAGTCGACTAAATACGACTAAAACTAAAACAATTGCAGAAGACTAAAATGGGACTAAAACTAAATTGCCATTTTAGTCCTAAGGCTTATGCCCTGCACACACGATCGGACATTCCGACAACAAAATCCGTGGATTTTTTCCGACGGATGTTGGCTCAAACTTGTCTTCCATACACACGGTCACACAAAGTTGTCGGAAAATCCAATCGTCCTGAACGCGGTGACGTAAAACACGTACGTCGGGACTATAAACGGGGCAGTGGCCAATAGCTTTCATCTCTTAATTTATTCTGAGCATGCGTGGCACTTTGTGCGTCGGATTTTTGTACACACAATCGGAATTTAACTGATCGGATGGAGCCCACACACGGTCGGAATTTCCGACAACACAATCCGATCGCACTTTTTTCCGTCGGAAAATCCGACCGTGTGTACGGGGCATAAGACTAAAACTAAATTGAAATTTGCGGCCAAAATTAACACTTCCCATAAGTACCCATAAGTGTAGCCTTTCAGTGCCCATCAGTGCCGCCTATCAATGCCCATCAGTGCTGCATATTAGTGTCTCCCATCTGTGCCCATCGTCAGTGCCCATCAGTGCCATCTCATTGGTGCCGCCTTATCAGTGCCCATCAGTGCTGCATATTAGTGTCTCCCATCTGTGCCCATCAGTGCCCATCGTCAGTGCCCATCAGTGCCATCTCATTGGTGCCGCCTTATCAGTGCCCATCAGTGCAGCTTATCATTGCCCACCAGTGAAGGAGGAAACTTACTTATTTACACAATTTTATAACAGAAACAAAGAAAAACTTTATTTTTTTTCAAAATTTTCAGTCTTTTTTTTATTCGTTTAGCTAAAAATAAAAATGGCAGAGGTGATCAAATACCACCAAAAGAAAGCTCTATTTGTGGGAACAAAATGATAAAAATTTAGTTTGGGTACAGTGTAGCATGACCGCGCAATTGTCATTTAAAAAATGAGAGTGCTGAAAGCTGAAAACTGGCCTGGGCAGGAAGGGGGTGTAAGTGCCCGGTATCGAAGTGGTTAAGTAACTTCACAAGTCTGCACAAAAAGAGGGAATTGGGGAAAAATTACCCCAGGGACTTTAAAGGTGCTTGAAGTTGGAGGTAGGTAAAGATAAAGGAATGTATGCAACGTCTTAACTACATAAAAAAAAAATCTTTTATTGATTCAATTTTAATACATGATATCAAAAGGTTAAAAAAAACAATCTCTCAATCTTTAAGATCCAATTTTGACAGAGGCAATGGAAAAAAAACACTCAGTAAATACCACTCGACATGTTTCGCTCATTCGTGAGCTTCATCAGGAGTTTTGGTACATATGTGGTATACAAGCCAAAAAAGAACATAACATATTGGTTGTAGATACAGGAACACAATAGATCGCAAAAGTAGATTTAAAAAAAAGAAATCCTTTTATCGTTACAACACCATCCTTGAGCTTCAGTCACTGATTCTGCCTAGGCTGAGATGATGTCATCAGTCTGCTGCAGGCAGGAAGAAGCACTTCCTCAGTCTCCCCTCCCCAGCGATCAGACTGCAACATCGTAACTTTGTAGCAAGTCACAAGATCAGAGTAATAGGGCCTGATCAGAATAGGGAAGAAAATGTCCATATGGACCGCACATCTCTGCGACTCGTATGGACATCTTCTTCCCTGTACATTGCTGTCTGGAGGCGGGACGAGCTCTGTCGTGGTCTGCAATTTTGCGGACCATCCACAATTTTGTTTTATGGGTCACACTGGTCTGATCTGTGTCAGACATTTGTGAACACAGCGAAGAACTGCACAGTCACACCGGGATTTACAGGATCGGTGAGCCGGCATCTCAGCCCAGGAAGTAGATGAAGACCATGAATGACGGCTGAACAAAGATGGCTCCATCCCAGTGGCTTCCCCGTCTATAGAGGGCGCCCGGGCGCCGCCTCCTCTATCCATGCATCTGGCCCCCTGATCTACATACCAGTGTCGCGGGACCATGGATTTCATTGCTGGGGGGGGGGGGGTGTATTTTTGAAGCACCTGATTAGAGCCAGAGGCTCTGATAGGCTTAAAAAAAAAAAAAGTGGCCTCGGAGTGCAGAGCATTGCGCTCCGGGGCCACCCAGTTGTGTGACCATAGCGAATGAATTTTCATTATTATCACACTAATGTTCCTCCCCGCCAATCAGGAGGCAGGTCTGCGAGACCTGTTTCCCCCCGATTGGCCAAAGCGTCAGGCGATCCTTTTGGATGCTTTGGCGGAAGAGGAGACACGCGGCGGAGGAAGCTGGGCTTCAAAGGGAAGTCCTGGGAGAAGCTGCTGATGGACCAAATTCACTTGACTATCTCACTGAATTGTCCTATGCCTTCCACGCTCCCCCCCTGGCCCCTCTGCCTGCAATTGATTTTCCGCTTTTAGGGCCTCAGTACACATGGTGGGTTTTTTTCGGCAGTATCTGGGCGCCAGATTCCAGCTGAGTTTGGTGTGTTTGGGGATCGTATCCCCTTACAACACTGGGTACCTTTTTTTCCATCCCTATCAATTTTAAATTGAAGTAATAAACCATGTGGACGTGGTGTTCGGGGGGACTGTACGCGACGGTGTCATTCCTTTGTTTTTCAGTCAATGTGGATGTTCTGATATATATATATATATATATATATATATATATATATATATATATATATATATATATATATATATATATATATATATAAAAATATGCAAATGACCAGGATATATTATATTTCCTGTGAAACCCCCTGATGAAGGAGACAACATTCATCTCTGAAACGCGTTGGGTTCAGAAAGCTATATCTTTTCTTTGCATTTTTTGTATTCATACATCCACGCTTAGGAGCAATATTCTATATGTGTTTTTCAATAAATACTTGATATTTTTCAAATATTGTTTGTTTATATGGTAGTGCCGTTAAAGTCCCACCCGTAGGGGGTTCCTCATTGTTCCTTGATAGATTTGGGATGTGGCACACCTTTTTTGAGTTCTCAGAAACCTTTTTCATCAATGTGGGGGGGGGGGGTTTAAGCACCTGATTAGAGCCAGAGGCTCTAATAGGCTTTAAAAAAAAGGTGGCCTCGGAGTGCAGAGCATTGCAGTTGTGTGACCATAGCGAATGAATTTTTTTGTTATTATCACACTAAAGTTTCTCCCCACCAATCAGGAGGCAGGTCTGCGAGACCTGATCCCGATGTGGCCAAAGTGCCAGGAGATCCTTTTGGAGGCCTAGCGCTTTGGCGGAAGAGGAGACACGCGGCGGAGGAAGCTGGAGGGGCGGACACCGCACTCCAGGAGAGGGGGAGAGGACATCACAGCCCCGCCACACAAGCGGGTAAGTGCCAGACTGCCCGTTGAGAGGGGCGAGGGGCTTTATCAGTGCCGTGCCACGCCGCCGGGGGGGGGGGTGTTGTTTGTTTGCTGCCCCCCCCCAAAAGAAGAACCCACCAGCCGCCACTGCTCCAACCTTCTGGAGGGAAGGCATTGTCAAGAGACTGTGATCTTTGTGAAAGGTAATAAATACCTGGAAGTGTAACACATTACTTAGCATGCATGCACATTATAAATATACTGCGGAGGCCCAGCCTGGGGCCGCCCAGGGTACACCCGGGTAACAATGTAGCGTCCCCTCTTCTTCGCTTTTTCCTACGGGGTCCATTGAGCTCTTCTATTGACTCTGTTTATTATGAAGGGTTACATAATAAGCCCTGATTGCCTTTGCAGTGTAGAAAGTACAGAGCCTGGCACCGTGCCGGCCACGACAAAGGTCAAGCGCGCGGGGAGGGGGGGGGGGGCATGGAAAGTGTCGCGGCCAATCATCGCCCTCTGTTATCACGGTATTTACTAATTGGGGTCGTTTTGGATTCAGTAATCACTTGTGACAGGGATGCTAATAGAAGAGCGGGTATCAAACCCATCACTTAACCCATGGTGGCAGACAGCGAGAAACAACATTATATAAGAACATTATATAAGACAACAGCGCCCCCTAGGTGCTGCACAGCAGAAAGACAGAGTCACGGATAACCATTGATCTTATAAGGAGAAGGACAGTGGCTGAGAAAGGGTCGTCAGGAAAGATATTGAATTCTGGTCACTGTATGACTTGCTATCATAGTATTCATATTTTTTTTAATTTCATAGGCCTTTAATTTGATTTTTCTTTACGTGCAAACCAAGCCGCCCCACAATGCATTGCATGGCACTGAAGCGACAAACCGCTATACCTGAGCACATGGGGACAGGGGGAAGGTCCTTAGCCCTGGGAAAGCTCAAATTCAGATCATCGTATCATTTAAATAGAAATAAAATAACGGATCTACTGGCAGGATGAATGGAAATAAAACTATGTTAGGGCAGCAGTCTCTGAAAAGCCCTCCACAATGGAGCGCTTTTCAGGAGGCGGTAGAGAAGCAGCCTCCAGGCACTTAGGAGACTAGATAGGAAGGAAGAAGCACAAAGGTGCCACTCTAAGTGCAGTATCTTAATCAGTTTTAATGAGCAAATGCAGCATATGTACTCACAAGAGTAGATGAAAAGCAGGCTTGTAAATTATGGGGGAGGAACCGTCCGGGAGGGTCGCACCGGTGGTAGCTGACGTTTCCTGGACCCCGACGCGTTTATGGAGCATGCGCTCCTTCTTCAGGCCTCAGAGGCTTGAAGAAGGAGCGCATGCTCCGTAAACGCGTCGCCTATTGGTCCACCGTCTTTACCGGAAGTGGCGTCATTCCCACGGCCTCCTGTGTGCTCGAGGTCCAGGAAACGTCGGCTACCACTGGCGCAACCCGCTCCACCACACCAGCGGTAGCCACGGATGGACTCCCTCCCGGACGGTTCCTCCCCCATAATTTACATGCCTGCTTTTAATCTACTCTTGTGAGTACATATGCTGCATTTGTTCATTATAACATACTGCACTTAGAGTGGCGCCTTTGTGCTTCTTCCTTACAGTCTTCAAGAGTTTGCTTCTTGTCTCCACTGGGCTGCCTTCAAGTTCCATACTATGGACTATTATGGACTCTTTATAGTCGTTTATTTGTAACTGTTCTTCCCAATAGTCCCCTTTCCTTTTAGGTATGCAATAGTCAGGTGGATCGACACCGAGGCTGATACAAGCGCCAACTTTTTCCCTATGTGTTAGGAGACTAGATAGCCACCTCCTAAATTCCTAGAGGTTGCAATTTTGAATGGAACTAATGAGCACCAACCACAAGCCTAGTATTTGGCTTGCGGTTGTGTTGCGGTCCCAATTGGCAAGTTTGACAGGACAAGACAACGCACTTTGTATGCCGTGTCTGCTGCTGTGTTGCACTGGCCAGCCACTATCTCACTACAAGACACGATAGCGATGTGGGGGCTGGCTGGTGGAACATCAGCACCCTCTAATACAGGGGTCTGCAAACTTTGTAAACAAAGGGACGGTGTGGTGTCCTTCAGACTTTAGGGGGGCCGGACTGTGGCCATCGGGAATATAAAAGTCCCAGCATCAGTTGGAGTAAACAATGCCCCATCGCTGGTGTCATTGAGAGGAATTGTGCCCCATCGCTGGTGTCATTGGTAGGAATTGTGTCCCATCATTGGTGTCATTGGGCTCCGTAGTTGGTGTCATTGGTAAGAATTGTGCCCCATCGCTGGTGTCATTGGTAGGAATTGTGTCCCATCATTGGTGTCGTTGGGCTCCGTAGTTGGTGTCATTGGTAAGAATTGTGCCCCATCGCTGGTGTCATTTAGAGGAATTGTGCCCCCATCATTGGTGTCATTGGGCCCCATCGTTGGTGTCATTGGGCCCCATCGTTGGTGTCATTGCAAGGAATTGGGCCCCATTTGTGGTTTCAGTGAATGGAACAGTGCCCCAGGGGCCAGATAAAAGCAAGCAAGGGGCCGCATTCGGCCCCCGGGCCTGCAGTTTGGAGACCACTGCTCTAATATAATGAAGCCGTCTACTCGGTAACATCCATTGCATCAATTCTTTATTAGCTACAGGGCAGCATACAGCAGTAACATGCTAACGAATTTCAGACAAAACCTTACTCATAGCATATATGCTTACTTATATGCTATGAGTAAGGCTTCAACCGAAACGCGTTAGCATGTTACTGCTGTATCCTGCCATGTAGCCAACAAGTAATTGATGCAATGGATGTTAGCTGGTAGCCGGCTTTATTATATTAGAGGATTATTGCTACATTCCAAAGGCATTAGGGTCAGAGCATTGGCTCCCAGTCTCCCAGGTAATTTGCAGTAGGGCGTGTTTTCTTTGTTGGATAGCGGGGGGATTAAGGTTATGCAGCATATATATTGCATTGCAGATTAACAAGCCAGGCAGATAAGTAGAAAGGCCCATTCATACTTCTGCATTGTGACACCACGCACTTATATGCATTGCCACAATGCATGGCAACACACAAGCTTTATGTATGTTGCTTTGCTGTTCATTGTGAATGGCACCTTATCGCACTGTACAATACAGTCCAACGCACTGCAGTGCACCACAACGCATGTACAGTAGGACCAGATCTAGCCTGTCTGATGTGGGAGTGCAGTAAAAAATGTCAGGGGGGCAGAGGATGGGAGGTCAGCAGGGCAGTGTACAGGGGGGCAGTACACAGTGGGTCAGTAGGGCAGGTCACAGTGCGGCAGTGTACAGGGGGTCAGCAGGTGAAAGCATAGGAAGTGAGCAGGACAGTGTACAGGGGGTCAGTGGAGCAGTGTACAGGGGGTCAGTAGGGCAGTGAACAGGGGGTCAGTGGGACAGTGTACAGGGGGTCAGTAGGGCAGTGAACAGGGGGTCAGTGGGACAGTGTACAGAAGGTCAGTAGGGCAGTGTACAGGGGGTCAGTAGGGCAATGTACAGGGGGGCAGTGTACAGGGGGGCAGTGTACAGAAGGACAGAAGGGCAGTGTACAGGGGGTCAGTAGGGCAGTGTACAGGGGGGGCAGTGTACAGAAGGTCAGAATGGCAGTGTATAAGGGGTCAGTAGGGCAGTGTACAGGGGGCAGTGTACAGAAGGTCAGGGGGCAGTGTACAGGGGGTCAGTAGGGCAGTGAACAGGGGGTCAGTGGGACAGTGTACAGAAGGTCAGTAGGGAAGTTTACAGAAGGTCAGTTGGGCAATGTACAGGGGGGCAGTGTACAGAAGGTCAGTAGGGCAGTGTACAGGGGGTCAGTAGGGCAGTGTACAGGGGGTCAGTGGGACAGTGTACAGAAGGTCAGTAGGGAAGTTTACAGAAGGTCAGTTGGGCAATGTACAGGGGGGCAGTGTACAGAAGGTCAGTAGGGCAGTGTACAGGGGGTCAGTAGGGCAGTGAACAGGGGGTCAGTGGGACAGTGTACAGAAGGTCAGTAGGAAAGTTTACAGAAGGTCAGTTGGGCAATGTACAGGGGGGCAGTGTACAGAAGGTCAGTAGGGCAGTGTACAGGGGGTCAGTAGGGCAGTGTACAGGGGGGGCAGTGTACAGAAGGTCAGGGGGCAGTGTACAGGGGGTCAGTAGGACAGTGTGCAGGGGGTCAGTGTACAGGGGATCAGCAGGGCAGTGTACAGGGGGGCAGTGTACAGAAGGTCAGAAGGGCAGTGTACAGGGGGTCAGTAGGGCAATGTACAGGGGGGCAGAGTACAGAAGGTCAGTAGGGCAGTGTACTGGGGGTCAGGGGGCAGTGTACAGGGGGTCAGTAGGGCAGTGTACAGGGGGTCAGTGTACAGGGGGTCAGTAGGGCAGTGTAACGGGGGTTAAGGGAGCAGTGTACAGGGGGTCAGTAGGGCAGTGTAACGGGGGTTAGGGGAGCAGTGTACAGGGGGTCAGTAGGGCAGTGTACAGGGGATCAGTAGGGCAGTGTACAGGGGGTCAGTGGGACAGTGTACAGAAGGTCAGTAGGGAAGTTTACAGAAGGTCAGTAGGGCAATGTACAGGGGGGCAGTGTACAGAAGGTCAGTAGGGCAGTGTACAGGGGGTCAGTAGGGCAGTGTACAGGGGGGGCAGTGTACAGAAGGTCAGGGGGCAGTGTACAGGGGGTCAGTAGGACAGTGTGCAGGGGGTCAGTGTACAGGGGATCAGCAGGGCAGTGTACAGGGGGGCAGTGTACAGAAGGTCAGAAGGGCAGTGTACAGGGGGTCAGTAGGGCAATGTACAGGTGGGCAGAGTACAGAAGGTCAGTAGGGCAGTGTACTGAGGGTCAGGGGGCAGTGTACAGGGGGTCAGTAGGGCAGTGTACAGGGGGGCAGTGTACAGGGGGTCAGTAGGGCAGTGTAACGGGGGTTAAGGGAGCAGTGTACAGGGGGTCAGTAGGGCAGTGTAACGGGGGTTAGGGGAGCAGTGTACAGGGGGTCAGTAGGGCAGTGTACAGGGGGTCAGTAGGGCAGTGTACAGGGGGTCAGCAGGTGAAAGTATAGGAGGTCAGCAGGGGAGTGGGGGGGGGGGCTCAGCCCTCCCAGCACCCCCCTAGATCTTGCCTTGATATATAGTGTGCTACATTGTTAAAAAAAAAGAGTAATGCTTGATTTTTATTTCTTGTGGTGCATTAGCAGCCCATTCATAAATACATGAGCTGCCTTGACACAACGCACATTATTGCATGTGCATTAACACACCGCACAGTTCATGCTCTTATGTTGTAAGAACAGACGCGTTACGGAGCAATGGTGCATTGCAACATCATTCATTCTGAATGGCACCCCTACGCACCTTGCTGATGGACGTGTGTTGCGGCGCAGTGCAAAATCTGGAAACGCACTAACATGCTTTGCATTGCGGTGTGCTGCCAGAAATAGTGCAGGAACATTGTAGCGCATCGCCAATCCATTCATCTGAATAGTCTGCCCAGTGCAACACATGTTAATGAGGGGAAAAAAAACACAAGTGCATTGCTGCAATGTACCCCAGCAGAGAAGTGTGAGAAAGTGAGAATGAGCCATTTTTAGTTTTCTTTTGCGGTCTGATGATAGTTTATCTAGTTAGTTAAGTGGACCGTCAGTCATTTTTCATCTTTCCATCTATTAAATCTTCTGCTCTTGTTGTTGTTTTATCTTTGGATAGTAAAACATTTTTTCTGCCAGTGAATCCCTTATACAGCCCACTTCCTGTTTCATGTCTGGTCATTAGCCTAGGATTATGACATCATGCACAGCTCTCTCTCTCACTCTCGTGAGAGTTTTCCAGGAAGGGAGGATGGATGAGTCATAAGAGGGCCAATGAGAGCCGCAGAGCTGGAGGTGTGTGTCTGTGTAAATCCAGGAAGTGAACAGGCAGCAGCTTCAGCTGCCCACAGTTAAAATGGCTGCAGCCAGACTCAGTGGAGGGAGATTTCTGCAGCCTATTTGGCAAGTACAGAATCGCAGTATATGTAAAATAATATGCAAAGTGGGTGGAGGGAATGGCAAAGATGTTTTTTATTACAAATTATGTGAGCGGACTGCAGTGTGTCTTTAGTCAGGAGACAGTTACTTCAAGCTCTGTTCACATCTGTGCGCTGCAGGAATGAGCAGTAGTATGGAATTTTATTATTAATATGAATTTAGCAATAATACATAATATTAAATAAATACATGGAATTGATGTATTTAATGGAATTGGAATTATTTATTTAATGAATATATTTACTTAATGAAATTAATGTATATGAATATATTTATTTAATGAATATATTTATTAAATGAAATTAATGTATATGAATATATTTATTTAATGAAATTAATGTATGAGTTATTAATGATTAATAATATGAAATTTAACAATAATACATACATGAAATATATTTATTTAATAAATGAACTTACATTTTATTTTATTTATTTATTAAATGAAATTTATAAAAAAAATGGAATTTAGCAATAATAAATAATATTAAATAAATACATGGAATTTATGTATTTAATGGAATTGGAATTATTTATTTAATGAGTATATTTATTTAAGGAATATATTTATTTAATAAAATTCATGTATTTAATTAATGAATTATTAATGATTAATAATATAAAATTTAACAGCAATAAATACATACATGAAATGTATTTATTTAATAAATGAACTTACATTTTAATTTTTTTTCTTTTATTTATTTATTAAATTAAATTGATAAAAAATTTAAAAAAATGGAATTTAGCAATAATAAATAATTTTAAATAAATACATGGAATTTATGTATTTAATGGAATTGGAATTATTTATTTAATGAATATATTTATTTAAGGAATATATTTATTTAACAAAATTAAGTTATTTAATTAATGATTAATAATATGAAATGTAACAATAATAAATACATACATTAAATATATTTATTTAATAAACGAACTTACATTTTATTTTATTTCTTTTATTTATTTATTAAATTAAATTTATAAAAATAAAAAATAAATGGAATTTAGCAATAATAAATCATTTTAAATAAATACATGGAATTTATGTATTTAATGGAATTGGAATTATTTATTTAATGAATATATTTATTTAAGGAATATATTTATTTAATAAAATTAATTTATTTAATTAATTAATTATTAATGATTAATAATATGAAATGTAACAATAATAAATACGTACATTAAATGTATTTATTTAATAAATGAACTTACATTTTATTTTATTTATTTTATTTATTTATTAAATTAAATTTATAAAAATAAAAAATAAATGGAATTTAGCAATAATAAATCATTTTAAATAAATACATGGAATTTATGTATTTAATGGAATTGGAATTATTTATTTAATGAATATATTTATTTAAGGAATATATTTATTTAATAAAATTAATTTATTTAATTAATTAATTAATTATTAATGATTAATAATATGAAATGTAACAATAATAAATACGTACATTAAATGTATTTATTTAATAAATGAACTTACATTTTATTTTATTTCTTTTATTTATTTATTAAATTAAATTTATAAAAATAAAAAATAAATGGAATTTAGCAATAATAAATCATTTTAAATAAATACATGGAATTTATGTATTTAATGGAATTGGAATTATTTATTTAATGAATATATTTATTTAAGGAATATATTTATTTAATAAAATTAATTTATTTAATTAATTAATTATTAATAATTAATAATATGAATTGTAACAATAAAAAATACATACATGAAATGTATTTATTTAACAAATGAACTTACATTTTATTTTATTTCTTTTATTTATTTATTCAATTAAATTTATAAAAATAAAAAATAAAATGGAAATTGTCAATAATATAATATGTGCATCGCATGAAACACGTGTTTTACTTTTTGGAGCACTACAGTGCTATTCATTTCCAATGGCACCCTGATGCATCTTGCAAAACGCACATGCCTTGCAGCCCATCACAATACATGGTAAACTGGTACATGCCCTTGGTGCAGTTTGGTACATCGGGGCTGCCCTAACACAACGGGCGTTAACACGCAGAAAAACGCGCGTGTATTACAGCAGCACGCAGATATGAGTCGATCCTTAATGATTCCGGAGAGAAGACGTCACTGGAGTAAAGTTTTCTTTTTCTTCTCCATTAATATTAATGATGGGAACGGAGAACCAGCAGTACAGCAGATTAATAAATGGCGCCTTCACTTAGACCTCCACATTCCTCATCGTAATTCTATTTACTTAGCGCTGAGCGGCGTCCCGGCCTGCGACTTCTCACTTCAGATGCCGCCTAACGAGACCGGACGCCATCGCTGAGGGCGCACATTAATGATGTTTTGTTACAGGGCGACTTCCATCTCTTCAGGCTTGTTAATATTTATCCCGCCATGACGGAATAAATAATCGCTTTATTGTGTCATTATTGTACCATTTTGTCATTCTTGGTATAAATATTGCATTAAAGGAAGTTTGTATTGAAGGAAGACACCTGTGTGATCGGGCTCTGCAGGAAGCAGCCATTCTCCAACACGGCATTTCAGGGCAGGAATCTCCGAGCCTTCTAATCCAAGGGCCAGTTTACTGTCTTTCACACGTTATTTTTATTTTTTTGGGTGGGGGGGGGCAGACTGTGGCCATTGGGAGTAGAAAATGTCCCGGTGTCAGTGGCAGTAAACTCAAGATTGGTGGTCAGTGGGAGAAAATAATTACATAGCGCCTGCAGTCAGTAGGAGGAGGAATAGTGCCCCATCATTGGTGTCAGTGGGAGGAATAGTGTCCCGTCATTGGTATTAGTTGGAGGAATAGTGCCCCATCATTGGTGTCAGTGGGAGGAATAGTGTCCCGTCATTGATGTCAGTGGGAGGAAGAGTGCTCCATCACTGGTGTCAGTGAAAGGAATAGTGCCCCGTCATTAGTATCAGTGGGAGGAATAGTGCCCCATCATTGGTGTCAGTGGGAGGAATAGTGCCCCATCATTGGTGTCAGTTAGAGAATAGCACCCCATCATTGGTATCAGTGGGAGGAATAGTGCCCAATCATTGGTATTAGTTGGAGCAATAGTTCCCCATTATTGGTGTCAGTGGGAGGAATAGTGTCCCATCATTGGTGTCAGTGGGAGAAATAGTGTCCCATCATTGGTGTCAGTGGGAGAAATAGCACCCCATCATTGGTGTCAGTGGGAGGAATAGTGTCCAATCATTGGTGTCAGTGGGAGGAATAGTGTCCAATCATTGGTATTAGTGGGAGGAATAGTGCCTCATCATTGGTGTCAGTGGGAGGAATAGTGCCCCATCATTGGTGTCAGTGGGAGGAATAATTCCCCATCATTGGTGTCAGAGGGAGAAATAGTGCCCCATCTTTGGTGTCAGTGGGAGGAATAGTGGAACAGAAATGGTGTCAGTGGGAGGAATAGTGGAACAGAAATGGTGTCAGTGGGAGGAATAGTGGAACAGAAATGGTGATATAAGGAATTCAGCCACATTTACTTTTTTTTAGGATGGTTGATAATCACTTTAATGCTTGTATGCAGTAAGTAGTTCTAATGGATCTACATACTCTTTAACCACTTTGGCTCCGGTAGATTTTACCCCCTTCATGATCAGGTCATTTTTTTGCTATTCAGCACTGCGTTACTTTAACTGGCAATTGCGCGGACATGCGAGGCTGTGCTCAAATGAAATTTATATAATTTTTTTCCCCACAAATAGAGCTTTCTATTGGTGGTATTTGATCACCACAGTGTTTTTTATTTTTTTATTTTTTGCGCTACAAACAAAAAAAAAAAAACCATAAAAAAGCATACATTTAAAAAAAAAAAAAAATTATTTTCTGCTATAAAACATATCCAGTAAAAAAATTGTAAAAAAATTAATCTCTTCATAAATTTTGTCCAAATTGTATTCTGCTACAAGTCTTTGGTAAAAAAAAAATACCAATAAGTGTATATTGATTGGTTTGCATGAAAGTTATAGCGTCTACAAATTATGGAATATATACTGGGATTTTTTTATTTTTTATTTTTTTTTAAACTAGTGACGACAGTGATCAGCGACTTACAGTGGGACTGTGATCGTACGGCGGTCAATCTAACACTAACTGACACTTTGTGGTAACTTACATACAACACACTTCTTAACCCGTACTTACAATAGCAGCAATGCAAGCAGCTAGCATGGAATTTACTGGTAGCAAATAACTGTATATGGTATATAGAGGTGCAGCGCTTTAGAAGCATAGAAAAAAAGTCCTTATTAATATATATTAATAGCTCTAATAGAGATTCAAAGTGGAGAGTCCAACAGGTGCAGATTCCAAACTAAAGTGCCAGGATGTGTCCTCCACCAACAGCAATGCACACACAGACCCTTACCGTCAGGGGTGGACCACTATGTGTATAGTAGTCAAATGTGCTTCACGTGGCTCCCAAATGCCAAGGAAAACCCGGTAGCAACACTCCTCTCGATATAAGGAACTCCTACACAAACCGAATCTCAGTGTGCGATTCAAAACTCAATGGGGAGACTTTATTGTGCAGCGCTCGAAAGCATCCGATTTATTAAAATCCAAAGATTGCGCTCCCCAAACATCTGATAAAATCTCACGTGCAGAACATTAAACACAGGGTAATGTTTCCAACCGACAAGATGGCCGACCTCCGTGCGTGGCGACGAAGCGACGTCACGTGATGCAGCTCCACCCAATGCGTTTCGTCATATAGACGTCATTAGGGGCAAGGTAACTGCCACTGACTTCTCCAGCAACACTAATACATTGATCAGTGCTAATACTATACACTTTCACTGTATTAATGACACTGGCTGGGAAGGGGTGAACATCTGGGGGCGATCAAGGGGTTAAATGGGCAAAGTGTTTACTGTGAGGTGCTTTTACTAAGGGATGTGCCCTGCTTTGCAGGGAAACTAAAACCGGCACATCGCCGCTGTCAGAATAGAGCTTTGTGTTGTTTATATATGCAAAACTCTCTCCTGTTAATCTCTCTGACAATCGGGGGGGTCCTGGCCATAAATGATTGTCCCAAAATCGGTGATTGGCATGTGCTGCAGTGCTGGAGCCAGTGACAGCACAGCCAGGTGCGTGCCCACGACCCCTACCCGGAAATGCAAAATCACGTATATAGTGCCCTGAAAAAGTATTCACACCCCTTGAAATTTTCCACATTTTGTCATGTTACAATCAAAAAAATGTAAATGTATTTTATTGGGATTTTATGTGATAGACCAACACAAAGTGTCACATAATTGTGGAAGGAAAATGATAAATGGTTTTCAACATTTTTTACAAATAAATATGTGAAAAGTGGGGGGTACATTTGTATGGCGCCCCCCGGAGTCAATATTTGTAGAACCCCCTTTCTCTGCAATTACAGCTGCAAGTCTTTTTGGGGATGTCTCTACCAGCTTTGCGCATCTAGAGAGGGACATTTTTGCCCATTCTTCTTTGTAAAATATCTCAAGCTCTGTCAGATTGGATGGAGAGCGTCTGTGAACAGCAATTTTCAAGTCTGGTCACAGATTCTCTATTGGATTTAGGTCTGGACTGTGACTGGGCCATTCTAACACATGAATATGCTTTGATCTAAACCATTCCATTGTAGATCTGGCTGTATGTTTAGGGTCATTGTCCTGCTGGAAGGTGAACCTCCGCCCCAGTCTCAAGTCTTCTGCAGACCCTAACAGGTTTTCTTCTAAGATTTCCTTGTACTTGGCTCCATCCATCTTCACATTAACTTTGACCAGCTTCCCTGTCCCCCATGAAGAAAAGCATCCCCACAACATGATGCTGCCACCACCATGTTTCACGGTGGGGATGGTGTGTTCAGGGTGATGTGCAGTGTTAGTTTTCCACCACACAGTGTTTTGCTTTTAGGCCAAAAAGTTGAATTTTGGTCTCATCTGACCAGAGCACCTTCTTCCACATGTTTGCTGTGTCCTCCACATGGCTTCTCACAAACTGCAAACAGGACTTCTTATGACTTTCTTTCACCAATGTCTTTCTTCTTGTCACTCTTCCATAAAGGGCAGATTTGTGGAGAACACGACTAATAGTTGTCCTGTGGACAGATTCTCCCACCTGAGCTGTGGATCTCTGCAGCTCCTCCAGAGTTACCATGGACCTCTTGGCTCTTCTCTGATGAATGCTCTCCTTGCCCGGCTGGTCAGTTTAGGTGGACGGCCATGTCTTGGTAGGTTTGCAGTTGTGCCATACGCTTTCCATTTTCTGATGATGGATTGAACAGAGCTCCGTGAGATGTTCAAAGCTTGGGATATTTTTTTTATAACCTAACCCTGCTTTATACTTTTCCACAACTTTATCCCTGACCTGTCTGGTGTGTTCCTTGGCCTTCATGATGCTGTTTGTTCACTAAGAATCTCTAACAAACCTCTGAGGGCTTCACAGAACAGCTGTATTTATACTGAGATTAAATTACACACAGGTGGACTCTATTTACTAATTAGGTGACTTCTGAAGGCAATTGGTTCCACTAGATTTTAGTTAGGGGTATCAGAGTAAAGGGGGCTGAATACAAATGTACCCCCCACACTTTTCACATATTTATTTGTAAAAAAATGTTGAAAACCATTTCTCATTTTCCTTCCACTTCACAATTATGTGCCACTTTGTGTTGGTCTATCACATAAAATCCCAATAAAATAAATTTATGTTTTTGGATGTAACATGACAAAATGTGGAACATTTCAAGGGGTATGAATACTTTTTCAAGGCACTGTACACAGTATATGTGATTCTGCCCAGCCGGCCCGCACCGTAGAAGTAAAACCACATTGCGCGGTCGGCAAGCGGTTAAAGTGACATTGACATTTCTTTTCAGCAAGCCCTCAACACTGAAAACAAATGTATCTGTTTACAGGAGACAACGTTACATTTCATATCCTCATTATCGGCGGACTCGGCACCTGCCCATCACGTCAGCGATCTGATGCAGAGTATGGAGGAAGCAGATACGGGTGAAGATCTGCGCTGCCGATGATGTATTGGCCCTAATTACGTGTCAGGTACTGATGTCTCTTTAGTGGCCCCACTAAACGCTTCCAATCCCTCCGCCAGGAGACCCCCACCATCTGCCGCTCGCCAAGAACCACGTGGCTTCCATTTAAAACTGACATCCTCCTGTTGGTCCGCCATTGCCCCCCCCCCCCCGCTGACGAGGTTAAATGAATAAAGATGTATAATCCTATTACAAACATAAGGCAGAGATCGGGTTTTACTGGAGAGAATAAAGAACTCTTAAAAAGAGCAATCGCCGCCAGCCAATGGGCAATGGGAGCCAAGAGCTACTTAAAGAGACCAATCAGGTGTTTGTTTCTGCTTTTAGACAAGTTTTATGGAGAGGACCAAGCTGGCACAGCTCCCGTGACAATGAAGTCCTCTGTGGGTGTCCTTTATTAACTGCCATGCTGCTGCAGGTGGAGGATGTAGGAAACATGGAGCAGAGTCCAAGTGAGGTGAAATGGTCACATCTGGATAATACATTGTGATACCAGAGCGCCAACACGGGCTACATTGTGATACCAGAGCGCCAACACAGGCTACATTGTGATACCAGAGCGCCAACACAGGCTACATTGTGATACCAGAGCGCCAACACGGGCTACATTGTGATACCAGAGCGCCAACACGGGCTACATTGTGATACCAGAGCGCCAACACGGGCTACATTGTGATACCAGAGCGCCAACACAGGCTACATTGTGATACCAGAGCGCCAACACAGGCTACATTGTGATACCAGAGCGCCAACACGGGCTACATTGTGATAAAAGAGCACCAACACGGGCTACATTGTGATACCAGAGCGCCAACACGGGCTACATTGTGATACCAGAGCGCCAACACGGGCTACATTGTGATACCAGAGCGCCAACACGGGCTACATTGTGATACCAGAGCGCCAACACGGGCTACATTGTGATACCAGAGCGCCAACACGGGCTACATTGTGATACCAGAGCGCCAACACGGGCTACATTGTGATACCAGAGCGCCAACACGGGCTACATTGCGATACCAGAGCGCCAACACGGGCTACATTGTGATACCAGAGCGCCAACACGGGCTACTGATAAAAAAATGGTGATAACATTCCTTTATCAATTAACCACTTAAGGACCGGGACTATTTTTTAGACTTGGTGTTTACAAGTAAAAAATTTTTTTTTTGCTAGAAAATGACTTTGAACCCCCAAACATTATATATAAGGTATAGTTAGTATAAATATAATTTATTAAATTGACACAGTAAAAATATAACAAAATTGTAGCATCTATTATTAGGAATGCAAATCGGACAGTATTACAACAGTGTATATACAGTGTTTGAGGCAGTACTCCTGCCCCCGATGCGTTTCGGAGTCAATTAAACTCCTTCCTTGAGGCTCCACTGCGGGATGACACCAGCCTGAATAGGTGCACAATCTAATTTACTCCTATGCCATTGAACACACATCTATAAACATCATCTGTTGAGCCACCTTCAGGAGTTTATTTATTTTTATTTATTTCAGTTACTTATATAGCGCAGTCAATTTACGCAGCGCTTTTACATATATATTGTATATCAGTCCCTACACCCTCAAGGAGCTTACAATCTAAGGTCCCTAACTCACATTCATACATACTAGGGGACAATTTAGACAGGATCCAATTAACCTACCAGCATGTCATTGGAGTGTGGGAGGAAACTGGAGTACCCAGAGGAAACCCACGCAGGCACAGGGAGAACATGCAAACTCCAGGTAGGTAGTGTTGTGGTTGGGATTCGAACCAGCGACCCTTCTTACTGCTAGGTGAAAGTGCTACCCACTACACCACTATGTTGCCTTTCAGCCTCAGTGGAGCCTCAAGTATTTTTCTTCTTGAAGAGAATATCACATTTATATCTTTGTGGAACAAACTCCATTTCCACCTATATATGGATCTATACCATCTCTAACACATAGATGTATGTTTTTTGTCGGAATCGAGAGCATATTGGGTAGACAGACTATGTCATTGTCGCTGCTTTTACCTAAAAACTTTACGGAATGCTAAGTCAGCCAACATAATGTTTAATAACTATCTCTAATGTATAACACCCCTGAGGAAGGAGTTTAATTGACTCCGAAACGCGTCAGTTGCAAGAGTACTGCCTCAAACAATGTATCTACACTATTGTAATAATGTCCGATTTGCATTCCTAATAATAGATGCTACAATTTTGTTATATTTTTACTGTGTCAATTTAATAAATTATATTTATACTAACTATACCTTCCTATGGTTTTTACACGTGCCTAAAAAGTCCACCAATAGGGGACCCTCTTCTTTGTTGTTCCAATTTTGGATGTGGCACAAATCTACAGTTAGCTGCTGATCTACTTTACATAGCATTCTTACTGTGGGCGCCCGGCTGTGGCTTCACGGCCGGGCACGCACTGCGCACGCACGAGCCGCGCTGTGATTGGCCTGGCGATCTTCTGAGACCTGTGACGTGTCTTCTAATAAGAGGGTATCCAATACCCCCCCCCTCCAAAAAAAAATAACATGCCAAGTGTGGCATGTCAGGGGGTCCCCATCACTTAGGCCCGGTTCACACTGATGCGAATTCATAACGAATGCGAATGCGTCATAAACACTTTAAATTCGCATGTCATCCCTAAAGTCATTGTTTTCAATGACGGTCATTCACTTACATGCGTTGCGATTCCTCTACGAATGCGATGCGATAAAAAAAAGGGTCTTTTGAATTGAGTCTCCATAGACATCGATGTAAATCATTGTTGAATCGCATTGATGGTTCACATATGTGCGAATTCGTCACCTCCAGCTCCTCCTCCACACTCTCCACACACTCCACAAAAACCAGGAAGAGAACAGGAAGTTTGGGTTCCATTGGCCGGACAGAAATGGCCGTCGCCTCCCAAAATGACAACTCATTCCAGTAGAATCGCAGTAAATTTGCAACAAACACGTAATGAATTCGCAAAGAAGATTCGCAACGCAATCAGGTCAAAATCGCGCTAAATTCACAACACATCAGTGTGAACTGGGCCTTAAAGAGGAAGTTCCATTTTTGGGTGGATCTCCGCTTTAAGAATCAAACATGCAATTCGGACCTCTGCTGGAAGAAAATTTTGGACTTCCGGGAATTTTAATTCAATACCTCTGGGATAGATGATGCTCGACCTCCTCCAGCCAGGAAATGAGGCAATGAGAAGCTCACAGTGTGCAGTGAAATCAGAGTAAAGCCGCGTACACACGATCGGATTTTATAATGGGAAATGTGTGATGTCAGGCTGTTGGCAGAAAATCCGACCGTGTGTACGCTCCATCGGACAATTGTTGTCGGATTTTCCATGGCCAAATGTTGGATGGCAGGTTTTCAAATTTTCCACTGAAAATTGTCTGTTGTCGGATTTTCCAAGCGTGTGTACACAAGTCCGTCGGACAAAAGTCCAAAGTACAAACACGCATGCTCGGAAGCAAGGACGAGCCGGAAGCGTAAGCCGATCTTGTAAATTATGTAGAATTAACGTTTGTGACACGGCAAATGATGAAATCTGGAAATGCAGCGCACAATTCTCTTCTTCTTTAATGGGATAATAATGAAGCTGCTTTGCTGGTGATACTGATGGAGTTATTGCAAACTAATTTTCAAAGGCTTTTTTTTCTAGTGATATCAAGAATAATATTATTATGCTTTTTTTTTTTTTTTTGATGCAAGTTACCACAACACCATTATCCTGTAGTTTTTAAGATCAAAGATACAACTATGTTGGTGTCCCTTGTCAATTTTACATTGTATTTTATAGAATGTAACTGCCGACTCCCAAACTGTCATTTGAAGTAAAACACATAGCCGAGTATTATTCTACACAATTTTTTTTTATTGTGCATTAAAAAAGAAAACAAATAAAATTAGACATGCTATCTGCCAATAGAACTTAAAGTGGTGTTCCGGTCGAAATTATACTTTTTAAATAAAAATACCCCTATAATACACAAACTTAATGTATTCTAGTAACGTTAGTCTGTAAACTAAGGTCTGTTTTGTTAGTTTATAGCAGTAGTTTGTTATTTTATAAACTTACAGCAGGCCGTGGCCATCTTAAGTGTGGGCATCTGAAGCCAGACCGTATTTCTTCCTGGATCTCATCCTTGCAGATCTCGCACATGCTCAGTGCAGCACAAGCAGTGTAATAGGTTTCAGGTCAGGTATCCATAGCAACGGCAGTGTCAGAGGAAGTTTCCGCCCCTTCCCAGAAGGCATTGCAAACAGGAAATGATGCGATGGGCCGCGGCCAGGGAGGAGGAAGTGAAAAATGAATACAGCAGATATACAGTAAGTGCTGAGAAAAAAAAAAAAAAATCCAATTCCTTTACAGTGCACAGTTTAGTGAGGGATACTGAAGAGTTGTAAAAGTGGGTGGAACTCCACTTTAACCAAAAAGTGCATTCTATTCATCCAAAAATATAGCAAATATACCAAATCAAATCATTATTATTCAATCAAAAAATAATGTCAAAGCAATAAGTCCAATGCCAATAATAAATAACACGTTATCTCCTCCGATTCCGTGACATGGCTGGTTGACGAAGGGCCGTTCAGAAACTAACTGAAAAGCGCGAAATGAAAAGTGCGAAATGAAAAGCGCGAATCAACACTCGCCAAACTTCTACCAACACGAAATTAGCAGAAGGAGCCCGAAGGGTGGCGCTAAAGAGCTGAAAAACCACGTAGTACGTCACTACGTTCGTGATCGTTGGCCGACAATTGTGTGGCCGTGTGTATGCAAGACAAGTTTGGGCCAACGCCAGGGGGCGGACTGACCGTTGAGCGACGCGGGCACTGCCCCGTGGGCCCTGGGCCACTAGGGGGCCCCATCGGGGTTGCCAGCCTCAGTAAAACCAGGGACAGCATGTATAAATCTGTGTTTTTTTTTTTTTTTTACATCTGTCTGTGTATACTGTGTGTGTATACTGTGTGTACATGTTTGTGTATACTGTGTGATTGTACACTGTGTGTGTATACTGTGTGATTGTACACCGTGTGTGTATACTGTGTGATTGTACACTGTGTGTGTATACTGTGTGATTGTACACCGTGTGTGTATACTGTGTGGCCCCGTAACCTCCTATTGCCCCGGGGGCCCCATGAGTTATCAGTCCGCCCCTGGCCAACGCCCTTCCGACAAAATTCCACGGTTTTGTTGGCCAACAATCCGATCGTGTGTACGGGGCTTGAGAGATTCTAGTCCAGAAGAGGAGCCGGTACAACTGTGTGAGACTGAAGGGAAGGCCGGAGGTCAGATCTGAAGAACAGCCCTGTCGTTTGACACTATAGAGAGGTTTACAATGACACCAGAGTCTGTGTAAGACGAGGAGGTACATGTGTACGCAGAGCCATCCTAAGTGTCCGAATACTCGGAGACGGGTCACCTTCCAGCCGCGGGTGATTGTGCGGCCTCATTATAAGCTGTAATTATCAGGATGTGATAAGACAGAAATGTACGCAGTGAAGTGCTGCAGATAAAGGCGGAGTGCGATCGCTGTAACACAAGATACGGCGCTTTGTATGCCAAACAAGATTAGAACGGTGACTGACGGGAAAAACCTCTAAGCCGCGCTCACATCGCTCCCAGCTGACTCCGCTTTGTTCCGTGTCAAAACGATAAGTGACACCGCCTGTGACAACTGACACTTGCAGGGTTTATTATCTCTCCAATGTACACATAACATTCTTTTATTGGAGTAAGAACATGTTCTCCATCAGCTAATACTCACATCTGTATGGTCTACACGTCCTACAACTACAGACAGATTTATTTTTTTTTCTCTTGAGGCCTCATGCACACTGGGCCGCTTCTACGGGCTTTTGGCTTTTTTTTGTTTTCTGCCTCTAAATACCCCTCTATGTTAGGTAGATTTACTAAAACTGGAGAGTGCAAAATCTGGTGCAGCTGTGCATGGCAGCCAATCAGCTTCTAACTTCAGCTTGTTCAATTACACGCTCTGCCAATAAGCCCTTGTTTGACCGTTAGATCGCATGACGAGCCGCAGCCTATTGCCGGCAATGGCACCATTCCAATCGGTGTGACGCCAACTTTGCGCCGCACCGATTTGCAAAAGTAGTTCCTGCACTACTTTTTTTGATTTTGGGCGCGACTTCAATAGACATCTGTCATGGAAAAGAAGAAAGGTAACAGCGCTCTCTGCAGGGACAACCCAATCCACAGACCAGGTCCACTCACAGGTGCCGAGGCTCGATGTATCCCAACACACTCCAATGCAACAGTAGTAAGAAGAGCCGGCAAGACTGTAATCCTTGAAGTGTTGTTTATTGGTACATCAGAGTGACAATAAAACAATAATGTTGACGCGTTTCGGCAATAGCTTTAGTCGTAGCTAGTTTGAAACAGATATGGCAAGATATTTATATCCTCATACTGTATACACATATACAAGCTCCACCTCTACATAATTGGCCTATCAGGTTATTGTCACAGAAAATTAGCATATTTAATTGGTACCACCAATCATTCAAATGGTTGGTGACTACACCCGTTTTCAGCCAGCAAGAGAAAGGGGAGAGGAAAGGAAGACAATATAAAAATTGTTGAGCATTTTTACACACTTCTCTTTAGGCTCAACAATTTTTATATTGTCTTCCTTTCCTCTCCCCTCTCTCTTGCTGGCTGAAAACAGGTGTAGTCACCAACCACTTGAATGATTGGTGGTACCAAATAAATATGCTAATTTTCTGTGACAATAACCTGATAGGCCAATTATGTAGAGGCGGAGCTTGTATATGTGTATATATATATCTTGCCTTATCTGTTTCAAACTAGCTACGACTAAGGCTATTGCCGAAATGCGTCAGGGTTATTGTTTTTTTGTCACTCTGATGTACCAATAAATGACACTTCAAGGATTACAGTCTTGCCGCCTCTTCTTATTATTGTGATTTCAGATGAAGTTGCACAATTTCAAAGCCGTGTCCAGTGTGAAAAAGGGCTAAAACCTGGAAGCTGATTGGTTTCTATGCAGAGCTGCACCAGATTTTGCATTCTCCAGTTTTAGTAAATCAACCTCTTTGTGTCCTTGCACACTAAGACCCCTTTCACACTGGAGGCGTTTTTCAGGCGCTAAAGGGCTAAAAATAGCACCTATAACGTGCCTGAAAAATGCCTCCCCTGCAGCCCAGTGTGAAAGCCCGAGTGCTTTCACACTGGAGCGGTGCGATGGCAGGACGTTAGAAAAAGTCCTGCAAGCAGCATTCTTGGGGCGGTGGAGGAGCGGTGTATACACTACTCCTCCACCGCCCCTGCCCATTGAAATCAATGGGCACCGCTGCCAAATTGCCTACAAAGTGCTTCGGCAGCGACACTTTTCGGGCGCATTTAACCTTTTCTTTGGCCGCTAGCGGGGGTTAAAAGGGCCCCGCTAGTGGCCGTGCTATGAGTTTGAAAGAGGTAAAAAAAACATTGCTTTCACATTCACAGAGAGGAGTGTTTGAGCAGAAAAAAACGCTTGATGCACCTAAACGCTAGGTGCGTTTAGCGCTTGAGCGTTCATTCATTCCAATGGGCAGAATAAATCAATATCGTGGCCAATGGAATAAATGAACACCCAAATGCTTGATGCGGCTTTACCCACCTAAACACGTTTGCAAAACGCAGCTTTAGCCGCAATTTTAAAGCGCCACCTAAGGACAATATTGGGTGCTCTACTTTGTTGCCATTCCACAGGAGAACAACATTTTAAGCCTTGACACGTTTATGTTATCTACAGTATTTACTCGACGCAACATCATCTTTAAGATTTTACTAAAACATTAGGCATTATTTTGCGTTGTGTGCGCTAAAATTTGATTTGGTGTATTTTTTTCCTACAAGTTTCCATTTGATAAATGGCTGTGTGTGACGGACCACCTGGCACCCAGCTAGAGTTGCCACCTCATCCCTTTAAACCAGAACACATATTAATTACACAGGTTCTGTGGCTAATTAAATGCAGGTAAGCTACTAAGTGAGTTTAATTACCACCTTAATCAGCCACAGAACCTGTGTAATTTATATGTGTTCGCGTTTAAAGGGATGAGGTGGTAACCCTATACCCAGCTTGGGTGCCTCCATCAAGATACAGCATTCTCAACTCTGGAACCTGATATTATAGCTTGGACCCAAGAACTAGATGACACTAGCTTAGGTGCAAACTGGGACTGACTTTATTGTAAATGTACACAGAATATATACCACACAAAATCAGATAAGAGCTTGGTCACATTATCCTAAACAATGCAAACCGTAAACAGTAATATCATTATTTACATCTAAGGAACAGCCAACATACACTAATTAAACAGTAAGCTAATTAACCACTAGTCACCTAGACCTGTGATTCTCAACCCTGTCTGTCCTCAAGTACCCCCAACAGGCCATGTTTTGGGAATTTCTCTTAGATAAAATAGCTGTCCAATATACCAAGCCACTGACTCTGATTTAAAGCACCTGTGCAAGATAAAGGAAAACCTGCAAACATGGCCTGTTGGGGGTACTTGAGGACAGGGTTGAGAACCACTGACCTAGACAAGCCTAGGTGATTCAGTTTACTGCCCTCCCAGTACAATGCTTTGATTAATCAGAGATTCCACCCCACCTCAGACTGCCCGGCAACAGTCTACAACAGTCTATGAGACACAACTCATACAATGTTCCAGCAGTCTGAAAAAGTGGAATTCATTTATCTTCATAGATTTCTTAAGGGATCTTGTTGATAAATATTTCTGTCCCAAGTGAAGGGGCCTCTCCCACTCCGACTGCAGGAGGGCCACCATATTCCCTCTGACCGTTGACCTGTACAGGCTTAAAATTACACCTTTCCATCTACTCCAGAAGGGAAGCTTTATTGTCCTTAATCAGAGAATTAATCCAAGCCCCGCTCTCAGCGTTCATTGTCCATCGTTAGAGAATGATCTGCTCTCTCCATGGGAATCAGAGGTTAAACTGAGCTCTTTTCCATTCTCTGACTGGAAGAAGAAGACAAAACCCCCGGTCTCCTCCATGGGCCATAATCAGTGGGTAGGAGGCTTGGGCCTAGTCCCCTCCAAAAGCCTCTGTCCCAGTTGGGTCTATCACACTGCGCAAATATCGTGTGACATAAAAAATGGCAACAGCCACCATTTTATTCTCTAGGGCTTCTGCTTTCAGAAAATATCTAATGTTTGGGAGTTCTAAGTAATTTTGTATAAAAAATATTGATTTTAACAGGTGAGTGAAAAATTAAAAATCTGCCCTGGACAGCAAGTGGTTAAGCTATTAGCGATATTCAAAGTAACTTAGCCACGCCCATTTTTGGTGCTTCACATGCAGCATGTCATCTCCGCCCCAAGGTGTCCCTCTTTCTCAAGTTTCAAAGTTGGAAGGTTTGGCTCAGCCTGTCCTTAACCACTTTAGCCCCGGACCATTTGGCTGGCCAAAGACCAGAGCACTTTTTGCGATTCGGCACTGCGTCGCTTTAACTGACAATTGCGCGGTCGTGTGACGTGGCTCCCAAACAAAATTGACGTCCTTTTTTTCCCACAAATAGAGCTTTCTTTTGGTGGTATTTGATCACCTCTGCGGTTTTTATTTTTTGCGCTATAAACAAAAATAGAGCGACAATTTTGAAAAAAAAAAGGCAATATTTTTTACTTTTTGCTATAATAAATATCCCCAAAAAATACATAAAAATTTTTTTTTTCCTCAGTTTAGGCCGAAACGTATTCTTCTACATATTTTTGGTAAAAAAAATCGCAATAAGCGTTTATTGATTGGTTTGCGCAAAAGTTATAGCGTCTACAAAATAGGGGATAGATTTATGGCATTTGTATTAATATTTTTTTTTTTTTACTAGTAATGGTGGCGATCAGCGATTTTTATCGTGACTGCGACATTATGGCAGACACACCGGACACTTTTGGTGCTATTTTGGGACCATTCACCTTTATACAGCGATCAGTGCGATTAAAAATGCATTAATTACTGTGTAAATGTGACTGGCAGTGAAGGGGTTAACCACTAGGGGGCTAGGAAGGGGTTAAGTGTGTCCTAGGGAGTGATTCTAACTGTTAGGGGGCGTGGCTATGAGTGACACGTCACTGATCGCTGCTCCCGATGGAAGAACGGGGAGATGTTGAGTTTACACTGACATCTCCCCGTTCTTCAGCTCCGTGACACGATCGCGGGACACCGGCAGACATCGAGTCCGCGGGTCACGCAGGCACGATCACGGAGCACGGCGGCAAATTTAAAGGGACGTAGCTGTACGCCCATTTGCCTGTCCATGCCATTCTGTCGACGTATATCTACATGCGGTGGTCGGCATGTGGTTAAAGCGGTAGTAAAACACGGGAAAAAAAAAACCCTGCAAGACAGTAGCATAATGTGATAGTATGCGAGGCATACTAGCACATTATGAAATACTTACTTTAGAACGAAGCTCCAGCAGCTCGCCCGGTCACCGCTGAGGGAGCTGCAATATTCCCTTAGCGTTTCTTCCCGGTATCGCTGGCTCCGGCGCTGTGATTGGCCGGAGCCGCAATGACGTCTGGAGCCCTCCGTTCCGGCACGGGCACTGAAGTCAGCGGCTGCATCCAGGGTCAATATCTCCTCAACCGTGCAGGTTTAGGAGATATTCTTTCTATCTACAGGTAAGCCTTATTATAGGGCTGTAGGTAAAAATCACCAAGCGGGCAATACAACCACTTTAATGATGGCTCGTCCTCAGAAGCCCTCTGTCTCTCTCTCTCACTCCCGGCTCCTCTGAAGACAAATATTTGGGATAGTGTGAATTTTAGTAATACTGTTCAGACTTTTACTGCTGGCAGTAAATCCCGTCTAGTAAAAATCAGCAAAGATGTAAACGATGAAGGAAAGTAGAAATCCTGACAGCCAGATCACAAGTCTGAGGTCCAAGTTTCTTACTCAAATCTTCTCCAAGAGGATCTACCATGGAGAGGGGTTCCTTTCACAGGGCTCTGTATGGGGTCACAGCTATGGGAAGTAATATTTCTGTTTGGTAGTTGCCACCATAAAGTGCCTTCACTTACTTATCCAGCTTTCCCCTGCCAATCAGGGTCTTAATAAAAAAAATACCCCATACTTCCGTGTATTAAGGGATAGACAAAACTCCCCAACCTGCGCCGGTCTTACTGACATCAGCAACAGCATCCCCGACTGGTGTAGCAATGTGGAGGAACCAGTGATCAGGGAAGAAAAAAACTACTTTACCCCGTCCCCCTAGATGTAAACAAGTAGTAATAATCCCCCAGCTTTTTTAGCATTACACATTGAGCTCAATAAAGTAAACATTGCCCAGTAAACTGTTTGTTAAAATTTCTTACCCCAGCACCTGCAGTTTATAGCTTCCAACACTGCCATGGTGGTGCCAGTAAAACAATCCATGGAAATTGTAGCAAATACTTACCGAAATTTTTTTTTCTGGGGGGGGGGCGATTTATGGCAGCATACATGTGGTAGTATCCTGCCAAATAGGTGCCAAGAAAATGTAAAATTGTATCAAATACGGTACTTACCACAATTTTCCTATAGTGGCAATAATCGATGGAAGCACACATGTGGTAGTATGCTGTCATATTGCTACCAAAAAAAAAATACAACATTGTATCAATTACTTACTGCAATTTGCTTTCCCTGGCTCCAATCCATGGCAGCATAATACCACATGTACACCACCATGTTGGTGCCAGGAAAACAGAAAAGTGTATCAAATATTTACCATAATTTAAACATCTGGTAGTATGCTGCCATATTATTAAAACAAACTATGAGGATCTTGGGAGCTACCTATTTTAAAAGTGACAAAATATATAAAAAACAAAATATACTAGAGGAGTAATAATAATCGACAGCTGCTAGCACTGATCACGTCCCATAAAGTCGTGTGAAAACAATATAAATAGAAAATTACTATGCTGCGCTATCTCCTAACATTAGTTCCAACAGATAGTTTTAAAGTGCCTACTTTACAATGATGAGAAAAATAATACTGTATTTATCGGCGTATAACATGCACTTTTTTCCCCTTAAAATCAGGGGAAAATCGTGGGTGCGTGTTATACGCCGATCCCCGCTATTTTGTGATCTATCAGAGTGATTGCCGCGATCGCCGCCAACATTCACATAGCGTGTATTTTTAAATATGGCGCCGCGGAGTTCGGAGGGACTCGGAGAGAACACAGTGACTGGGCAGAGCCGAGATACACATAGCCGAGGGTTCTCGGCTCTTCTCTGCGCCGTTCACAGTCCCGCCCAGTCCCGCCATTGGACCTGTGTTATGTCCATCATAGGGACTGGGCGTGACTGTGAACGGCGCCGAGAAGAGCCGAGAACCCTCGGCTATGTGTATCTCGGCTCCGCCCAGTCACTGTGTTCTCAGCTGAACGAGCGCCGCCGAGTCCCTCCGAACTCCGCGGCGCCATATTTAAAAATACAAACTAAACTTGTGTATGTCGGCGGCGATCATAAAATGTACACTGGGGACAAGGCTGCACTGACCACTGGGGACAAGGCTGCACTGACCACTGGGGACAAGGCTGCACTGGGGACAAGGCTGCACTGACCACTGGGGACAAGGCTGCACTGACCACTGGGGACAAGGCTGCACTGGGGACAAGGCTGCACTGGGGCAAAGCTGCACTGGGGCAAAGCTGCACTGACAATTCTGCACTGGGGCAAAGCTGCACTGACAAGGCTGCACTGGGGCAAAGCTGCACTGACAAGGCTGCACTGGACACTGGGGCAAGGCTGCACTGACAAGGCTGCAGATGGACACGATAACGCTGCATTGATGGGCATTTAAATGTAAGTTTTTTTTCCTTAAAATTCCCTCCTAAACTTGGGGTGCGTGTTATACGCCGGGGCGTGTTATACGCCAATAAATACGGTAATTATAATAATAAAAAACCGTGATTAACTAACAAAAATTTATAATATATTCCAAAACTGTATACAGAGTTTTTTGATTTCTGTGACGATAAATTCTGTGTTAAGTGTCACATTCCACAGACAAAATAATAATAATAAGCAAACTAATAAAAGTTAAATACATGGTGCCACAAACGTGAATCATAAAGTACTATAGTGCATATAACAGTGACGTTCTAATCAAACGCAGATCAGTCCAACATTAATCGGTATATAGTCCTTATTAAAGGTATAATGGTGACTTCATAAAAACCTGAAAATAACGTGTTGCATATGTCCCCACTCAGGTGCTCCCCCTGAGGAAGATACAAATTTCCCTTGTATCGTCACATGTACAGGGTACTCACATGGGTTAGGTGCATTAAGTACACCAATCTGTAATGTGCCTTAAAACGTTGGGTTTTGGTTGTGGTCCTATGTCTGTTCTGTGTGGAGCAGACCAGCTGCTTCCTGCACCTGTCTTGTCCCCTCCCCTACATGTGACGATACAAGGGAAATTCTTATCTTCCTCAGGGAGAGCACCTGAGTGGGGACACCCAACGTGTTATTTTCACGTTTTTATGAAGTTACATTATACCTTTAATAAGGACTATATACCGATTATGTTGGACTGATCTGCGTTTGATTAGAACGTCACTGTTATATGCACTATAGCACTTTATGATCCACGTTTGTGACACCATGTATTTAACTTTTATTAGTTTGCTTAGTATGTTTATTTTGTCTGTGGAATGTGACACTTGACACAGAATTTATCATCACAGTAATAAAAAAACTCTGTATACATTTTTCGAATATATTATAAATTTTGTTAGTTTATCACAGTTTTTTATTATTATTATTATTTTTCTCATCATTGTAAAGTAGGCACTTTAAAAGTATTTGTTGGAACTAACGTTAGGCGGTAGCTCAGCATAGTAATTTTCTACTTATTAAGTATGCTGCCATATTGCTGCCAAAAAAATGAAAAATTGTATCAAATACTTACTGCAATTTTCTTTTCCTGGCTCCAATCCATGGCAGCACACTACCACATGTATACTACCATGTTGGTGCCAGGAAAACAGAAAATTGCATTAAATGTTTACTGTAGTTTTCCTTTCCTGGGACCAATCCACGGAAGCCTACAAATGTACACATGGTAGTATACTGTCATGTTGGTGCCAGAAAAACAGAAAATTGTATCAAAGACTTACCATGATGTTCTTCACCTCAGACCAATTCATGGCAGTATACATGTGGTAGTATTCAACCATGTTGGTGCCAAGAAAATTGCATCAAACACTTACCATAATTTTCCTTCACTTGGGACAAATCCATGGAAATATAGATGTGGTAGTATTCTGTCGTGTTGGTGCCAGAAAAATGGAAAATTACATCAAATACTTACCTTAATTTTCCTTTACTTGGGACAAATCCATGGAAATATAGATGTGGTAGTATTCTGCTGTGTTGGTGCCAGGAAAATGGAAAATTACATCAAATACTTACCTTAATTTTCCTTTACTTGGGACAATTCCATGGAAATATAGATGTGGTAGTATTCTGCTGTGTTGGTGCCAGGAAAATGGAAAATTACATCAAATACTTACCTTAATTTTCCTTTACTTGGGACAAATCCATGGAAATATAGGTGTGGTAGTATTCTGTCGTGTTGGTGCCAGGAAAATGGAAAATTACATCAAATACTTACCTTAATTTTCCTTTACTTGGGACAAATCCATGGAAATATAGATGTGGTAGTATTCTGTCGTGTTGGTGCCAGGAAAATGGAAAATTACATCAAATACTTACCTTAATTTTTCTTTACTTGGGATAAATCCATGGAAATATAGATGTGGTAGTATTCTGCTGTGTTGGTGCCAGAAAAATGGAAAATTACATCAAATACTTACCATAATTTTCCTTTACTTGGGACAAATCCATGGAAATATAGATATGGTAGTATTCTGCTGTGTTGGTGCCAGGAAAATGGAAAATTACATCAAATACTTACCTTAATTTTCCTTTACTTGGGACAAATCCATGGAAATATAGATGTGGTAGTATTCTGCTGTGTTGGTGCCAGGAAAATGGAAAATTACATCAAATACTTACCTTAATTTTCCTTTACTTGGGACAAATCCATGGAAATATAGATGTGGTAGTATTCTGCTGTGTTGGTGCCAGGAAAATGGAAAATGACATCAAATACTTACCTTAATTTTCCTTTACTTGGGACAATTCCATGGAAATATAGATGTGGTAGTATTCTGCTGTGTTGGTGCCAGGAAAATGAAAAATTACATCAAATACTTACCTTAATTTTCCTTTACTTGGGACAAATCCATGGAAATATAGGTGTGGTAGTATTCTGTCGTGTTGGTGCCAGGAAAATGGAAAATTACATCAAATACTTACCTTAATTTTCCTTTACTTGGGACAAATCCATGGAAATATAGATGTGGTAGTATTCTGTCGTGTTGGTGCCAGGAAAATGGAAAATTACATCAAATACTTACCTTAATTTTTCTTTACTTGGGATAAATCCATGGAAATATAGATGTGGTAGTATTCTGCTGTGTTGGTGCCAGAAAAATGGAAAATTACATCAAATACTTACCATAATTTTCCTTTACTTGGGACAAATCCATGGAAATATAGATGTGGTAGTATTCTGCTGTGTTGGTGCCGGGAAAATGGAAAATTACATCAAATACTTACCTTAATTTTCCTTTACTTGGGACAAATCCATGGAAATATAGATGTGGTAGTATTCTGCTGTGTTGGTGCCAGGAAAATGGAAAATTACATCAAATACTTACCTTAATTTTCCTTTACTTGGGACAAATCCATGGAAATATAGATGTGGTAGTATTCTGCTGTGTTGGTGCCAGGAAAATGGAAAATTACATCAAATACTTACCTTAATTTTCTTTCCTGGACCGATCCATGGCAACAGTATTCTGTCATGTTGGTTCCAGGATAATGAGAAACTGTATCAAATGCTTTTTGCTTTCTTTTGGGCCAATCCATGGAAGCATACTACACGTGTATGCTGCCACATTGGTGCCAGGAAAGTACATTACCCGCTTTTTTCAGAATACCCCTTCACAGCTCAGTGCTCTGTATTCTACATAAATGACATCAGTCAAAGCTCCTATGGAGGATATATCCAGTTATCTGTAATGTTCTTTTCACCACCATTATATTTGCACTGTTTGTATTCCAATCGGGACGTCATATTCAAGCTTTTCTTAGAATACCCCTTCAGAGCACAGTGCTTGGGATTCCTGTATAGATAACATATGTGAACGTTCATATGATATTAATCCATTTTATAGATATTCAGAATATCCTAATGGAAACAATGTTCAATATGAATATTAATCCCTGCAGAGATTCTTGATGCAGATGGACTTGGACATACAGTATATCATTTATGTAGAATACCGAGCGCTGTGCTGTGATGGGGGTTTTCCAAGAAAATCTGGTAATGTACTGTCCTTCTTGGTTGGAGAACACACAGTACACATGCAATTGTGATGGGAAGGCATGCAACTAATAACCGGACACATCCTTCATATATGATAACTGGTTACTTTTATTGAATACCTTTGTGAAGGTTTCCATTTTCACATATTGCTTATTGGTGTTTGATTTTGAGATCCGTTCTTGTTATAGATCAGCCTTTCTCAACCTTGTAACCCCAAAGGAACACTTGCAGTAATTTTCAGGTCTCAGGGAACCCCTGCTAAGATTACAACAAAGCAAACTAAGTGGGACTTTAAATATACCACTAATAACCACTGCACACAATAAACTCTAGTATATGTATTAAAAAAATCGAATTTATTTAAATGTACATTTAAAATCCTAATATAGCATATATAAAAGAGCTGCTGCAGAGGAACTTAATCACAGTTTTGATGTGTGTCGCTGGAAAAGGTCTACGCGTTTCATGGATTCACCGCTTCTTCAGGACCAACAAGGATTTTTGCACACAAAGGAATACATACAGTGCCTTGAAAAAAGTATTCATACCCCTTGAAATTTTCCACATGTTGTCATGTTACAATCAAAAACGTAAATGTATTTTATTGGGATTTCATGTGATAGACCAACACAAAGTGGCACATAATTGTGAAGTGGAAGGAAAATGGTAAATGGTTTTCAAACTTTTTTACAAATAAATATGTAAAAAGTGTGGGGGAACATTTGTATGGCGCCCCCCTGAGTCAATACTTTGTAGAACCGCCTTTCACTGCAATTACAGCTGCAAGTCTTTTTGGGGGATGTCTCTACCAGCTTTGCACATCTAGAGAGGGACATTTTTGCCCATTCTTCTTTGCAAAATATCTCAAGCTCTGTCAGTTTGGATGGAGAGCGTCTGTGAACAGCAATTTTCAAGTCTTGCCACAGATTCTCAATGTGATTTAGGTCTGGACTTTGACTGGGCCATTCTAAAACATGATGTGTTAGATGCTTTGATCTAAACCATTCCATTGTAGATCTGGCTGTATGTTTCGGGTCGTTGTCCTGCTGGAAGGTGAACCTCCGCCCCAGTCTCAAGTCTTTTGCAGACTCTAACAGGTTTTCTTCAAAGATTGCCCTGTATTTGGCGCCATCCATCTTCCCATCAACTCTGACCAGCTTCCCTGTCCCTGCTGAAGAAAAGCATCCCTACAACATGATGCTGCCACCACCATGTTTCACGGTGGGGATGGTGTGTTCAGGGTGATGTGCAGTGTTAGTTTTCTGCCACACATAACGTTTTGCTTTTAGGCCAAAAGGTTCAATTTTGGTCTCATCTGACCAGAGTACCTTCTTCCACATGTTTGCTGTGTCCTCCACATGGCTTCTCACAAACTACAAACAGGACTTCTTATGACTTTCTTTTAACATTAACTTTCTTCTTGTCACTCTTCCATAAAGGTCAGATTTGTGGAGAACACGACTAATAGTTGTCCTGTGGACAGATTCTCCCACCTGAGCTGTGGATCTCTGCAGCTCCTCCAGAGTTACCATGGACCTCTTGGCTTCTTCTCTGATGAATGTTCTCCTTGCCCGGCCGGTCAGTTTAGGTGGACGGCCATGTCTTGGTAGGTTTGCAGTTGTGCCATACTCTTTCCATTTTTGGATGATGGATTGAACAGAGCTCCGTGAGATGTTCAAAGCTTGGGATATTATTTTATAACCTAACCCTGCTTCATACTTCTCCACAACTTTATCCCTGACCTGTCTGGTGTGTTCCTTGGCCTTCATGATGCTGTTTGTTCACTAAGAATCTCTAACAAACCTCTGAGGGCTTCACAGAACAGCTGTATTTATACTGAAATTAAATGACACACAGTTGAACTCTATCTACTAATTAGGTGACTTCTGAGGGCAATTGGTTCCACTAGATTTTAGTTAGGGGGTATCAGAGTAAAGGGGGCTGAATACAAATGTACCCCACACTTTTCACATATTTATTTGTAAAAAATGTTGAAAACCATTTATCATTTTCCTTCCACTTCACAATTATGTGCCACTTTCTGTTGGTCTATCACATAAAATCCCAATAAAATACATTTACATTTTTGGTTGTAACATGAAAAATGTGGGAAATTTCAAGGTGTATGAATACTTTTTCAAGGCACTGTAAGTAATCATAAAAATACTTCTACAAAAGAGAAGAAACAACAATAATTAGCCATATAAATAAACAAAATATGTTATCTACATTATTATCCTATGTGTGGGACATTAAATATACATGTTGCATTAGAGATCAACAATGATCTCATGCCAAGTACACACGAGCGGACTTTTCGACCGGACTGGTGCGACGGACCAAGTCCGGCAGACAATCCGACCACTTGTGGGCTCCATCGGACCCGCAGCGGACTTTTTCGGTCAAAAATCTGACGGACTTTAGATTTAGTACATGCTTCAAATCTTTCCGACGGACTCGAGTCCGGTCGAAAAATCCGCTCGTCTGTATGCTAGTCCGATGCTAGGGCAGCTATTGGCTACTGGCTATGAACTTCCTTATTTTAGTCCGGTGTACGTCATCACGTACGAATCCGTCGGACTTTGGTGTGATCGTGTGTAGGCAAGTGTGGTCGTTAGAAAGTCCGCCGTAGCTCCGTCGAAACTCCGTCGGACCTTTGTTGTCGAAAAGTCCACCCGTGTGTATTACCCTCAGACAAGGCTGGGGCAAAAAAAACCCCACACTTTGAGTCTCTGTGATCTCTATGCAATGCAGGTAAATCATGGCTAGTGGGGGGGGGCAGCAAGGAGTGTCAGTCAGTATGCAGAAGTGGGCTTTCCTAGGCAAGCTGCATTTACAGTACATAGATAAGGCCCGCATGTGGTGCTGAGCCTCCACGATTGAAGGAGCTGAAATCCAATGAATGAAAGGGGTGTACCGGGAATGGCCAGGCTATGGAGGAAAGGGCTAGACCAGGGAATGAGGTGGGCCCTGTCTGACTTGCTGTAGTTTCTTTGTGAGAAGCTCACAGTGTGCGGGGAAATCAGGGAAAGCCATTTCAGTTGAGAAGAGGAGCCGGTACAACTGTGCTATGGCTGGAGTTCAGCTTTGTATAATGACCAGGTGCTTGTGAAAGGAAGATGCCGGACGAGAACACCGGAGAAAGAACCAGAAGAAGAAGAAGATGGAGGAAGAAACTGAAGGAAGATAGAAGAAAGAAGATAGAATATGGAAAAAAGAAGACTTTAAATAAAGGACTTGTCAAAAACTGTCTCTTGTCATTTTTAACATTTTTGACAGTTTTTTTGTGAAATGGTAGGGGTACTTTTGTACCCCCTTACCACTTCACACAGGGGGGGCGGGATCTGGGGGTCCCCTTGTTAAAGGGGGCTTCCAGATTCCGATAAGCCCCCCGCCCGCAGACCCCCACAACCACCGGATAAGGGTTGTGGGGATGAGGCCCTTGTCCCCATCAACATGGGGACAAGGTGTTTTGGGGGGCTGCCTCAAAGCACCCTCCCAATGTTGAGGGCATGTGGCCTGGTACGGTTCAGGAGGGGCCCTCTCTCATCCCCCCTCTTTTCCTGCGACCTTCCAGGTTGCGTGCTCGGATAAGGGTCTGGTATGGATTTTTGGGGGGACCCCACGCCATTTAAAAAAAAAATTTGGCGCGGGGTTCCCCTTAAAATCCATACCAGACCTGAAGGGTTTTTGAGGGGGACCCCCACGCCATTTTTTTTTAAATTTTGGCCGGGGTTCCCCTTAATATCCATACCAGACCTGAAGGGCCTGGTATGGAATTTAGGGGGACCACCCACACCATTTTTTTTTTAATTTTGGTTCGGGGTTCGCCTGTGGGGAATTCCCATGCCATTTTTATTAATGAACTTTTATGTGTATTGCCGGGACCGGCAATTCATTAATAGCCGCGAGCAGTTTTAAATGACTTTTTTCCTTTGAAATGTCATTTTGCTGTCAGACTGTTCTAAACACGCGAAACATGCGCCCCTTTACGGGCATACTATAGACACCCCCCCAGGTACGGAATTTAAAGGAATATTACACTTTTATTGTTTCACTTTAAGCATTATTAAAATCACTGCTCCCGAAAAAACGGCCGTTTTTAAAACTTTTTTTTGCATTGATCCATGTCCCTTGGGGCAGGACCCGGGTCCCCAAACACTTTTTATGACAATAACTTGCATATACTGTAAGCCTTTAAAATTAGCACTTTTGATTTTTCCCATTATCCCACTTTTAAATGGTGTTCCGCGGCTTTCGAATTTGCCACAAACACCCCAAATTGTTCACTATTCGGCGAACCGGCGAACAGCCGATGTTTGAGTCGAACATGAGTTTAGAAAGCCAAAACTTGTTTGGCATTGGATAGAATGGGGAATGGTTGGGACCCTTGTCAGGTTTTTATTGCTGCCTTTTGAGAGAGAGAGAGAGAGAGAGAGAGAGAGAGAGATGAGATTAATCTACAAAATATGGCCCCATTTATACTTGTGCGACTTGTCATGTGACTTTCGGACCCCAATGTTGCCTGACAAGCCGCACCCCATGTTTCCCAATGAGTACCGTTCGTATATGTGCGACTTAAGGTTGCAAGGACTTTAAAGTAGTTCTTGCACTACTTTGGTCCGACTTTCATGTGACCTAAGGGCCATAGACTTCAATGTAAACCCTCAAGCGTTGCATGAAAAAGTCGAACTTGCATGATATACATGCGACTTGTGTGTGACTTTGTAGGGCACAAACAATCACATTGTTCAAAGACAAAGTGGCAACAAAGTCGCACTCATCCAAAGTCACATCAAGATTGCGTCAAAACCATGCATCAAGTAGCACTGTAAAGTCATAATGGAAATCACACGATTTTAAAATCGCACAAGTGTTTATGAACTATAAGGTTTTGTTGAGAAACAGCCATGCCCTCCTATGTACTTTGCATGGATTTTGGCTAAATCTACCAAAAGCAGACTGCCTGCTTCTCTTTTGGAGATATTGATCCCAGCCTTGCAGTACATTCTAATGCTAACTAGCCTGAGCTGATAAGCATTTAGGGCTGTAGTAAGAAAAGCTGCAGCCTCAGCACCCCTCCAAGTCTTTTGGAGAAACTGGAAGCATCTCTCCAATGTTTAAATTCCTACTGCAGAGGGTGTATGCAACTTGGCTTTAAGCTTTCTGCAGACTTTTGGCAAAAGCAATGAGCCATGCATCATAATCGCATAACTCTAAGAAGAACTTTACACCAAATACCATGGTGGTCCTGGTTGCTATTTGTTGACACATTTAAAAATGACAACTGATTGGAGTAAGTGTCAGAAGTTTGATCACCTGCTGGTAGCACTGTGGTTCCCTAGGGTGCAGCGTTGTAATTCCAGTGTCCACCAGTGGGTGTCTCCCAGCAAGGGGCACTTAGTAGGGGAGGACCTAATACTCTCCCAACAGCCAGCATCAGGTAGAAACTGATTACTGGGATCTGCTGGCTGCTGGGATAGTATTTAAGTCCTCCCTTACTTATTGCCTCCCGCTCCAGTGTTCTGCTGCTGCCAAATCGTCTTTACCATAGATCAGTGGTTCTCATCTCCTGTCCTCAGGACCCACTAACAGGCCAGATTTTAAGTATTACCTTGGGGAGATGCAGCTAAGAATACTGCAATCACTGAGCAGCAAATGATATCACCTGTGATGTATTTCAGTTATCTTGCAAACCTGGCCTGTTAGCGGGTCCTGAGGACAGGAGTTGAGAGCCACTGCCATAGATCTTGATGGTCAATGAGAAGAATGCTCCTTACATTGGTGGTCAGTAGGAAGAATGCCCCTTATATTGGAGGTCAGTAGGAAGAATGTCCCTTACATTGGAGGTCAGTGGGAAGAATGTTCCTTACATTGGAGGTCAGTGGGAAGAATGTTCCTTACATTGGTGGTCAGTAGGAAGAATGCCCCTTACATTGGAGGTCAGTGGGAAGAATGGTCTTTACATTGATAGTCAATGAGAAGAATGCTCCTTACATTGGTGGTCAGTAGGAAGAATGCCCCTTACATTGGAGGTCAGTGGGAAGAATGGTCTTTACATTGATAGTCAATGAGAAGAATGCCCCTTACATTGGTGGTCAGTAGAAAGAATGCCCCTTACATTGGAGGTCAGTGGGAAGAATGCTCTTTACATTGATAGTCAATGAGAAAAATGCTCCTTACATTGGTGGTCAGTGGGAGGAATGCTCCTTACATTGGTGGTCAGTGGGAAGAATGCCCCTTACATTGGTGGTCAGTGGGAAGAATGCTCCTTACATTGGTGGTCAGTGGGAGGAATGCTCCTTACATTGGTGGTCAGTGGGAGGAATGCTCCTTACATTGGTGGTCGGTGGAAATCATGCTCTTTACGATGGTTGTCAATGAGAAGACTTACAAACTACTTGCATGATCATTTGTGTCGGTAATTACAAACCTGATAAGGGAATAAGGGAATAAAAAAGCTCCATGGGTCCCATGCCACTGGTTCCTCCAAGTGGCATTGGTACCAGAACTATGTAGGCACCATCAGATGGGAGTTTAGTCAACCACAGCTTAATGAACCTCTGGCAAACCCTGGAGGAATCTTTGGTTTCCATGGAACCGTGGTGGGGAATGACTGGTCTACCCCAAGTTCTTGAACATGGTTACAGGACAGAAGAGGACGACGATGGTGAAGCCTGCTGCTTCATCTTCAGGGTCCAATCAGCAGGCTGGGGGGCGTGTTCTTGACCATGCTGTACTGCCTAACTGCACCAGTGGTCCAGGACTTGGCTGTATTGTTAGGCAGAGTACCTGGAAGACTTGCTGAAAAGAAAATTCTAATCTATTGGGGCAGGTAAGTCAGCACTGACTATTTGTGGTGAGCAGTCAACTTCACAGTATGACGATGCAGAAGACCTTCATCGCCCCTAAAGAAAGTCACATCATTCTGTGAAAACTTCTCTTTTATTTTTCCTGCACTCGGTGGGGGTGACAAGGTCAGGATGACATCTGCCATAGTCTGTTTTTCCCGAGGTGAGCTGCTGACTTTCACTCCGTGACTAATCAGGCCGTGTTGGCGTGGGCCGATCCCGTTATCTGCGCCTGGCCCTGCTAAATATCTTTAGGAAATAGCGAGAGATAAGGCGCCTTCGTCCTCAGCCCTTCCCGAGCCAAAAATCATAGCTGATTTCATGCGACCGGTGGACCAGAGGTGCCTTTCATGTGAGCGCCAGCATTGTGCGGACCGCCGTGCCCTATCGCTACCCAATGCGCGCGCGGGAACCACTTCCTGTCCGGGCTGCGAGGAGGCGATAGCCTCAGACAATTGGAGAGGAGAATTTCTGCAGTCAACGTTATTTTCAAGGCTTAGCCAGATAAACAATTATCAGAGAGAATGAGCCCAACAGCTGGAGGTCAGAGACGCACTTCGGTCAGATCAGAAGAAACGGGCGTGACGCCATTTAATGCGGGGGATCTGAAGACAACCGTTGTGTTTGCTCTGCGCTCCCCCTGTGATGATCATTATATCATACTAAGGCCTCATAGAGGATAAAAGCTTCATAAAAAGGCTGAACTCCTGGCATATAAACTTTCATTTAACCACTTCAATACCGGGCACTTTTACCCCCTTCCTGCCCAGGCCAGTTTTCAGCTTTCAGCGCTGTCGCACTTTGAATGACAATTGCGCGGTCATGCGACACTGTACCTAAATGAACATTTTTAGCATTTTTTTTCAAATAAATAGAGCTTTCTTTTGGTGCTATTTAATCAGCACTGGGTTTTTTATTTTTTGCTAAACAAATGAAAAAAGCCCGAAAATATTGAAAAAAAAAAAAAAACAAAAACTTTTTTATTGTTTATTATAACATTTTGCAAACAGGTATTATTTTTCCTTCACTGATGGGCACTGATGATGCTGCACTGATGGGCACTGATAAGGTGGCACTTATGAGGGAGGCACTGGTGGGCACTGGGGAGGCTGCAATGATATGTGGCACTGATTGGCACTGATAGGTGGCACTGATGGGCACTGATAGGTGACACTGTCAGGCAGGACTGATGGGCACTGATAGGCAGCACTAAAGGGCACCGATAGGTGGCACTGATAAGGCAGCACTTATGAGGAGGCACTGGTGGGCAATGATGAGGCTGCATTGATATGTGGCACTGATGGGCACTGATAGACAGCACTGAAGGGCACTGATAGGTGGCACTGTCAGGCAGGACTGATGGGCACTGATAGGCAGAACTGAGGGGCACTGATGGACACTGATTGGCAACACCGATGGGCACTGATTGAGAGCACAGATTGGCACTGATAGGCAGCACTGAAGGGCACTGATAGGTGGCACTGATAGGCAGCACTGAAGGGCACTGATAGGTGGCACTGACAGGCAGGACTGATGGGCACTGATAGGCGACACTGATGGGCACTGATTGGCAACACTGATGAGCACTGATTGAGAGCACTGATGGGAATTCTAGGGGCTGCACTGATTATCGGTGTAGATGTCCCCTTCGACACCTGCCGGTTACCGGCTCTCCCCAACTCGCGCTGTAACAGCGTGAGGAAAGGAATGGCGATAACCGGAAGGTGTGTTTACATTGTGATCAGCTGTGATTGGACCCAGCTGATCACGTAGTAAAGGGCCACTGTGATTGGCCCTTTTCCCCAATCTGTGGTCACTAGACATGTGCACTGCCCAAAAATTTGTTCGTTTTCGTTTCTTTTTTTTTTCCTTTTTTTTTCGGGTCATTCGTTATGATCGGAATTCAAAAGTCTGAACTTCGAAAATCCGAAATTGGAAAATTCGAAAAACTCAAAAATTTGGAAATTCCGAATTTCGAAAATAAGAACGAAAATTCTAAAATCCAAAATAATAACTAATAATAATAATAACTATTACTAACTATTAAATTATAGGTATTGGAAGTTCCTTTCAAATTTGGCTGTTAGGGAACGTAACGAATATGAATTTATCCGAAGTTACGAATTATCCGAAATAATGAAGGCCGCATCTAAACGAATGGAACGTAACAAATTAATAACAATAAATAATAATAAAATGTTTTTATTATTTATTATTATTAATGAATTATGTGCCATTCGTTTAGATGCGGCCTTCATTATTTCGGATGGTTCGTAACTTCGAATAAATTCATATTGGTTACGTTCCCTAACAGCCAAATTTGAAAGGAACTTCCGATCAGCTGACCATCAGCTGTACACGACGCTCGGGCACCTGTTAGCGATGGCTGTGTAAGAGGGCCCCTCGCGGGCTCGCTTCGCTCGCCATGCTTCGGGCACGGCCTTGCTGCGCTCGGCAACTATTTATTCTAATTCTAACTCTATGTCCACTAGTAGGGTAGGGATAGTAGGGAATGATCCTGGACATAGGGTGAGAATAAATGCGCAGGCGCCGTGTACAGCTGACGATCAGCTGTTGAACTTCGGAGACTTTCGGCGTCTCGTTTGTCCTCCGTACTGCGCCTGCGCAGTACAGGGCGGACACTTCTGGATAGGGGACTTTATTCGACAAGACACCGGCAAGTGGTTAAACATATTCCACAAAGGATATAAATCGACTTTGTGTGCCCCAAATGCCTATGCAAATCCAGATATTACCTTGTAAAAGTAGCAGAATCACCATCACTGCACTGCACATAGCCTGTGCAAAGAGCAGAGCTGTGGGAGGGGCAAAGCAGGCCCCACCCACTACAGGCTGCCTGCAGGAAACTACAGGAGGGGGCAGAGACAAGACCAGCCCCCCCTGCACAAGGAGAGAGAGCAGCAGTGAGCGGTCTTTATTACAGGAGGCATCTGCACAGAGATAAGGTCTTCTAATACAGTCTGGCCAGAGCCCCCCCCCCGCAGTGATTCTTTTCCACCACTAGATGTCCTCAGTCTGATGTCCAACATCATTCAACCCACTTCTTCTGAGTCCAGGTCGTCCTAGACCAGTGATGGCGAACCTTGGCACCCCAGATGTTTTGGAACTACATTTCCCATGATGCTCAACTACATTGCAGTGTAGCTGAGCATCATGGGAAATGTAGTTCCAAAACATCTGGGGTGCCAAGGTTCATCATCACTGTCCTAGACCCACCCCCAGCCTTGAAAATGAAAGGAGAAGCAGCACGGTGATGAGCTCATCTCTCTGTTACTTTGCTCTCTCCTCCTATCAGCATGCTCCTTGTCACTATATGATTGCGATAGGCTGACACCAGGTCAAGCTCAGTTACTTACATTGCATGCAATGATGTATTAACGATAATTTGTGTCTGCCTGGAGTTCAGCTTTAATTCCTCTCCTAGCTTCATCATGTGTCCCCAGGTACTGAATTACTTTGCTCAACCTGAATGGCCCGAAACCTGTGAAAATGCAGATAGTATATTCCAAAGCTCCAACCAGTGGTGGGACAAGGCCATCCAGGGCCCAGGGCAAAGATGCCAAACCGCCCCCCAACCCCCCCCTCCCCCTTCCCTTAGGGTTACTGTCAGGGTACCCACATCCCTGCAATAAACCATTGCACCCAGGGCAGCCGCCCCTCCTGCCCACCCCTTGTCCTGGCCCTGGCTCCAGCCCCAGCTAATGCAGATCTTAGCAAAGGTGCAGCACAGGATTCTGTAGTACTCCCAGCAGCACTGTGAAAGGCCTGCTGAATCTAGTTGCGATAAAAGTCATACTGAAGCCAGCTGACAGGCCCTTTTCATTCTAGTTCATTCACAATGTTTCTCAGGCAGTGTATAGCAATAGGAGTTCACTGATTGAATGATTTTACTAGCTGTCCTTGATTTCTATTCCATAGATTTACGGGTGATTCATAACTCCTTACTGCTCGGATTATAAGGAATAAATTGCCTCGGAGGAAGGGAAACAGCTGGAGTGTGTTTGGAAGACGTGATTGCGTTTGTCTAAGGGAGGCTGTTACATTTAATGCCTTTTTAATAGTTTTTGAGCTCTATCTGGGCTGCTTCTTGTAAAATATGAACAAAAGATTCACAGATGTGAAACAAAGTGGCCAAAAATTAGCAAAATAAATTGTATGCAGTCCAACACTGCCACCTGGTGTTCAGATACAAATAGGCAGGGTGCGATCCCGTGATGTGCATTTAAAGTGTATCTAAAGCCAAAAACAAAAAATGTAACATAGGTCAGAGGTCTGCGGCAATAGGATAATTCTTGTCACGTGACCCTTAAGCCTCATTCACATGGGAAAGTAGTGCCAGATGCAGCTAAAATCCGGCCCATTCCTGTGGTTGGATTTACAGGTAGATGCAGCCTGTACAAAGCTGTTTGGGTCCAAGGGGCGATCGTCTGTCCCTAATTGCGTGTGCGACTACACCCGCGGACTTCTGCGATCGCTATCAGCTTTTCATTGCTTTGTAGAGGCGGTGTCGCGGCAACTATCCAGCCAGATGGGAATGAGGCCACACACTTTGAACCCCCCTTACCTATTTAGAAAATGACTAATAAAATGAATAAAAACACAACATCAAAAATACACATGATGTACATACAGTATGTATTATAAATAATACCAACCCCCCCCCCACTACCAACTACATCATAAGGAACATCTAGAGATGTTCTGTAGTGTCATAGCTGCATGTCTGCAGTGTGAGATCATCTAAGGCATGGATCTCCAAACCTTCAAAACAAAGAGCCAGTTTATTCTTCTGCAGACTTTAGGGGGGAGAGGTGGATGTGGCCAGCGGGAGAAGAAAATGTCTCTGCATCAGTAGTAGGAGGAATAGTGCCCCATCACTGGTGTCAGTGGAAGGAATAGTGCCCCGTAGTTGCTATCAGTGGGGGAAATAGTGCCCTATTATTGGTATCAGTGGGAGGAATAGTGCCCCATCATTGATGTCAGTGGGAGGAATAGTGGCCCATCATTGGTGTCAGTGGGGGGGGAATAGTGCCCCATAGTTGCTATCAGTGGGGGGGAATAGTGCCCCATTATTGGTATCAGTGGGAGGAATAGTGCCCCATTATTGGTATCAGTGGAAGGAATAGTGCCCCATCATTGATTACAGTGGGAGGAATTGTGGCCTATCTTTAGTATCAGTGGGAGGAAAAGTGCCCCATCATTGGTGTCAGTGGGGGGGGGATAGTGCCCCATAGTTGCTATCGGTGTGGGGGAATAGTGCCCCATTATTGGAATCAGTGGGAGGAGTAATGCCCCATTATTGGTATCAGTGGGAGGAATAGTGCCCTATCATTGGTATCAGTGGAAGGAATAGTCCCTCATTGGTGGTGTCAGTGGGAAAAATCAGTGCCCACTCTTGGTGTCAGTGGGAGGAATAGTGCCCCATCCATTGATGTCAGTTGGAGGACTAGTGCCCCAACGTTGGTGTCAGTGGGAGGAATAGTGCCCCATCATTGGTGTCATTGTGAGGAATAGTGCCCCATCGTTGATGTCAGTGGAAGGAATAGTGCCCCATCGTTGGTGTCAGTGGAAGGAATAGTGCCCCATCGTTGGTGTCAGTGGAAGGAATAGTGCCCCATCGTTGGTGTCAGTGGAAGGAATAGTGCCCCATCATTGGTGTTAGTGGAAGGAATAGTGCCCCGAGAGCAGGCTAAAGGCAGGTAAAATTCATCTGGAGGGGGGGGGGCAGCTATGAGGATGCAAAGCCTTGCCTCTACGAAGATGGCCGTCTCCACACAGAAACATAGTGCACCAGATCTCAATCCAATAGAACACCTTTGGGATGTGGTAGAACGGGAGATTGGCATCATGGATGTGCAGCCGACAAATCTGCAGCAACTGCGTGATGTTATCATGTCACTATGGAGCAAAATCTCTGAGGAATGTTTCCTTGTTGTATCTATGCCACCAAGAATGAAGGTAAAAGGGGGTCCAACCCGCTACTAGCAAGGTGTACCCAGGGCCCTGTACAGCCTACCTGGCAGGTCCCCTCCCCTGAATATATCAGGACCATATTTTCACTAAAAATACACTAAAATCATTATTAGCAGACGTAAACATAACAGAGAACTAACCCTTTTTTATAATTTTTTTAATAAAATGATATTTTTTTAAATTGTTTTTACAATTATTTTATTGCCAATTTTTAAAAAATATTTATTACAATGTTTAATTATATATTTTTTTACAATTTCTTTTTTTTTTTTTTTACAGGACAGGGAAGCCTGCAGCATTGTGGGGGAGGGGGGGCGTCACAGAGACAGGGGGGCACACAGAGGGGGGGTCACAGAGACGGGGGTACATGAAGGGGGGTCACGGAGGGGGGCACACAGAGGGGGGTCACAGAGACAGGGGGGGCACACGGAGGGGGGGGTCACGGAGGGGGGGTAACAGAGACAGGGGGGCACACAGAGGGGGGTCACAGAGACGGGGGGCACACGGAGGGGGGTCACGGAGGGGGGGTAACAGAGACGGGGGGCACACGGAGGGGGGGTCACAGAGACGGGGGGCACACGGAGGGGGGGTCACGTACGGGGGGTAACAGAGACGGGGGGGCACACGGAGGGGGGGTCACAGAGACGGGGGGCACACGGAGGGGGGGTCACGGACGGGGGTAACAGAGACGGGGGGCACACGGAGGGGGGGTCAGAGGCAGGCAGAACAGGGAGGGGATCGGTGTTGGGGAAGCAATTACAGGAACGATGCCCTGTGTCTGTGTCTCTCCCTGCAGCAGCTGAAAGCCGGCAGTAGGGGTAGAAACAATCTTTCAGCTGCTGCAGAGCACTGCACAGGGCATCCTTCTGTAATTGCCCCTCCCCCCGCCTGACCAAACTGATTCCCCCTGCTGTTTGGGCTCCCCACCCGTGTGCCCGGGCCCCCTACAGAAGGACTGGGGGTCCTCCCCTATCAGCGGCTCTGGGTGTACCTAATAAAGTGGTCTCTCTCTCTCTCTCTCTCTCTCTCTCTCACCTCATCTGCTTCTAAACTACTACACAGAATTCTATAAGGAGATTTTCTAAAATCTCCCTGCAAAGTGGACTTACACTTTAGGGTAGACATGGAGGGTATTAGAAACTTTAAATTTAAAGAAAAAATTAAAGAATGCCCAGAAGCGGGTGGAGGGGCTTTTCTCATGGCCGGAGTTCGGCTTTAATTTTGCATCCCTAATAGACATGAGCAGAACGAAAAAAATGTGTTTTTGTTTCGTTTCGATTCGTTATTTACATAAGTTTGTAACGTTAAATTAGTTTCATTCGTTTTCGAATTGATTCAAATTTTTCAAATTCGAATCAATTTTGAATAGTTTTCGAATTCCAATTCCCAAAGAGAATAAAATAGAATAGAAAAAAAAAGAAATAGAATAGAATTTTTAAAATTTTTTTTCTATTCTATTCCTTTATTTTCTATTCTATTTTATTCTCTTTGGAAATTGGAAAACTATTTGAATTCAAAACGTTTTCGAATTCGAATTTGAAAACTATTCAAAAATTTTCTAAAACGATTCGAAAACGATCCGAATTTGAAATTCGTCTGAATTTTTTTTTCTGTTATTTCGGATGCGTTTTAAATTCGCTACTTCTCTAATTCAGGAAATTCGGATACAACTGAATCTCCCAAAAAAGAAAATCTGTCCGAATTTTTAATTTGTAACGAAACGAAACCGCAAATGTCTAATCCTTAACGGCTCCAATGGATTGCACAGACGTAATAATTGTTGCAATGTTGTCAAGGTGAAAACTGTCAATTTCGCTTTTCTCTACACTAGACTCCATGGCATGCTGGACTCTGTAGTCCCTTGCCAAGATCGAATGTAGTGAAATATTGGCTACTATGAAAATAAATCTACCTTTTTTTATCGCACATTTGGATCTTTGCGCTGGAAGGGATCGCCCCAAACACCGCATTATTTCACAACTTTCCAAAAAGCTTTTTCTGGACGGAATTATCAGCCAATGTCACCCTCTGACACATGCCAGGAAAGCGCCCGCCATCAATCACGCCGCCTGAGCATTAACTGTGGAAAAATAAACATGGCCATGGCGTACGCTTGAATTACGGCCTGCGAAAATGGAGACCGGCCCAGTCACACCGTGATGAAAAAAATCGGATGGAGAGATGTCAGCGACACTGAGAACAGCAAAAATCCCTCCCTGGAATCTTCTGGCGTAATGCGCCTCGTGTACGCAGCATTTTCTTACTGGCGTTGGGCTGAGACAGAAATACAACCGTGATAGAATGCTGCGAATCAACGTGTATATGACTTTAATTACTTGAGGATTTTGAAGAACATAAGATATCGAGCTTATAAAAAAATCAATAAAGTTGTTAGGTCCAGCTCCTGTTCCTCTTCTGCAGCGCCTCCTGTGATTATTACTGGCAATTACCGGCTGTCAAAATGACAGCTGCCAATTGCTTTGTATTACACAGCTGGAGCAGCTCTCAAAATGTAGGATCCTGCGCAAAATGACAGACTGTAATATCAAAGAGAAAATACAATGAATCGATGTGTTTTGTATTTACTATTTGATTCAGATGTAGATCATAGAAAGAAACATTAAACAGTTACATTTTTTAAAATAAGACATAGGGCCAGTTCACACCACATGCAGTCCAGTGCGTTTTTTTTTTTTTTTTCTGCATCAAAAACACATTGGAAAGTAGGTTATTTCCAATGGCATAGTTCACAACAGTGCGGTCAGTTCCAGGGCTTTCCAGTTCCAGGGAAAAAAAAGTAGAACATGCTGCATTTTTCCTGCACTGGACTGAACGCAGTAAAACGCATCAAAAATGCACTGAGACGCACTGGAATGCACTGGAACGCATCAAAAACACACTGGACCCTAGAATAGTGGGGGAAAAAAACAAGAAAAAAAGCACCTGGAATGCATCCAGAACCGCATCAAAAACACACCAAAAACGCACTGGAACGCATCAAAAACGTGCATGCAGGAACGCATCCGGAATGGATCTGGAGTGCGTTTTGGTGGTGTAAACTAGCCCATATTCATAATAAGCCTTTTATTAACCCTAAGGGCCAGTTCACACCATAGAAATGGAGTCCGGATGTGTTCCAGATGCATTTTCTGCATGCGCGTTTTTGAAGCATTCCAGTGCGTTTTTGGTACGTTTTTTATGCAGTCCAGTGTATCCCCCCCCTTTTTTTTTCTAAGGGCCAATTCACACCACATGCAGTCCAATGTGTTTTCTGCATCAAAAATGCATGGAAAGCAGGTTATATGGTTTCCAATGGCATAGCTCACACCAGTGCTTGCAGTTCCAGAAAAAAGAGTAGAACATGCTGCATTTTTCCTGCACTGGACTGTACTGGAACGCACCTAAAATGCACCGGAACATGTCCTTAATTAAGGTTAAGAAAAAAGAGGGGGGAAAAATGCACTAGACTGCATCAAAAACGCGTCAAAAACACGCATGCAGAAAAGCATCTGGAACGCATCCAGTTTGCATTTCTATGCTGTGAAGCAGCCCTAATTAAAGTGGAGGGCCACCCTGAAAAAAAAAATTTCACCAAAAATCCTAAAAAAAAAATTAAAAAAAAAATTTGAAAAAAAAAAATTTTTTAAACTTACCTGAACCCTTGTTGCTAGGCAGTCTTCCTAATCTGCCTCTTCCTATTCCGCGGCGTGTCCTGCTCCTCGGTGAGCGGCCCCGTTGTCTTCTGGGAACTGTGTGTGTTCCCAGAAAACCACGGGGCCATTCACAGAGCGCCGCTCGCGCATGCGCAGTAAGAAACTGGCAATGAAGCTGCAAGGTTCCACTGCCTGTTTCCCTTAGTTAGAATGGCTGTGCCGGGACCCAAGAGCTGAGGGACGGGTCGGCCTCGGGCGACCGACATCGCGGGCACCCAGGACAGGTAAGTACTTATTTAAAGTCAGCAGCTACAGTGTTTGTAGCTGCTGACTTTAAAAAAAATGTTTCGCTGGCCAGAATCCCGCTTTAAGGACGTGTGTTCCAGTGCATTTTTGGTGCTTTTAGGTGTGTCCCAGTACAGTTTCTTTACTGTTCCTTTAAATACAGTATCTCCCAAAAGTCAGCACACCCCTGACATTTTCTGTAAATATTTTCTTCTATCTTTTCATGTGACAACACTGAAGAAATGACACTTTGCTACAATGTAAAGTAGTGAGTGTACAGCTTGTATAACAGTGTAAATTTGCTGTCCCCTCAAAATAACTCAACACACAGCCATTAATGTCTAAACCGCTGGCAACAAAAGTGAGTACACCCCTAAGTGAAAATGTCCAAATTGGGCCCAAAGTGTCAATATTTTGTGTGGCCACCATTATTTTCCAGCACTGCCTTAACCCTCTTGGGCATGGAGTTCACCAGAGCTTCACAGGTTGTCACTGGAGTCCTCTTCCACTCCTCCGTGACGACATCACGGAGCTGGAGGATGTTAGAGACCTTTGCGCTCCTCCACCTTCCATTTGAGGATGCCCCACAGATGCTCAATAGGGTTTAGGTCCTTAAACAATGTTTGAGAATGTTTACAGCTATGCAATACGAAACTATCAAATCACATGACAAGTCGCACCAATGTGACCGGGGGGGCTTTACAAAATTTTGATTAGCTTTGGATTAACTTTGCCGTAAGAGTATCTTTATTTACAATATCTGAGTATTTTAGGTACTTTTTTTGGTTAGAACACACCCTGCCAACCACAATAGGGCCACCACTGCCCTGGTTGATCATGTGATCAACCAGGGCAGTGGCGACCTTTTGTGGTTGGCAGGGTGTGTTCTAGGATACTGAAGCATGTCCCCTCATACAAATCGTATTCTCATATTACCTGACTTACTCTTCTGCTTCTCCTAGCCGCTGGAGATATTTCCCCAAACCCTGGGCCTCCATTATTTAACTGTACCCAACACACCTATCACCATCACCCTACACCCTCTAGCAGTAGTCGCAATCTACGCAATTTAGTCTCCATTCCTCTTCTTCCCAACGCCAGCCTCCCCATCTCCTGTGCCCTCTGGAACGGCCGCTCTGTCTGCAACAAATTCAACGCTGTTCATGACCTCTTTGTCACTAATTCCTTTAATCTACTTGCTGTCACCGAAACCTGGCTCCACGAATCTGACACCCCTTCTCCTGCTTCCCTCTCCCAGGGTGGCCTTCCCTGGACTCACTCCCCTAGGCCTAATGGATGCAAGGGAGGTGGAGTGGGATTCCTCCTATCCCCCCCAGAGCACCTTTTAGGTTATTCAGTCTCCTTCCTCTTATTCCCTCTCATCATTTGAGGCCCACTGTATATGTCTATTCTCTCCAACTTCCCTAAGAATTGCTGTGATCTACCGGCCCCCTGGACCATTATCGACTTTCCTTGATGAGATTTCTCCCTGGTTACCCTACTGTCTCTCTTCGGAAATTCCCACAATCCTTCTCTGTGATTTTAAAATCCCTGCTAATACAAACACACCTGCTACTTCTAAACTTCTTAGTCTAACCTCTTCATTTGACTTGAAGCAATGGGTGAAGGCTTCTACACACTCTGATGGCAACACCCTTGACCTTGTATTCTCCTACCTATGTGCTCCATGCAGCTTCTAAAACAATCCTTTTCCTCTCTCTCCGACCACCACCTTATTAGTTTCTCTCTTCCCCTGTCTTCCACCACCTTTCCCTCCAATCGCCTAACCATCACCCGTAGAAGATTTCACAAATTCAACTCCTATCTCCTCTATTCTGCTACTGACCACCTCTATGACAAAATCTCTCCCCTGTCCTGCCCCAACCAAGCCACGTCCATTTACAATAAATCCCTGTCCTCCACCCTGGACAAGCTCGCTCCCCTCACTACACGCAGAATCAGGCCTCGACCCCTACAACCCTGGCAAACAGATGACACTAAGATTCTCAAAAAACGTAGTCGCGCTCTTGAGCGTCTGTGGCATAAGACTAAGTCTCAAAGACTTCAACCAATACAAATCTGCCCTCCAAAAATACTATTCTTTCCTCCACACTGCCAAGCAAACCTATTTTACAACTCTTATTAACACCTTCTCATCCAGTCCCCGTAAACTCTTCTCTACCTTCAACTCTCTACTTCGTCCTCCTCCTACTAACTCACTCACTGCCCAGGAGATCGCTAATCTCTTCAAAAATAAGATTGATACAATCCGCGATGAAATCTCCACTCTACAGGTATCTCCCCAGTTAAGACCCCATGTCAACAGGTACAACTGACACTCCCCTTATTCAAATCTGCTACTCCAGACGAAGTTGCTAAACTCCTTTCTATTGCCCACCTAACCACCTGTCCCCTGGACCCTATTCCCTCTCAAATGCTCCGTTCGCCCTCTGACTCCATCCTACACTCTCTAACCCACATCTTCAATCTCTCCCTCACCTCTTGTATCTTCCCCAATGCTGTAATACATGCACTAGTCACCCCCATACTTAAAAAGCCGTCCTTGGACCCTACCAATCTTAACAACCTACGCCCTATCTCCTTGCTCCCCTTTTCCTCTAAACTCCTTGAACGCCTGGTTTACAACCAACTGAGTGACCACCTCATTAAGAATAACCTTCTTGATCCACTTCAATCTGGATTTCGCCCTCAACACTCCACAGAAACTGCTCTTTTAAAACTCACAAATGACCTACTAACTGCAAAAACCAACGGACACTATTCTGGACCTTTCAGCTGCCTTTGACACGGTTGACCACCCCCTCCCTCCTCAAAAAACTTGACTCCCTCGGTCTTCATGACTGTGCTCTTCAGTGGCTCTCATCCTACCTATCCCAGTGCACCTTCAGTGTCCCTTACAATTCTACTTCCTCCACTCCTCTTCCCTTCTCTGTCGGGGTCCCCCAAGGTTCTGTTCTTGGACCTCTTTCATTTTCAATCTACATCTCTTCCCTGGGTCAGCTGATAGCCTCTCATGGCTTTCAATATCATTTCTATGCTGATGACACACAAATCTATCTCTCCACCCCTCAACTCACTCCATCAGTCTCCTCACGCATCACTAACTTACTAACCGACATATCTGTATGGATGTCACACCACTTCCTCAAACTCAACCTGTCCAAAACCGAGCTTATAATATTTCCTCCCCCACGTGCCTCTTCCCCTGACTTCTCTGTCAAGAGCAATGGCAAAACCATCCACCCGTCCCCACATGTCAGGGTGCTAGGTGTTATCCTGGACTCTGCACTCTCCTTTCGGCCCCACATCCAATCACGTTCCAAAGCTTGCCGCCTCAACCTCTGCAACATCTCTAAATTACGTCCCTTTCTAACCAATGAAACCACAAAGCTCCTGATTCACTCCCTGGTTATCTCTCGCCTCGACTACTGCAACTCCCTCCTCATTGGCTTAACTTTAAACAGACTATCCCCCCTGCAGTCCATCATGAATGCTGCTGCCAGACTCATCTACCTTACAAACCGCTCAGTGTCTGCTACCCCTCTCTGCCAATCCCTCCATTGGCTACCACTCGCCCAACAAATTAAATTCAAAATACTAACAATAAGTTACAAAGCCATCCACAACTCTGCCCCCAGCTACATCACTAGCCTAGTCTCAAAATACCAACCTAATCGCCCTCTTCGTTCCTCCCAGGACCTCCTGCTCTCTAGCTCCCTCATCACCTCCTCCCATATCTGCCTCCAGGACTTCTCCCGAGCCTCGCCCATCCTCTGGAATTCCCTACCCCAATCTGTCAGACTATCTCCAAATTTATCCACTTTTAGGCGATCCCTGAAAACTTTCCTCTTCAGAAAAACCTATCCTGCCTCCATCTAACAGCTGCACTATTTTCTCCATCAGCTCATCCCCCACAGCTATTACCCTTTTGTATAACTTGACCTTCCCTCCTAGATTGTAAGCTCTAACGAGCAGGGCCCTCTGATTCCTCCTGTATTGAATTGTATTGTAATTGTACTGTCTGCCCTAATGTTGTAAAGCGCTGCGTAAACTGTCGGCGCTATATAAATCCTGTATAATAATAATAATAATGTGATATGCCTTAGGTCTCCTCCACTATAAATATTCTTTGATGGATATCTGGCCAACCACAACACCTGTGTCCTGATTGTTCATGTGATCTGTTATTTATCGTGACTAGTGCATTAGTTCCTTGTTGGGCAGGAATCTGACCAACCACAACATGGCTGCCAGTGTCACATTCCAGATGGACAGATATTTGGCCAATCACAACATGGCTGCCAGTGTCACAGTCCAGATGGACAGATATTTGGCCAACCACAACATGGCTGCCAGTGTCATATTCCGGTGTTTCATCAGATTAGGCGACCCATCAGAATGTGTAATGGAAGTGACGTTCCGTCGCCGCCATCTTGCTACACCCCACACTCCTCCATAGTAAGGATACACTGAGAAGGGGGAAACAGACATCTTGTTACACCCAGCAGAGTTTTGCATTTTACACTTATTTTTAACAGTAAACTGAGGTTATATAGTGAAATACAATACTTAGAACTCCATATGAATGTTTAGATGTTGAATTTTAAAATCAGCGAACTTCTGTCAGATTAGCAAACCTGTGAGATCAGCAGGCTGGGGACTCCTGATGTGAGGGGGGCTCCGCCGGGGACACCTGATGTGAGGGGGAGCTCCGCCGGGGACACCTGATGTGAGGGGGAGCTCCGCCGGGGACACCTGATGTGAGAGGGAGCTCCGCCGGGGACACCTGATGTAAGGAGGAGCTCTGCCGGGGACACCTGATGTGAGGGGGAGCTCCGCTGGGGACTCCTGGTGTGAGGGGGGGCTCCGCTGGGGACATCTGATGTGAGGGGGGGGGCTCCGCTGGGGACATCTGATGTATGAGGGGCTCCGCTGGGGACACCTGATGCAAGGACGGACTCTGCTGGGACATCTGACGCTAGGACGGACGGCTGGTGGCAGGCGACGTGGCTAGTGACACGCTCAGGGATCCCACTGATTCGGCATTATGGTGAGTTGAATTATTTCATTTTATATTACAATGTAATAATAGAAATAATGCACTTCAATCATCCTGACACCATAACAACCATGGTGCCGGGATGATTGAAGTGCTAACACCAGGTGTTTGGAGTATCTTTATCTGCTGATTGTTAATCTTTCTAGAATACACATATTTTTATTGTGTAGGATCTGGGGCTGCTGTCCCGTCATTTCCCTCTCCCCCTCTAATCCCTCTCCCCCTCTCCATCCCTCATTCATCTCAGACTCTAACCACACCCTCTTGAGCCACGCCCATGTAGGCCACGCCCACTATGTTGCGTAAACCACGCCCATTTTTCGCCACGGCGCGCCACACTTGTATATTTTCCCTAAGCCACGCCTACAAATGAATGCCCCGCCCCTAATTATTGTAGAGCTCCGCCTACAGCCACAAAAGTGTCCCACGTTTTTTTTTTTTGCAATGTTGGCAACTATGATATAGTTGTATATAAAATTCACTTTTTATCTATCAGAAAGTGTTTTCCAGCACTAAACATTTCATCTGATTTCTAAATTGCTGCATTTGTAAATTCCAAAAGCCAATATAAAGGAAGAGTAGTGGTAAAAAAATTCACTTGTGGGTTTAACCAATCTTGTTTTTTTGTACAATTCTCCTTTAAGGGGGCGTGGCCAGGGGTGTGTCCTATGCCTGCATACTTTTGCTGATAGGTGCCCCTCATTCCCATCTCAAAAAGTTGGGAGGTATGCTCCCTACCAATATAATTAAAAGCACTGGAAGGGAGGGGAGAGGGGGATAGGAGGACTGGTGCTGCCACTGATGTGTCCGGGTTTCAGGTGGACTGAAACCTGGACACAGAATTTAAAACCCGGACTGTCCGGGTGAATCCCGGACAGGTGGCAACCATACTCATCTCACAGGTATGCTAATCGGACAGAAGTTTGCTGCTTTTATAATTCAACATCTAAACATTCACACGGAGTTCTAAGTACTGTATTTCACTATATAAACTCACTTTACTGTTAAAAATAAGTGTAAAATGCAAAACTCCGGTGGGTGTAACAAGATGTCCGCTTTCCCCCCTTTTCAGTGTATCCTTACTGTAGAGGAGTGAGGGGCGTAGCAAGATGGCGGCGAAGTAACGTCACTTCCGTTACACATTCTGACGGGTCACCCAATCTGACGGAACAGCGGCCAATCACAGCATGGCGGCTCTCCTGTCACGCCGCCCCACCTCCAGTGACGCCATGACGTGCTCTGGCTCCGCCAACCCCATCATGGCCGCCCTCCCACTCTCGGCTGTCAGCTCTCCGCCAAGCGCAAGATGGCGGCCGGTCACGTGAGCTGTCACGTTAGAGCGGCGGCGGCGGTGGGCGTGTCGCCAGGGCAGGCTGGCCGGAGTGATGGCGGCGCGCAGAGCGGTTCGGGTGAGGCGGGCGGTGTGAGTGGCGGAGGAGGAGGATCGCCCGGGATGGAGAGTGAGGAGGAGCAGCACATGACCACCCTGCTGTGTATGGGCTTCTCGGAGCCGGCAGCCATCCGCACGGCGCTGCGCCTCGCCAACAACGACATCAACGAGGCGGTGGCGCTGCTGACCAACGAGCGGCCCGGGCTGGAGTACGGCGGGGGGAGGAGCTACGAGCCACCGCCCGCCTACCATGAGGTGGTGGAGCCCGAGGTGAGGAGGAGCCTGCTGGGGAGGGAGGGGCCTGTGTGTGTGACATCACTGTGGGGGGAGGAGCTGGAGGTGTATTAGAGGGGTACAGTCTGTGACAGCATTACCCAGGAGACTGGGGGTACAGGGGGTGAGGTGTGCTGAGGTTGGGGCGCGCTGGGTGATATGTGGGTGCGCTGGGGTTGGAAAGAGGCGTGGTGTGTGGGTGAGTTGGGGTCGGGGCGAGGAGACATGTGTGGGTGTCCTGGGGTCAAAGTGTGGTGGGTGGGTTGTGGCGAGCGGATGCATTGAGAATGGGGCGAGCCGCGGTGTCCGGGTGCATTAAGATCATGGCGGGCCGTGGCATGGAGGTTCTCTGGGATAAGGTGACAGATGGGTGCAGAGCAAGCTGTAATGAGCCGGAGCGAGGTGTGCCGAGGTTGGTGTCCTGGTGTGCCGAGGTTGGTGTGCCGCGTGGGCGGGCCTAGGTTGGCGCCCTGGTGTGCCTCGTGGGCCGGCCGAGGTTGGCGCCCTGGTGTGCCGCGTGGGCGGGCCGAGGTTGGCGCCCTGGTGTGCCGAGGTGGGCGTGCCGAGGTTGGTGTCCTGGTGTGCCGAGGTTGGTGTCCTGGTGTGCCGTGTGGGCGCGCCGAGGTTGGTGTCCTGGTGTGCCGAGGTTGGTGTGCCGCGTGGGTGCGCTGAGGTTGGTGTCCTGGTGTGCCGCATGGGCACACCGAGGTTGATGTGCCGCGTGGGCGGGCCGAGGTTGGCGCCCTGGTGTGCCGCGTGGGCGGGCCGAGGTTGGCGCCCTGGTGTGCCGCGTGGGCGGGCCGAGGTTGGCGCCCTGGTGTGCCACGTGGGCGGGCCGAGGTTGGCGCCCTGGTGTGCCGCGTGGGCGGGCCGAGGTTGGCGCCCTGGTGTGCCGCGTGGGCGGGCCGAGGTTGGCGCCCTGGTGTGCCGAGGTTGGTGTCCTGGTGTGCCGCGTGGGCGCGCCGAGGTTGGTGTCCTGGTGTGCCGAGGTTGGTGTGCCGCGTGGGCGCTCCGAGGTTGGTGTCCTGGTGTGCCGAGGTTGGTGTGCCGCGTGGGCGCTCCGAGGTTGGTGTCCTGGTGTGCCGAGGTTGGTGTGCCGCGTGGGCGCTCCGAGGTTGGTGTCCTGGTGTGCCGAGGTTGGTGTGCCGCGTGGGCGCGCCGAGGTTGGTGTCCTGGTGTGCCGCGTGGGCGCGCCGAGGTTGGTGTCCTGGTGTGCCGCGTGGGCGCGCCGAGGTTGGTGTCCTGGTGTGCCGCGTGGGCGCGCCGAGGTTGGTGTCCTGGTGTGCCGCGTGGGCGCGCCGAGGTTGGTGTCCTGGTGTGCCGCGTGGGTGTGCCGAGGTTAGTGTGCCGCGTGGGCACAGAGTGAGGTGTGATATGTGGGTGCGCTGAAGTTGGAAAGAGGCATGGTGTGTGGGTGCGTTGGGCTCAGGGCGAGGAGAGATGCGTGGGTGCTCTGGGGTCAAGGTGTGGCACGTGGGTTGCGGCGAGCCGCGGCGTCCGGGTGCATTTAAGATCAGGGCAGGCCGTGGCGTGCGGGTTCTCTGGGATAAGGTGACAGATGGGTGCAGAGCAAGCTGTAATGGGTCGGAGCGAGGTGCTCCGCATGGGCGCGCTGAGGTTGGTGCCCGGTGTGCCGGTTGGGTGCAGAGCAAGCAAAGTGTGATATATGAGGGGTGATGTGTAGGTCCTCTGGCATTAGGTGTGTGTGAAGCGGTTCGGGGGAGCTCTGGCGTGTGGGTGTTTTGAGACTGAGGAGATCTGAGGCCTGTAGGTGCCCTGGGGTCAAGGTGCCTTTGAGATGGGGTGAGCCGTGGTGCGCCAGGAATGAGCCGGTGAGGGGTTGAGTTGTGGTTTATGTGTGTGCTAGGTTTTGGGAGTTGGGTGCCCGGGGGGAGAACATTAGTGTTGGGGTGAACTGAGGCAAGTGGGTGTGAGGCTCGACATGGGGGTGCTCTGGGGGGTGAGGCTCGACATGGGGGTGCTCTGGGGGGTGAGGCTCGACATGGGGGTGCTCTGGGGGGTGAGGCTCGATATGGGGGTGCTCTGGGGGGTGAGGCTCGACATGGGGGTGCTCTGGGGGGTGAGGCTCGATATGGGGGTGCTCTGGGGGGTGAGGCTCGACATGGGGGTGCTCTGGGGGGTGAGGCTCGACATGGGGGGTGCTCTGGGGTTGGGGTGATCCATGGTGTTTGGGCACACTGAAGTAGAGTTGGGATGTGGTGGGTGGTTGCTCTTGGGTGATCGTTGGTGGCACATGTAGTATGGGTGGCCGGGGGGGATGTGGGTGGTGGGGCGAGCTGTGGTGCTGGGTGTGCAGACTTTGGGGTCAGACCTGTATATGGTGATAATAACATTCTGTGTGTAATAAAAGTATCGAATTGTAACAACCGGGAGAAAGTGAAAGGGAAGTTACATTGTGGATTCCACTGACAGCCGACATCCACATTCCTGCCTCTGTCTCGGTTGTTAGAATGAGATCCGGTGATTCCCTCTCAGGCTCGGAATTGTGATGTGGGTGGTACTCTGCGGCTCGTCGGTCACACGTTGGTACGTATCGGTGGGCACAGGTGTTTCTGTACTCCTCAGTGTGCGGCATTATTAAAGTCTACGGGCCGATTCACACCAAAGAAAAAACATACCGCTCCCTCCAAGGCCGTGCCTATCACTATATATATATATATATACACACACAGGGGGTATAGAAAAAGAATCGCGCCCCTTTAACCACTTGACCTTTGGAAAATTTACCCCCCTCCCTTCATGACCAGTGCCATTTTTTTTTGGAAAATGACACTGCGTTTAACTGACAATTGCGCGGTCGGGCGACGCTGTACCCAAGTAAAATTCGGAATTTTTCACCACAAATAGATCTTTCTTTTGGTGGTATTTGATCACCTCTTCGGTTTTTATTTTTTGCGTTATAAACAAAGACCGACAATTTTGGGGGGGGAAATTTTTTTATTTTTTTTGCTTTCTGCTATAAAACTAATACTAAAAATTAAAAAAAATCTAATTTCTACATCAGTTTAGGCCAATATGTCTTCAGCTACATGTTTTGATTGGCTTGCGCAAAAGTTATTGCGTCTACAAACTATGGGATATAATTATGGAATTTTTTATTTAGTAGTGGCTGCGATCAGCGACTTTATAGCGGGACTGCGATATTGCGGCGGACACTTGGACGCTTACTGACGTTTTTGATGCTTTGTTGGCGACCAGTGATCCTAATACAGTGATCAGTGCTAGAAATATGCACTGTCACTGTACTAATGACACCGGCAGGGAAGGGGTTAACAGGGGTGATCAAAGGTGTTAAATGTGTTCCTAGCCAGTGATTGTGGGGGGAGGTGCTTTTACTAGGGGGAAGGCAGAGATCTGTGTTTCTGCTTTGCAGGAACACAGGATCCATGCCTTCCCTACTGACAGAACAGCGATCTGCCTGGTTTACATAGACGGACCACCATTCTGGCTCTTTGCCTAATGATCAGCGGGTACCGGCAGACATTGAGTCCACTGTACCTGCAACTCAGTGCCCACCGTGTATAATCACAGCGGGACCCTAGCGGCACCCATGCGCACCCCCCAGACCCGGAAGTGCAGGGATCACGTACTACCCGATCCTGCGCCTTGCTGCCGTATATCAAAGTTAAACGGTCGTCAAGCAGTTTAAAAAATCACGTTTTGTTGTTTTGCATCTTAAAATGAAGACAAATACAGTTTCGGTTTTATCCAGCTGTATTTACATCCAAGTGAAAGTTATAACACCAACATGTCAGGAAAAAAAAGTTGGAAAAAGGACCCCCCCAGTCAACCAGGTGTGGTTAATCACCTTCTCAATGACACACAAAAGCCATTTGACTTCAGCTGTGGTCATTTTGATTAGCTCAGCACGAAAAGAGCTTTCCTGGAGCATTTCAGTCCCTGGTAACGCAACTGAAGCAAACAATCAGCCATGGGTGGCAAGTCCCCGAGATCTCCAGGATGAAGTTGTGGAATGGCACAAGTCCAGGAGATGGATAGAAAGGTTTTATCAATGCCTAGAAGCCCAGCGAGGTCTATTATGGGTACAGGAGGTTGAAGGTTAGGTGCGGGGCCCCATTCACAGGATGCTTTGGGGAGATCGAATGAAAACGGACCGCCTGTCCGGTTTCATTCGATCCTCCAGACGGATGGAAAATAGGGTCTCCATCCGTCTGGATTTCACGGATCAGATTGGAGAGCAGTGGGTGACAGTGGACGAGTCACTGCTGACATCCACTGCCCCATAGAAGTGGATGGAGGCGCCGATCAGGTAAAACTGATAGGTAAACCTAATCTAAAAGCCTGCATGAAAAGGGGCTTTAGCCTGGGTTCACAGCAGGCTTTGTCATAGACTCCATACCCCCAGATGACGTCATATCTGACGAAACATGTAGGGCGGAGTCCAACAACACCACGCCAGCCTGATCTTTGACCAGCAGATCCCAGCCTGAGAAACTATACAGAAACTTTACACTATGTGGATACTCTTCCTTTTCTTTATACGACATCCACAAGAGAGACTAAGAACCAGCATGGTCGGCCATGACGCTATCTCCACCTATATCTGATGGATGGATCTGCCATGATTTGTGAATCCATGTCCATCTAGACTCCTATAATGTGGAGTCTAGGGATCTGGTAAGAGTATGTTCTTAATCGCGGTGAAAGGTGCACTTGGGTGAATGGTCGTTCATCATCTTTTTAAATGCGATTTCAAAGACTTTATCACTTCTCTTTATTTGGAAGCATTTTCCCTTTTTGGACCGATGTTTGTCACTCAATGTGTTTGCACTTTATTATCACTTACTGAGACCCCTTTCACACTGCCGCGACCTAAGACATGCAATTTTTGCCACGATTTCTACGCGATTTAAGGGAATGGGGTCTGTGGACCTCAACTCGCATGAAAGTCGGACTAAAATAGTACAGGGACTACTTTTTGAAGTCGCACATATATGAATGATTATCAATGGAAATCATGGGCAGCGACTTGTCATGCGACTTTACAGTCCCAAGTCGCAGGAGAAGTCGCACAAGTGTGAAAGGGGCCCAAGCGCAGCAATTTGTTTTATATGTTTTTTTTTTTTTACACAAATTGTTCGGTTGTGTTTATTGCCAGTAGCTTTTTGGTCACTTATATCAATTGTTTTCCCCTGCGCAATATCAATCTTCCATATATCACAGCAGGGGGTCCGGTGCGTGTCTGTTCGCCGATTCAGGTGCGAATTGGGTCCGAATTTTTGCCTGAATTCACACCTGAATCGGAATCAAGGACTAGGGTTGCACCGATACTAGTATCGGTACCGAGTATTTGCACAAGTATCGGTACTCGTGCAAATGCACCGATACCTGAAACCGATACTTTCAGGCTCGGTTCTTTGAGCTGTCAGTGGGGTCATTAGAGAAAAACAGTGCAATTGAGAAGCCACGTCCGTTAATAGGGAGAAAATTCAGGTAGTACTGAGTATTACCAATATAGCGGACTTTTTAGGCTAAGAAACAATAAAGAGAAAACCTAATGAAAGCAATTAATTTTATTGAAATTTACATAGAACAATCAAAAAAAAGGGTAAAAGCATCATATACTGTGCATCTGTATATTTATGTGCAATGAGCCCTTGTGCATCTACGCGTTTCGCCATTAGGCTTCTTCAGGACACGATCAAGGTTCAAAGACGTAGTCAGTGGGGTCCCCCCTGTTGACAGCTGAAGTGTTAGACCCCTTTCACACTGGGGCGGTTTGCAGGTGGTATTGCGCTAAAAATACCGCCTGCAAACCGCCCCTAAACAGCCTCCACTGTTTGTTCAGTGTGAAAGCCCGAGGGCTTTCACACTGAAGCGGTGCGCTGGCAGGACGGTGAAAAAAGTCCCGCAAACCGCTTCTTTGGAGTGGTGTATTCTATAGCCGCGCTGTACGAGTGATTTTAACCCTTTTTCAGCCGCCAGCGGGGGTTAAAACCGCACCGCTAGCGGCCGAATACAGCTGCAAGAACGATGGTATAGCAGCGCTAAAAATAGCGCTGTTGTACCGCCGACGCCCCCACCGCCCCAGTGTGAAAGGGGCCTTAAAGAAGTCCGGAAATTGGAGCTGTCAAAAAAGAAAAAAAGCAGCCGGCAATGTTTATTAACCACATGGCGCTAAAATAAAAAGAAACATTGTTTCTTTTTGATTCTTTCTGTTTCTTCATCTGCAGATCAAAGGGATGAACAAATGTTCCTCTGTTTAACCCCTTAATAACCCCTAATTTACGCAAATTTACCTTAATTAACTCCCTATTCTCCTCCATTTAATTATTTTCCTGTTGTGTTTTTTTTTTTTTTTTTTTCTTTTGCACGTCTATTTTATAAACGATAAACAATAAAAACTTTTTTTTTTGTTTGCTTTGTTAGTGAATATTTTTACACATAATATATTAACATATATTTACACATTTCACATTGAAAAAGCGCTAAATTAAAAAAAAAAAATCTATTTATATAATTTGTAAATAACTTTTCAATGCTTTGTAGCATTGCTGACAGCTGAAGTGAAAACAAAACAGTTGCGTTGGGTATCGGTAATCGGCGAGTACTAAAAAAAAAAGTATCAGTACTCGTAAAAAAAAAAAAAAAAAAAAAAACGGTATGGGTGCGTCCCTACCGGGGACCATTTATTTGAATGCAGGCCGCGGCCGGCCCGGAGATGTGTGAACCGGATCCATTCTCCTGTCATGCGAATTGGATGCGGAGAAACCCACATCCCACTCGCATAAGGCTGCATTCACACTTGAGCGTTTCAAAGTCGCGCGTTTTTGCCGCATTTTTCACAACGTTTTTGCCGCGTTTTTGTTCAGGTTACCAATGTAAAATGCATAAAAAAAAACAAAAAACGCCTGTAATCTGCACCAAAGAAGTTCATATTCTTTTTTGATCTCAGGGTGTTTTTCAGGCATTTTGTTTCAGGTGACAGAACGCTCAGATGTGAACAGGCGCCATTGAAATGAAGGGGATTTTGCTTGTTGGGCGTTTTTATGAGCTGAAAACACTCAGGTGTGAAGTCTGCTGTCAGTAGAGAAGGACGCTGGGATCCGGTGGTTATACATTGTAGTGCTGGGAGTGGACAGAAGAATGCGCTCCGCTGTGCTGGATGGCCGTCATTCGGTGGGACTTCAGGGATTTATACTCTAATGTCCTCTTCTGGGTCATTCCTCATCCCAGGTATTCATACAAATCACATTCTCCCCTCCGTGGTGTTGGAATTCTTCACAATCCTGAACAGCTCCGGACTGAAGAAATCCCTTTCTATAGTTTCCGCCCGGCGAGCCGATTAGATCCGCTGATATAAGAGAATTAACACTTTAATCTCTGCAGATATGTAAATCAGCTGATCTCCTAACCCGGGGAAATGGTATAAAAATCTGAGCTTCAAGTTACAGAAGGTTTTACCTTCTTCATGACCAGGACATTCTTTGCTATTCAGCACTGCGCTACTTTAACTGGCAATTGTGCGGTCATGCAACACCGTACTCAAATTACATTTATATCATTTGGGATCTTTGGTGGTATCTGATCACCTCCTGGGGTTTTTTATTTTTTGCAATATAAACAAAAAAAGACTAAATTAAAAAAAAAAAATCATATCTATCTATCTATCTATCTATCTATCTATCTATCTATCTATCTATCTATCTATCTATCTATCTATCTATCTATCTATCTATCTATCTATCTCTCTCTCTATCGAGAGAGAGAGAGATGTAGATATAGAGAGAGATGTAGATATAGAGAGAGATGTAGATATAGAGAGAGATGTAGATATAGAGAGAGATGTAGATATAGAGAGAGATATAGATATAGAGAGAGAGAGATATAGAGAGAGAGAGAGATAGATATAGAGAGAGAGAGAGATAGATATAGAGAGAGAGAGAGATAGATATAGAGAGAGAGAGAGATAGATATATATATATAGAGAGAGAGAGATATATATATATATATATATATATATATATATATATATATATATATATATATATATATATATATATATATATATATATATAAAATCTCTATTAGGGCTGCAGAAATTAACGATTAATTAATTCCTCGATTAATTAATTTTTTTTGATCGATCAAAATTTTTTTGCTCGGTAGGCTGCCTGCCCTGGGGCCGCTTTGGGCCAAGCTATGGCTGCAGCGCAGAGCTCGGCTCCCTCTTCCTCCTCCTCCACTATATGTCATACACAGTCTGCGGACATCTCCCGCTGTGCGTCTCGGAGCTGAGTGTATAAACTTTGGCCGCGCTGTGAGAAAAGTCCCGCCCTCCTCCTAGATCAGCTCATGTGATAGACGCCGTGTTCTGTCTATAGACGCGGTGTTCTGTTTATCACATGAGCTGATCTAGGAGGAGGGCGGGACTTTTCTCACAGCGCGGCCAAAGTTTATACACTCAGCTCCGAGACGCACAGCGGGAGATGCCCGCAGACTGTGTAATCCAGGCACAGGCACTGACTACAGTGAGGCTGCGATTATGGGCACGGTGAGGCTGCGATTATGGGCACGGTGAGGCTGCGATTATGGGCACGGTGAGGCTGCGATTATGGGCACGGTGAGGCTGCGATTATGGGCACGGTGAGGCTGCGATTATGGGCACGGTGAGGCTGCGATTATGGGCACGGTGAGGCTGCGATTATGGGCACGGTGAGGCTGCGATTATGGGCACGGTGAGGCTGCGATTATGGGCACGGTGAGGCTGCGATTATGGGCACGGTAAGGCTGAGTTTATGACGTGTGGTGTCCTAGCCATGCTCCGCTATGTCTGGCTTCGGCCATTGCCAAAGGTGCTAAATTCGCTAAAAGTAGTTGTGTGTTAGAATTAATCGAAATTAGTCGATTAATCGATTAAAAAAAAAAAATCAATTAATCGAACACGAAAATTTTAATCAGTAACAGCCCTAATATATATCTATAGATATATATATTTATAGATTCATATATCTATAGATATATATCCCATAGTTTGGTTTGTGTAAAAGCTAAATTGTCTACAATCACTATACACTTATTATTAGTGATTGTAGACACTTTAGCTTTTACACAAACCAAACTATGGGATATATAATTTTTTTTTTATTTTTTAATTTTTTATACTAGAATAGTGCCCCATCATTGGTATCAGTGGAAGGAATCATGCCCCATTGCTGGTGTCAGTGGGAGGAATAGTGCCCCATCATTGGTGTCAGTGGGAGGAATAGTGCCCCATCATTGAAGTCAGTGGGAGGAATAGTGCCCCATCATTGGTGTCAGTGGGAGGAATAGTGCCCCATCAGTGGGAGGAATAGTGCCCCATCATTTTTATCAGTGGGAGGAATAGTGCCCCATCATTGGTGTCAGTGGGAGGAATAGTGTCCCATCAGTGGGAGGAATAGTGCCCCATCATTGGTGTGAGTGAATGAAATAGCATCCGGAGGGCCAGATAAAAGCCAGCAAAGGGCCACATCTGGTTCCCGGGCCGCGGTTTGGAGACTTCTGCCATAGAGTGTCACTTTCGATCTTTAGTAAATTTGTTAGCAGGTTGATTGACAACATCCTAATCATTAATTCTGTTTGTTTTTTTTGCTGTAATTTGCTGTCTGTATGAGCAGCGGTCTGCGATGGTGCCAATGCGTCTCCGTCCAATCAGCTTACAGGCAAATCCGAGCCGGGCTTAGTTTAAAGGGATTTGTGTCAATGATCTTAACGTGATTTTGGCGTGTCTTCACATTAACGTTACTAAGGACATGAGATTATGTACACAGTGCGATCGATGTGCACACGAATGTCCCATGTATGGAGAAAAGACAACTCAGACCTGGAATGCCTGGCTCACCATGTGACCTGTCCAAATCTGGAAGGTCAGTGACCAATCAGCTCACACCGCGGTGATTTCCAAGCTTTGATACAAATAGTTGTGTGATTTGTGACTGTTAACCCCCCCCCGGCTTTTTCTGACACTTTCTGTATCATAATTTTTTAGAGATGCGCCAAAATTTTGCCCGCCAAAACATTACGGGGCAAAAATAGTGTTACCGGCATTTGGCCGACAAGAGAAAAGGGTGCCGATAATGCGATTTTTTTTTTTTTTTTACCGCAAATTCGGGGAGGTTTTACTGTGCTTATGGTGTGTTTTTCATAGGTCACGTGACTCGAAAAAAAACACATACAAAACGTAACACTGGTGCGTTAATGATGCGTTCTTGCTGCATTTTCAATGCATTTGAACTGGGAGGTGCGATTTTTTTTTTTTTTTTTTTTTTTTTTTTTTTTATTATTATTTTTAACTGACCAAAAATGCAGCAAGCAAGATTTTTAACACCACAATGGAAGCCCAATAGACCCCTGTGCAGACGTGCAGAGATTTTAAAGGGCTGCATTTTTTTTTTTTTTTTAGCTTTTCTTGCGCTAAAGGTGCCAATAATGGCCGACAATAAATTCGTTTAAATTGATCATATTAATTAAAAAGTCGAATATAATACAATTTTTATATATAAAAATATAATTTTTTTTTTTTTAACCACTTCTGCCCTGGAAGGTCCCACCTCCTTACCGGGCCATTTTTTGTAAAATGGCACTGCGTCGCTTTAACTGACAATTGCGCAGTCGTGCGACGTTGTACCCAAATAAAATTGATGTCCCTTTTTCTTCCACAAATAGAGCTTTCTTTTGGTGGTAATTGATCACCTCTGCGTTTTTTTAATTTTTTGCGCCTATAAACAAAGAGCCAATTTTGAAAAAAACAATATTTTTTTTTATTTTGCAAAATACACCTTTTTTTTTTTTTTTTCCGTAAAATATGAAAGCTATTAAGCTGAGTAAATATCAAACATGTTGCGCTTTTTTGCAGTGACAAACGATGTAAATGTTTCTATCCATAGGCGACTCTTTATCTCAATACAGGCCATTTTTCAGCTTTCAGCGCTGTCACACTTTGAATGACAATTGCGCGGTCATACAACACTGCACCCAAATGAAATTCTTACTGGTGGGCTGGGAAGGCGAGGGCGTCATATGACGCCCTCCCAGAATGAGAGCTGTGCCACCTGGCCGTCATATGACAGCTGGCGGGCGGCAAGCGGTTAAAAGCCATTACAGGTTACCACTTTAGATTTACAGAGGAGGTCCGGTGCTAGAATTACTGCCCATGATGTGACGTTCGCAGCGATACCTCATATGTGTGGGACGATCGTTGTTTGCATATGTGCGGGACCTGAGAGTGTGTTCGTTTTTTTTTTTTTTTTTTTTTTGTTTTTTTTTTTACACTATTGCGTTACTTTTTTTTTTTTATTGCTTTTATTGCTGTCACAAGGAATGTAAACATCCTTTGTGACAGATAGTCTTTATGGAGGGATTTGGGGTCTTAGAAGACCCCAAATCCCTCCTCTACCATTGAAAACATTTAAAACACCAAAACCTGTTTGTGAATCCTTAAAATTTTTCAAAAATGGTGTCGATGACATTTGGTTAAACCATCGTTGATTTCATGGCTTGCGGGTTACTATAGCAGAGAGCAGATCAAAGATGATCCTGGTGAGATGTTAGAGCTCGAGCAAGCTGCGGGAGTGTGTGTGTGTGTGTGTGTGGGGGGGGGGGGGGGTCCTCTCCCGCTGCTTGTAAAAGCAGTCCAGCTGCTAGTTGGCCACTAGAATTGCTTTACAAGAGAGCCGATCGTTGGCTCTAAAAAAATACAGTACCCCGATGATGCCATCATCCCGGTATAACCAGCGAAAGTCCAGTGTCGTACCGGTATACCTTCCCACCTCCGCTCCCCCATGTCTAAGGTGGGGGTAGAAACGAAGCTCAACTGCCTTTTTTTTTTTTTTAACTGCACCAATCCCCCCCCCAAAACTACAAGTGCAAACTCGATCTGTTTTTTAATGAGGATGAAGTGGTGAATGAGTGACTGCTGTTCTGTCTGTGGAAGGTGCTGAGTTTGCAGGACTGCAGTGTAGTGGAATGCACGGGTTGTAAGCTATTTAAAGGGAAGCATGCCTGGCGCTGTCATACGAGTGTCATTCACATTTGGACTCTTTACCAAGCCTGATACGTATGGGAGGTGCAACACACGGGTTTATTTATGTTTATTTATGAAGGGGAATCGCAAAATGCAGCAACATGTAAAAAGTGTAGAATGCATTCTTCCTGTAGCTGGTGGCCTCTGGCGGCAGGAAGGAGGGGGTTTAGCGCTGGCGGCAGGAAGGAGGGGGTCAGCGCTGGCGGCAGGAAGGAGGGGGTTTAGCGCTGGTGGCAGGAAGGAGGGGGGTTCAGCGCTGGCGGCAGGAATGAGGGGGTTCAGCGCTGGCGGCAGGAAGGAGGGGGGTTCAGCGCTGGCGGCAGGAATGAGGGGGGGTTCAGCGCTGGCGGCAGGAAGGAGGGGGTCAGTGCTGGCGGCAGGAAGGAGGGGGTTTAGCGCTGGTGGCAGGAAGGAGGGGGGTTTAGCGCTGGCGGCAGGAAGGAGGGATTTCAGCGCTGGCGGCAGGAAGGAGGGGGTTCAGCGCTGGCGGCAGGAAGGAGGGGGGTTCAGCGCTGGCGGCAGGAAGGAGGGGGGTTCAGCGCTGGCGGCAGGAAGGAGGGGGGTTCAGCGCTGGCGGCAGGAAGGAGGGGGGTTCAGCGCTGGCGGCAGGAAGGAGGGGGTTCAGCGCTGGCGGCAGGAAGGAGGGGGGTTCAGCGCTGGCGGCAGGAAGGAGGGGGTTCAGCGCTGGCGGCAGGAAGGAGGGGGGTTCAGCGCTGGCGGCAGGAAGGAGGGGGTTCAGCGCTGGCGGCAGGAAGGAGGGGGGTTCAGCGCTGGCGGCAGGAAGGAGGGGGATCAGCGCTGGCGGCAGGAAGGAGGGGGTTCAGAGCTGGCGGCAGGAAGGAGGGATTTCAGCACTGGCGGCAGGAAGGAGGGGGGTTCAGCACTGGCGGCAGGAAGGAGGGGGGTTCAGCGCTGGCGGCAGGAAGGAGGGGGTTCAGCGCTGGTGGCAGGAAGGAGGGATTTCAGCACTGGTGGCAGGAAGGAGGGGGGTTCAGCGCTGGCGGCAGGAAGGAGGGGGGTCAGCGCTGGCGGCAGGAAGGAGGGGGGTTCAGCGCTGGCGGCAGGAATGAGGGGGGGTTCAGCGCTGGTGGCAGGAAGGAGGGAGTTCAGCACTGGTGGCAGGAAGGAGGGGGGTTCAGCGCTGGTGGCAGGAAGGAGGGGGTTCAGCGCTGGCGGCAGGAAGGAGGGGGTTCAGCGCTGGTGGCAGGAAGGAGGGATTTCAGCACTGGTGGCAGGAAGGAGGGGGGTTCAGCGCTGGCGGCAGGAAGGAGGGGGGTCAGCGCTGGCGGCAGGAAGGAGGGGGGTTCAGCGCTGGCGGCAGGAATGAGGGGGGGGTTCAGCGCTGGTGGCAGGAAGGAGGGAGTTCAGCACTGGTGGCAGGAAGGAGGGGGTTCAGCGCTGGTGGCAGGAAGGAGGGAGTTCAGCACTGGTGGCAGGAAGGAGGGGGGTTCAGCGCTGGCGGCAGGAAGGAGGGGGGTTCAGCGCTGGCGGCAGGAAGGAGGGGGGTTCAGCGCTGGTGGCAGGAATGAGGGGGGGTTCAGCGCTGGCGGCAGGAAGGAGGGGGTTCAGCGCTGGCGGCAGGAAGGAGGGGGTTCAGCGCTGGCGGCAGGAAGGAGGGGGTTCAGCGCTGGCGGCAGGAAGGAGGGGGGTTCAGCGCTGGCGGCAGGAAGGAGGGGGGTTCAGCGCTGGCGGCAGGAAGGAGGGGGGTTCAGCGCTGGCGGCAGGAAGGAGGGGGTTCAGCGCTGGCGGCAGGAAGGAGGGGGTTCAGCGCTGGCGGCAGGAAGGAGGGGGGTTCAGCGCTGGCGGCAGGAAGGAGGGGGGTTCAGCGCTGGCGGCAGGAAGGAGGGGGGTTCAGCGCTGGCGGCAGGAAGGAGGGGGGTTCAGCGCTGGCGGCAGGAAGGAGGGGGGTTCAGCGCTGGCGGCAGGAAGGAGGGGGGTTCAGCGCTGGCGGCAGGAAGGAGGGGGTTCAGCGCTGGCGGCAGGAAGGAGGGGGTTCAGCGCTGGCGGCAGGAAGGAGGGGGGTTCAGCGCTGGCGGCAGGAAGGAGGGGGGTTCAGCGCTGGCGGCAGGAAGGAGGGGGGTTCAGCGCTGGCGGCAGGAAGGAGGGGGGTTCAGCGCTGGCGGCAGGAAGGAGGGGGGTCAGCGCTGGCGGCAGGAAGGAGGGGGGTTCAGCGCTGGCGGCAGGAAGGAGGGGGTTCAGAGCTGGCGGCAGGAAGGAGGGATTTCAGCGCTGGCGGCAGGAAGGAGGGGGGTTCAGCGCTGGCGGCAGGAAGGAGGGGGGTTCAGCGCTGGCGGCAGGAAGGAGGGGGGTTCAGCGCTGGCGGCAGGAAGGAGGGGGGTCAGCGCTGGCGGCAGGAAGGAGGGGGGTTCAGCGCTGGCGGCAGGAAGGAGGGGGTTCAGAGCTGGCGGCAGGAAGGAGGGATTTCAGCGCTGGCGGCAGGAAGGAGGGGGGTTCAGCGCTGGCGGCAGGAAGGAGGGGTCAGCGCTGGATTCTCTTGCCAATGTGATGCACTTTTAACCACTTCCTGTTCGTAGGACGTGATCTGATGTCCTGGACATGAAGTGAAGATATCTGGATGATGGTTGCAGCTACAGGAATCATCCACATACAGTTGTGCTCATAAGTTTACATACCCTGGCAGAATTTACGATTTCTTGCCCATTTTTCAGAGAATATGAATGATAACACAAAAACATTTCACTCAAAGAAATTATTTATATATATATATATATATATATATATATATATATATATATATATATATATATATACATTTTTTTAACAGAGACCCTAAAGAATAAAAAGTTGGTCGTTGCAAATTTTTTTAATATATATATAAAATATATATAATTTTATTTTTGGGGGTTCTGAGTAATTCTACAGCAAAACAAATACAGATTTTTTTTTTTTTTTACATGTAGCAGAGAAATATCAGATTGTCCCGGGTGGAAACTGGTGAATTGTGGGGGCGATATATTGTTTTTCTGGAAAATGAAAAGTTATACACTACATTGGTGCTTTGCAAATCTTGGTGAGACGAACGTTCCCTTCTGCAAAAAAAAAAAAACGAATCGCAAGGCTGGACTGCTCAACTTTCAAGTTCTGATGTTCTCCAAATATTCTCTGGTTTGCTACAAAGTATATTATTTGGTTTTAGTTCCATTTTCCTATTGAACATAGTAGGAAGCTCACAGTGTGTAGTGAAATCAGAATAGAGAGGTGGGTAGAGAGCATTGAATGGGTTTTCCCTCGGGGGAGGGGAATGAAGAACAGATACCGCAGAGCGGGAGAATCTAATGAGGATTGTAGATCAGACAGACGACTTCATTTATCAAGTGTCACGAAGGGCTCCTCACTTTAAGAACACTTATCAGGCCTCCTGTACACGGAGCTCATCTATTATGAAACGCTTCCTGCAGCTTTTTCGGCTTTGCGGGAGATTTGTGCTTCGGGCGAGCCGCTGTTTATTTTTTTTTTTTCCCATTGATGAATTAATCATGATGGTGTTTTATCCCCCTAAACACAAGCCGGGTTGTTGTCGGAACGTTCGATGTTGCCTCGTTCAGGCTGCTCTCATATGAACCATCCGTGTTCTCTTAGAGATGGGTCTGCCATTTGTTGCATGTCTCTTGCCATGAAGTGAAGGCGGCGTGAATCGTTCGGCACGTCTGCAGAGTGCGATGGAAGTGGAAAGCGTCCCTCGGGGGTAATACAGTATCCTCATTTAGATGGATTGTGTTGTAGATGGAAAAGGGACCTCATTAGAGTTCAGGTAGAAGAAATGCTTCGTTTAGACTGATAACAGTGCCTTATAAAAGTATTCATGATTCATCAGGCCTGAAAAAAAAAATATTATATATATACACACACACACATACTATCTCACAAAAGTAAGTACACCCCTCACATTTCTGTAAATCTTTTCTTCTCTCTTTTCATGTGACAACACTGAAGAAATGACACTTGTCTACAATGTAAAGTAGTGAGTGTACAGCTTGTATAACAGTGTAAATTTGCTGTCCCCTCAAAATAACTCAACACACAGCCATTAATGTCTAAACCGCTGGCAACAAAAGTCAGTACACCCCTAAGTGAAAATCTCCAAATTGGGCCCAAAGTGTCAATATTTTGTGTGGCCACCATTATTTTCCAGCACAGCCCTTAACCCTCTTGGGCATGGAGGTCACCAGAGCTTCACAGGTTGTCACTGGAGTCCTCTTCCCCTCCTCCATGATGACATCACAGAGCTGGCGGATGTTAGAGACCTTGCGCTCCTCCACCTTCTGTCTGAGGAGGCCCCACAGATGTTCAATAGGGTTTAGGTCTGGAGATATGCTTGGCCAGTCCATCACCTTCACCCTCAGCTTCTTTAGCAAGGCAGTGGTGGTCTTGGAGTTTGGGGTCGTTATCATGTTGGAATACTGCCCTGCGGCCCAGTATCTGAAGGGAGGGGATCATGTTCTGCTTCAGTATGTCACAGTACATGTTGGCATTCATGGTTCCCTCAATGATCTGTAGCTCCCCAGTGCCGGCAGCACTCATGCAGCCCCAGACCATGACACTCCCACCACCATGCTTGACTGTAGACAAGACACACTTGTCTTTGTCCTCCTCACCTGGTTGCCGCCACACACACTTGTCACCATCGGAACCACTGTGTATGAGATACTATATATATGTCTTCCGAGTTCATGGCTTCGGTGTTCTGACGAAAAGTGTCCCCCCATCGGATAGTGTCCGCTCCGTACTGCGCAGGCGCCGCGCTTGCGCAGTAAGGAGGACAAAGGAGATGCCGAAAGTCTCCAAAGAAGAACAGCTGATGAAGTATAAACAGCGCCGCCTGTGCAATTCATGTAATATTCTGTCACAGGCTCCCGATGCTCGAGGGGGCAGATTTATGAAATGGCGGATGTTTGGGGGGCTTGTTTAGTGAAGTGAAGGGTGGGTTTAGCAATGTTTATGGGCGTGTTTGCTGTACATATTTAAGCACCTAACACAAACAATTAGGCACTGTGTATCCCTTACAAAGTTGCACGAAAAGTATCCGTCCTTCTCCCCGCCCCACACAAAGTTGTACGAGCCTCGGGAGCGTGCGGGGGGGGGGCATGTGACATGAAATGGTATTAAGTGCGCATGCGCCCCAGCTCAGCTGTTGATTTTCGGATATTTTCATAGTGTCCCGCTGCACTTGCGCAGTAGAGAGCGGACAGTATCCGATGGGGGACAGAATTCGATAGGACACCGGCACTGTGAGTGGCCGGAGCCGCGATGTCGTCACTCCCGCACACATGAGAATACGGCGCCGCCGCCTCGTACACAGGAGGATTCTAACGGACCGGCAGGGAGGAAGGTGCGGACCAACTAATCGATAATGAAAATCGTTGACAACGATTTTCATTATTGATTATTATCAATCATATCCATTAATATGAGGAAGTCTCCTGTTCTCTTTCTATTGCTTCCTTTATGTGAAGTCCCCGGAGTTCCTGCCAGTCCCCTTTGCTTTCCTATTAAAAACTGACTTGTGCTGGCCGTACACTATACGAAAAATCGTCCGAAATTCGGTCATTTAGACAGTTCGTTCGTTTTTTTCGGCCAGTTAATGGGCACAAAATCCATAATTGTTGGGACGTTTTTGGAGCCGAAAAAAACGAAGGACAAGTTTAGAAATTTTCTCCCGAACGAACGATAAATTGAAAGGTTTATGTGTTTCCCGTCTGAACTGTTTGCACTAAGTATATGTAAAAAAAAACAAAAAATGCGATCATTAATGTCCACTGAACGATTTATCGGTCATTACACGATGGCGCTATCGTTTGCGCTCACGGCCGAATGTTCGTTTTTTCTAAAATGGGTTTGGCCGATTTTTCGTATAGTGTGCGGCCAGCATAAGCAGGATAGCGCATCGTCGTCAGCTGTGGGAACGCGGTGTACTCTCCTCCAATGATCAGACTTGTCCTGACACGCCCCCCCCCCCCCGCTGTGCAGCCATTTACTGGGAAGCTCAGTGTGCTGCTGCTTCTCCTCCCCCCCGGCTCTTATGCAGCTGAGAACAGAGGGAATGTGATCACTTCTAAAAAAAGATATTTATACAGTTTTTTTTTTTTGTTTAATCTATAAAAAAATATTTTGCCTTTCTTTTTTGTTTTAAACTGAATGGGTTGTTTTACAAGGTGATCGTTTACAATCACTTTAATTCTGCAGGCGTTGGCCTCCTTCACACGGGCGTGCTACAGTGTACACCGCATGAGGATGTACAGGTGATCTACGCAGGCATTCTCATTCCTAATAATTGGGACTAAACCGCTGCTTCCATTTCGACATCCATGTGGGATTGTAGCCCCCAATGCAGACAGTGTGTGCTCGGGGCCGCGCACCCTCCCCCGCTTAACTACTTAGCGACCGCCCTATGCAGGTATATTGCGGCAGGGCGGCCGCTGTGTGCCAGGCCACGTACCCAGTACTTCATCTGACACTTCCGGGTCTGGGGGCGTGCCGCTGGTGGCCCCACCCTTCCACTGTGATTGGATACAGCAGGAGCCAATCAGGGTTTGGTGGACGTGATGTCCGCCGGGACTCGCCGATCATTCGGGAGACAGGCAGACCGCTGTTCTGTGAGAGGGGAATGTACTAATCCTGTGTTCCTGCTAAGCAGGAATACAAATTGCACCTCCCTCCCGCCAGTCAAAGCACCTCCCCCCGCCAGTCAAAGCACCTCCCCCCCGCCAGTCAAAGCACCTCCCCCCCGCCAGTCAAAGCACCTCCCCCCCGCCAGTCAAAGCACCTCCCCCCCCCCGCCAGTCAAAGCACCCCCCCCCCCGCCAGTCAAAGCACCTCCCCCCCCCGCCAGTCAAAGCACCTCCCCCCCGCCAGTCAAAGCACCTCCCCCCCGCCAGTCAAAGCACCTCCCCCCCAGCCAGTCAAAGCACCTCCCCCCCGCCAGTCAAAGCACCTCCCCCCCCCCGCCAGTCAAAGCACCTCCCCCCCGCCAGTCAAAGCACCTCCCCCCCGCCAGTCAAAGCACCTCCCCCCCGCCAGTCAAAGCACCTCCCCCCGCCAGTCAAAGCACCTCCCCCCGCCAGTCAAAGCACCTCCCCCCCGCCAGTCAAAGCACCTCCCCCCACAGTTAGCAGCACTCCCTAGGGAACATATTTAGCCCTTTGATCACCCCTGATGTTAACCCCTTCCCAGCCTGTGTCATTAGTACAGTGACAGTGCATATTTAGGTCAGTTAGTGTCCGTTTTGTCTCCTGCAGTATCGCAGTCCCGCTATAAGTCACTGATCGCCACCATTACTAGTAAAAAAAAAAAAAATCCCATAGTTTGTAGATGCAATAACTTTTGCGCAAACCAATCAATATACATTTATTGGGAATTTTATTTTACCAAAAATATGTAGCAGAACACATATTGGGTTAAATTTATGAAGAAATTAGATTTCTTTTTACATTTTTATTGGATGTGTTTTATAGCAGAATGTAAAAAATATTGTGTGTTTTTTTTTGTTTTGTTTTTTTTTTAACCACTTGCCGTCCGCCATATAGTGGTTTCATTATCCTGACCGGATGTCATATGTGCCCAGGGGGCGCGCATCGCGGCGATCGTTGTTGCGGTGTGTCAGTCTGACACCCCGCAATACCGATTTAGGTAAAGAGTCTCCAACGGAGACTCTACCACGTGATCAGCCGTGTCCAATCAACCGGTGATCGGCTTTTCCTCATTCGCGTCTGACAGACGCGAGTAGAGGAGTGCCGATCGGCTGCTCTCCTGACAGGGGGGGTCTGTGCTGATTGTTTATCAGCCCCCCCCCTCGGATCCTACCCAGGACCACCAGGGAAGCCGCCTAGGACCACCAGGATGGCCATCCACACTGGACCACCAGGTAGACCCCCAGGGAAAAACCAATCTGTGCCCAGGCAGCTGCCAATCTGTGCCCACTCCAATGCCTACCACTGCCACCAGGGATGCCTATCAGTGCCACCCTATCAGTGCCCAGCAGTGCCGCCTATCAGTGCCACCCTATCAGTGCCCATCAGTGCCGCCTATCAGTGCCCATCGTCAGTGCCCGCTCATTGGTGCCACCTCATCGGTGCCGCCTTATCAGTGCCCATCAGTGAAAGAGAAAACTTACTTATTTGCAAATTTTTTTTTAACAGAAACAAAAGCAAAACTTTTATTTTTTTCAAAATTTTCGGTCTTTTTTTATTTGTTTAGCAAAAAATAAAAACCGCAGAGGTGATCAAATACCACCAAAAGAAATCTCTATTTGTGGGAACAAAATGATAAAAATTTAGTTTGAGTACCGTGATGGATGACCGCGCAATTGTCATTCAAACTGCGACAGCGCTGAAAGCTGAGAATTGGTCTGGGCAGGAAGGTGTATAAGTGCCTGGTATTGAAGTGGTTAAATTGTCGGTCGTGTTTTGTTTATAACGCAAAAAATTTAAAACCGCAGAGGTGATCAAATACCACCCAAAAGAAAGCTCTATTTGTGGGGGGGAAAAAAAAGGACGTCAATTTTATTTGGGTACAGCGTCGCACAACCGCGCAATTGTCAGTTACAGTAACACAGTGCCGTATCTCAAACAATGGCCTAGTCATCAGGGGGGGGTAAATCTTCCGGAGCTGAAGTGGTTAAATTGGGTGGCAGCGGCTGCGTCCCAATAACCATGAACACCTGTACACATCCCCGTGGGGGGTAAACGATTCTCCATGGGTGTACAGTGTAGTGAACGAGGCCTGACACCAGCTATAGGGAAGAATGGGGGATTCAGATATCTACATTGATCATTTCCCATCCAACTCCTGAGCCCCGATGGTGACGTGCGCTGTCATTGGCCCTGTGTGTGTTTGTCTCCTTTGTATAGAATTGGCCTCGGTGTGTTGTCAGGATGAGGCGGGGTGGTTGCCAGGTCTCTGTCCTTGGAGGATTGTCGGGGATCTTGCAGAATGGTCCTAACTAACAAGGCCGGCGTGTTGAAATAATATTGCAATATTGCTGTAATGTGTCACATTCTGGAGGATTGCCGGCAGCTGTGTTTGGCAACGTTCAGCTCATCGCAGAATCTGCATCCTAATTAGTCTTTGTTAATGTTTCTTTTTTAAATCTGTTCTATTGAACGTGGAACACGCTATATCCCTGGGGCCCAACCTATGGCCCAGGGGCCGCATGTGTCCCATTGGCCCATTTCGTGTGGCCCTCAGGGCCCCTGCAGACACTAATCCTATGTTTTTCCTATTGCCCTGTTATAGTGGTGATTTCTTTCAGCCTCCTGTAATATGTCTCCAGTCTTTGGTCATCTCTTGTATCATGTCTGCAGTCTCTGATCATCTCCTGTATTATCTCTGCAGTCTCTGACCATCTCCTGTACTATGTATGCAGTCTCTGACCATCTCCTGTATCGTGTCTGCAGTCTCTGACCATCTCCTGTACTATGTCTGCAGTCTCTGACCATCTCCTGTACTATGTATGCAGTCTCTGACCATCTCCTGTACTATGTATGCAGTCTCTGACCATCTCCTGTACTATGTATGCAGTCTCTGACCATCTCCTGTACTATGTATGCAGTCTCTGACCATCTCCTGTACTATGTATGCAGTCTCTGACCATCTCTTGTATTATGTCTGCAGTCTCTGACCATCTCTTGTATTATGTCTGCAGTCTCTGACCATCTCTTGTATCATGTCTGCAGTCTCTGACCATCTCCTGTACTATGTCTGCAGTCTCTGTCCATCTCCTGTATCATGTCTGCAGTCTCTGTCCATCTCCTGTATCATGTCTGCAGTCTCTGTCCATCTCCTGTATCATGTCTGCAGTCTCTGTCCATCTCCTGTATCATGTCTGCAGTCTCTGTCCATCTCCTGTATTATGTCTGCAGTCTCTGACCATCTCCTGTATTATGTCTGCAGTCTCTGACCATCTCCTGTATCGTGTCTGCAGTCTCTGACCATCTCCTGTACTATGTCTGCAGTCTCTGTCCATCTCCTGTATCATGTCTGTAGTCTCTGTCCATCTCCTGTATCATGTCTGCAGTCTCTGACTATCTCTTGTATCGTGTCTGCAGTCTCTGACCATCTCTTGTATCATGTCTGCAGTCTCTGACCATCTCCTGTACTATGTCTGCAGTCTCTGTCCATCTCCTGTATCATGTCTGCAGTCTCTGTCCATCTCCTGTATCATGTCTGCAGTCTCTGTCCATCTCCTGTATCATGTCTGCAGTCTCTGTCCATCTCCTGTATTATGTCTGCAGTCTCTGACCATCTCCTGTATTATGTCTGCAGTCTCTGACCATCTCCTGTATCGTGTCTGCAGTCTCTGACCATCTCCTGTATCGTGTCTGCAGTCTCTGTCCATCTCCTGTATCATGTCTGTAGTCTCTGTCCATCTCCTGTATCATGTCTGCAGTCTCTGACTATCTCTTGTATCGTGTCTGCAGTCTCTGACCATCTCTTGTATCATGTCTGCAGTCTCTGACCATCTCCTGTACTATGTCTGCAGTCTCTGTCCATCTCCTGTATCATGTCTGCAGTCTCTGTCCATCTCCTGTATCATGTCTGCAGTCTCTGTCCATCTCCTGTATCATGTCTGCAGTCTCTGTCCATCTCCTGTATCATGTCTGCAGTCTCTGTCCATCTCCTGTATTATGTCTGCAGTCTCTGACCATCTCCTGTATCGTGTCTGCAGTCTCTGACCATCTCCTGTACTATGTCTGCAGTCTCTGTCCATCTCCTGTATCATGTCTGTAGTCTCTGTCCATCTCCTGTATCATGTCTGCAGTCTCTGTCCATCTCCTGTATTATGTCTGCAGTCTCTGACCATCTCCTGTATCGTGTCTGCAGTCTCTGACCATCTCCTGTACTATGTCTGCAGTCTCTGTCCATCTCCTGTATCATGTCTGTAGTCTCTGTCCATCTCCTGTATCATGTCTGCAGTCTCTGTCCATCTCCTGTATCATGTCTGCAGTCTCTGTCCATCTCCTGTATCATGTCTGCAGTCTCTGTCCATCTCCTGTATTATGTCTGCAGTCTCTGACCATCTCCTGTATCGTGTCTGCAGTCTCTGACCATCTCCTGTACTATGTCTGCAGTCTCTGTCCATCTCCTGTATCATGTCTGTAGTCTCTGTCCATCTCCTGTATCATGTCTGCAGTCTCTGTCCATCTCCTGTATTATGTCTGCAGTCTCTGACCATCTCCTGTATCGTGTCTGCAGTCTCTGACCATCTCCTGTACTATGTCTGCAGTCTCTGTCCATCTCCTGTATCATGTCTGTAGTCTCTGTCCATCTCCTGTATCATGTCTGCAGTCTCTGTCCATCTCCTGTATCATGTCTGCAGTCTCTGTCCATCTCCTGTATCATGTCTGCAGTCTCTGTCCATCTCCTGTATCATGTCTGCAGTCTCTGTCCATCTCCTGTATCATGTCTGCAGTCTCTGTCCATCTCCTGTATTATGTCTGCAGTCTCTGACCATCTCCTGTATCGTGTCTGCAGTCTCTGACCATCTCCTGTACTATGTCTGCAGTCTCTGTCCATCTCTTGTATCGTGTCTGCAGTCTCTGACCATCTCCTGTATCATGTCTTTATTCACTGTATATCTGTTCCTGACACTATTAATGTAATGTTATGTGCGACCGTTTTGTTGATATGGTGGGCCTCATGTGCGGCCCCCAACATCATCAAAGTTGACCACCACTGCACTTTAGCCTAAATTGTTGTGAAGGGGCGTAGAGCTGCACGATTCCGGCTAAAATGAGACTCACAATTTTTTTTGTTTAGAATAAAGATCACGATTCTCGCAGCATATCATCATATTTCACATTATACAAAAAAAAATTGGGCAAACTTTTACTGTCTAGTTTTTCTTTCTTTCTTTATTAAAGTGTATTTTTTCATAAATTGTGCTTGAAAGACCGCTGCGCAAATACAGCGTGACATAAAACATTGCAATGATCGTCATTTTATTCTCTAAGGTCTCTGCTGAAAAAAAAAAATCCATATATAATCGGGGGTTCTAAGTAATTTTTTTTTTACAGACCAAAGTTCATCCCTTTGATCTAAAAGAACCAAAAGATACTTCCAGCTGACAACATTGGTTAAACATTCACCAGCTTTTTTTTTTTTTTTTGACGGCGGTGAGTGAGCAGAGAACGGCTCTGCGCTGTTTACATGAATGAATCGTAGAAATGCTGTATTAAGATCGTGAAGGGGGGGTTGAATCGAGATCTCGATTTTTATACCGATGAATCGTGCAGCTCTAGAAAGACGTAGATACTTGATGACGGTCACATTGTGGCTGCACTAAGACTTTTACGACCATCGCTGGCTCCCAGAATATTTTCTTTGTGTGATCTGAAGAGCGAGGCCTATAGCCCGGTATACAGGCAGAGGCCAGCCAGTTGAACAAGGAAAAACCTCACAGATCCCCCCCACATCAACACAAGCATATGTGTATGCAGAGATCTCCTCCACAGCGATATTGTATTCCCCCTCCTGTCAGACTACACTGATCAGCCCCGCAGGCATTGGCTGCAGCAGCTGATCGAATGCTGGTTTTTCAGCAGGACCATTCAACAGAAGCCAGTCTAATGATCAGCTTCTGGTGAACGGTACGCCCCCTCTGGGCAAAACAAGTACCCCCTCTGGGCAAAACAAGTACCCCCCCACCACCTAATGTATGGAATGAGAAATGGCCTTCTTGCCTTCCTAAAGTCGTGGTCACATAACACCTCAGGCCCGAGTCTTCTCTCCTCTCTGTTTACATCCAGCAGGGTTTTTGTTTTTTTTGTTTTTTTTTTTTTTTTTTTTTACCCACATCATGTAAATAATCTCAGCAGTTTTTGTTCTGAACTTTTTTTTAGAGGAGGAAACGGAAGTGTTAACTTTGCGAGCGCATCACATGATCTTCTCCCGGAGCGTCACAGGATGGGAAGACGTCATTTCCTGTCATTCTCAGACAACTGCCTGTCTATGGCCGGCCTGGTCTGCTCAGGCTGATTGCAAGGGGCTCCCTGTATTGCATGTGCTTTTATCTCAGCACCTGGTCTGCAGGGTTGGCAGCAGCGTACCTTCTATACTGAGAACTGGGGGGAGAATCTACTGATTTGTATGTAAATACACCATATTACCAAAAGTATTGGGACACCTGCCTTTACACTCACATGAACTTTAATGACATCCCAGTCTTAGTCCGTAGGGTTCAATATTGAGTTGGCCCACCCTTTGCAGCTATAACAGCTTCAACTCTTCTGGGAAGGCCGTCCACAAGGTTTAGGAGTGTGTCTATGGGAATGTTTGGCCATTCTTCCAGAAGCACATTTGTGAGGTCAGGCACTGACGTTGGATGAGAAGGCCTGGCTCACAGTCTCTCCTCTAATTCATCCCAAAGGTGTTCTATCGGGTTGTTGTCAGGACTCTGTGCAGGCCAGTCAAGTTCCTCCACCCCAAACTCACTCATCCATGCCTTTATGGACCTTGCTTTGTGCACTGGTGGGCAGTCATGTTGGAACAGGAAGGAGCCATCCCCAAACTGTTCCCACAAAGTTGGGAGCATGAAATTGTCCAAAATGTCTTGGTATGCTGACGTCTTAAGAGTTCCCTTTATTGGAACTAAGGGGCCAAGCCCAACCCCTGAAAAACAACCCCACACCATAATCCCCCCTCCCCCCACACCATAATCCCCCCTCCACCAAATGATTTGGACCAGTGCACAAAGCAAGGTCCATAAAGACATGGATGAGCCAGTTTGGGGTGGAGGAACTTGACTGGCCCGCACAGAGTCCTGACCTCAACCCGATAGAACACCTTAGAGAGGAGACTGTGAGCCAGGCCTCTTCATTCAACATCAGTGCCTGACCTCACAAATGCTCTTCTGGAAGAATGGTCAAACATTCCCTATAGACACACTCCTAAACCTTGTGGACGGCCTTCCCAGAAGAGTTGAAGCTGTTATAGCTGCAAAGGGCGGAGCCAACTCAATATTTAACCCTCCGGACTAAGACTGGGATGCCATTAACCAACTCAATATTGAACCCTAATAGTTCAGCACCTTTTCTTTTTTCTCTTTCTTTTTTTTTCTTTTTTGCACGATTCTCGCACATAGGGCAACCGATTTGAAATGAACGGGCTGCCCTATGTGCACATGCTCAGTCACGCCTTCCGATGTGAAGAGATCTTTAAGGATCACTACAAGAGAACAGGTGGAAGACTTTGGTCTTTTTAATATTTATGAAGGGGATTTTGTGCTTGAAAAACGAATAGTTTCCTCTGACTTCCCACTCACTCCATCACCACTTTTTTGTGGACAATACAAACGCTGAATCGGCAGAATGTAGCTTTCTCTTTCACCTTTGTGTTGTGTTTTTACTACATCAGCTTCTTTTGTAACGTTCGATCGTTGTGTGACCTGTTACGACATGCAGATAGAGGCTTTATTTGTGCAACTCCAGACAAAACTTTCTATTTTTTTTTTCCTCTTCTTTTGATGAATTGGAATTGTTTTTTTTTTTTTATAGATTTGTCCCCATTGCTGAGACTTCTTGTCCCAGAGACCCAACGGCAAGTAAAAGGAAATCTCTGCAGAGAGGAAATTTCTCCTCCGTTGTCATGGGAACAGGTTTTTCCTTTTTGGAAGATTTCCTCTCACTTCCTGTTGTGCTGATAACTGTCTAATTCTCTGTGCCAAGGACTTGTTGTGATTATCCTTAAAAGGTAGGTCCACCTTTTCTCCAAAAATGAAAAAGGAGAATGAACGCTAAATATCCCGAATGCCCCATCCTGCTGGTATAGCACTCCATCTACCACAATATACACAGCCCTGGAGTCTGAGGATCCATCCTAATGCTGTCAATGGCAAGTGCTCATTGGTCAGCACGATCACGTGATCGCACTGACCAATGAGAGAAGCACATTTGAGGCTTCTTCCTCCGGTAAAGTGTCCCAGAAGAAAGAAGTACTTCTCTTTGAACAGTATGGTCACGTGGTTGCACTGACCAATGAGTACTTGCCGTTGTGAGCATTTAATGTATACTCATTCTGGGACTGTACGGTGTACAGACCTGGGACACTGACAGCAGAGTGTATTGTGGTCGCTGTGTGCAGCAGGGTCCGGAGCTGTGCCAAGTTACTTGGAGTTGGTTATAATGACAATATCTTCAAAAGAAAGCCTTGTTTGTCCTAAAAAGAAGTACTGTATATTAGGGGTGCAACAGATCGTCATCGATCCGTGATCCGATCCGCGGAGGTTGATCCGTACGGGACACCCGCGATCCGCGGAGCGCTCTGTGGCCTAGGCCATAGGAAAGGCCGCGGCTTTGGCCTAGCTCCGGAGCGGCGGCCATCTTGGTACACCCGGCGGCCGTTTAGCACGTGATCTCTCCCCTCTGTGTACTGATCTGTACAGTGGAGGGGCGATCGGATGGCAGCAGTGCCAATACTCTGCAATGCCCTGCCAATACTCTGCAATGCCCTGCTGCAATGCCCTGCCAATACTCTGCAATGCCCTGCCAATACTCTGCAATGCCCTGCCAATACTCTGCAATGCCCTGCCAATACTCTGCAATGCCCTGCCATCACTCTGCAATGCCCTGCCAATACTCTGCAATGCCCTGCCAATACTCTGCAATGCCCTGCCAATACTCTGCCATACCCTGCCAATACCCTGCCAATATACCCGCCAATATACCTGCCAATACCCTGCCAATACTCTGCCAATAGGGAGATTGTGGATATTACAGTAGGGGAGATTTTTTTTTTTTGATCCAAAAATGATCCGAACCGTGACTCCTGATCCGAGGAACGATCCGAACCCTGAGTTTTTTGATCCATTGCACCCCTACCGTATATACTCGATTATAAGTCGACCCCGAATATAAGCCGAGGCACCTCATTTTACCACAAAAAACTGGGAAAACTTATTGACTCGAGTATAAGCCTAGGGTGAGAATGCAGCAGCTACTGTAAGTGGAAAAGAGGGTCAACAATGCCCATTTTCGGCCTGAGTGTGCCCATTTTCGGCCTGAGTGTGCCCATTTTCGGCCTGAGTGTGCCCATTGCAAGCCTCACTCTGCCCATGTACCTTATAGAGAAAAGATTGTGAAAAGGGGAAGCTTTAGGGAAGTGTGTCTGTAGTAAGGGCAAATCCTAGGAGCCTGAAAATGTAATTAAAGCCTTCAAAAACTTTTTTTTTTTTTTTTTTTTTTTCATTATCCACTTTTTTTTCTTACCAATTGCCACTGGACTAATCCAACCCCCAAAAGCTCCTGCCGCCATGTCAGTATTGATGCGGAGGGAAGGAAATCCATATTACTCCGTACATTGCCCCCTCCGATTCACAGCAGGGCTGTGTGGGAAGTCTGCGCCGTCCCGTCCTGAGATTTGTTACAGTGGACGGACGGACGGACGAGGAGGAGGCGGGACGGCGCAGACTTCCTATACACACAGCCACTTTAACAAATCTCCTCCTCGTCACGGACGGACGAGGAGGAGGCGGGACAGCGTGAACGGCGCAGACTTCCTATACACACAGCCCTGCTGTGAATCGGAGGGGACAATGTACGGCATAATATGGATTTCCTTCCCCCCGCATCAATACTGACACGGCGACAGATAACCTGACTCGAGTATAAGCCGGGGGGGCGTTTTCAGCACAAAAAAATGTGCTGAAATACTCGGCTTATACTCGAGTATATACGGTATATGTCTCTATTACGTTATCTAAAAGCGAAGATGCACCCCACAATATACATCGTATTTATCGGCTTATAATATGCACTTTTCCCCGCTGAAAATAAGGTGTAAAATCGTCTGTGCGTGTTATACGCCGATTCCTGCTGTCTGTGTGGAAGGAGGGGGGCGGGCACCACCGGGTTACACAGAGCGGTAATCTCCTGTGTACCCGACAGTCAGTCACACACGGTCCCGCCTTCTCGCCCAGGATTGGACCACTGTTCTGTCTGTCACAGGAGGCGGGACTGTGTGTGACTGATCGCCGGGTACACAGGAGATTGCGGCGCTGGCGAGGCTGCAGATGAGTAGGCTGCATTAATTTGCAATAGTGAGGCTGCATTCATTGGCGATGGAGAGGCTGCTGATGGGCACTATGCAGGTTGCATTGATGGGCAATGGCGAGGCTGCTGATCGGCACTGTGCAGGCTGCATTGATGGGCAATGGTGAGGCTGCATTGATGGGCACTCTACAGGCTGCATTGATGGGCAATGGTGAGGCTGCATTGATGGGCACAGTACGGGCTGCATTGATGGGCAATGGTGAGGCTGCATTGATGGGCACAGTACGGGCTGCATTGATGGGCAATGGTGAGGCTGTGTTGATGGGCACTGTATGGGCTGCGTTGATGGGCACTGTATGGGCTGCATTGATGGGCACTGTATGGGCTGCGTTGATGGGCACTGTATGGGCTGCATTGATGGGCACTGTATGGGCTGCATTGATGGGCACTGTATGGGCTGCATTGATGGGCACTGTATGGGCTGCATTGATGGGCACTGTATGGGCTGCATTGATGGGCACTGTATGGGCTGCATTGATGGGCACTGTATGGGCTGCATTGATGGGCACTGTACGGGCTGCATTGATGGGCAATGGTAAGGCTGCATTGATGGGCACTGTACGGGCTGCATTGATGGACTGTGACCCTTATTTTGTTCTTTATTTAAAATTTTTTTTTTTTTTTTTTTCCTGACACTTCCCTCTTAAAATGAAGGTGTGTGTTATACGCCGATACATACGTTACCTTCCTTCAGTGTTCCTACATCACCCGCCAGGGCCAACGTCTTCTACCCAGCTTCTTCCAGGCACTGAGCTGCGGCTGTCTTCACTTGTTGGCATGGGATGAGAACACTCGTGCGGAGGCCCGGCAGACAGCTGCTGTGCTGAAATGTATACTGGTCTGTGATTGCACAGCTTGGTGTACATTCCAAAGAAGACTTCAAGCAGGCAGAGTTTTTGTTTACTGCAGAAGAGACATTGCATATCTCTCCTGCTTTAAAAGAGAAGTTTGGGTTTTATAAAAAATAAATCGATAAATAAATCTGTTATACTTACCTAGGTGTTTGCAGCATCGATGCAATGCTGCATCTGTCCCTCGCTGACTCTTCAGTGAGAACTGAGTGATCAAATCCCACTGGTTGTTCAGTTCTTCCCTCCGCTCTGAGCAGAGAGACGGGACTGTCAGCGGCTCTCTGCTCTGCTCCTCTAGTGCTCACTGAAGCACTGGGGGTGGGAGGGGCTGGCTAATGGCTCTCAGCAGATTGCTGAGAGGCCGAGCCAGGTTCCTGTCCATGTATCTGGGTGGATCCTAATCATACGGTTGGGATCTTTCCCGAGCCTGGACCGGCTAAATGACTTTAGCCTGTTGTCGGGTGAAAACGGGGTCACAGGAGTGCAGAATGAACTGTGATCCACAGGAGAAGGCCCACCTGCTTGCTGTTTTTTTTTGTAAACGTGGGAGTTCAGTTCCGTTTCAAGTGACGACAAAGGTATTGCCGAAAAAACGGGCCCCAAGCAGAATTGTAAAAATTGCTCAGGTCTTTGAGAGGTGAACGGGTGCAAGAACTCAACTAGTTAAAGGAGAAAAATGGGCAAAAATGACATGAGCTGGATGGCCAGCAGTTTGTGGACACCTTAACCATCACGTTTTTAGGAGGTGCTGCAGCAACAATCTTATCTTATCTATATTTATTTATTTCAGGTACTTATATAGCGCCGTCAATTTACGCAGCGCTTTACATATACATTGTACATTCACATCAGTCCCTACCCTCAAGGAGCTTACAATCTAAGGTCCCTAACTCACATTCATACATACTAGGGACAATTTAGACAGGATCCAATTAACCTACCAGCATGTCTTTGGAGTGTGGGAGGAAACCGGAGTACCCGGAGGAAACCCACGCAGGCACAGGGAGAACATGCAAACTCCAGGCAGGTAGTGTCGTGGTTGGGATTCGAACCGGCGACCCTTCTTACTGCTAGGCGAGAGTGCTACCCACTACACCACTGTGCCTATATCTTGAGCCTTTCATACATTTCCTGTCCAAACGACTTCGATCCTCATCAGTCACCATCCCTCCACCCTGGTCCATAATGTCATTGGCCCCCCACCTCCCTGAGGTCAGTCATTTTTGTTCCTGAGCATTATATGAAAGAACTCATCCCTGGCATCCCTTTTTTAGATGTGCATGATCAAGCAGCTAATCACCAAATCGCACAACTGAACTCTGCAGTGCCCGGTGGCCAGCAGGGAGGAGCATGCACTTCTGAAAGGATGCCGAGGACGTGTTCTTTAATAACCTTCTTGTGTGATCATCTGAGGATGGGTGCTGTGATGTCTGCCAGTCCCTCCCAGAAAACTTGGCGCAAAGACCATCAGACAGACCAAGTGGGTGGGTGGGAAGGTGTTGTATGGGCGGCACAGTGGTGTAGTGGGTAGCACTCTCGCCTAGCAGTAAGAAGGGTCGCTGGTTCGGATCCCAACCACAACACTACCTGCCTGGAGTTTGCATGCTCTCCCTGTGCCTGCGTGGGTTTCCTCTGGGTACTCCGGTTTCCTCCCACACTCCAAAGACATGCTGGTAGGTTAACCACTTAAGGACCGCCTAACGCCGATTTACGTCGGCAAGGCGGCACGGGCAGGCAAAATCACGTACATGTACGTGATTTGCCTCTCGCGGGTGGGGGGTCCGATCGGACCCCCCCCCCGGTGCCCGAAGCGGTCCCGTTCTGTTCCCCGGCGATCCGAGATGAGGGGGAGGCCATCCGTTCGTGGCCCCCCCCTCGCGATCGCCGCCGGCCAATGGGAACACTCCTTTGCTGCTGTATGCTAAACAGCAGCAAAGGAAATGATGTCATCTCCCCTCGGCTCGGTATTTTCCGTTCCAGCGCCGAGGGGAGAAGACATCAATGTGAGTGCACAACACACACACACACAGTAGAACATGCCAGGCATACAAAACACCCCGATCCCCCCCCCGATCGCCCCCCCGATCCTCCCCCAATCACCCCCCCCCCCCCTGTCACAAACTGACACCAGCAGGTTTTTTTTTTTTTTTTTTTTTTTTTTTTCTGATTACTGCATAGTGTCAGTTTGTGACAGTTACAGTGTTAGGGCAGTGAATATTACCCCCCTTTAGGTCTAGGGTACCCCCCTAACCCCCCCTAATAAAGTTTTAACCCCTTGATCACCCCCTGTCACCAGTGTTGCTAAGCGATCATTTTTCTGATCGCTGTATTAGTGTCACTGGTGACGCTAGTTAGTGAGGTAAATATTTAGGTTCGCCGTCAGCGTTTTATAGTGACAGGGACCCCCATATACTTCCTAATAAATGTTTTAACCCCTTGATTGCCCCCTAGTTAACCCTTTCACCACTGATCACCGTATAACCGTTACGGGTGACGCAGGTTAGTTCGTTTATTTTTTATAGTGTCAGGGCACCCGCCGTTTATTACCTAATAAAGGTTTAGCCCCCTGATCGCCCGGCGGTGATATGCGTCGCCCCAGGCAGCGTCAGATTAGCGCCAGTACCGCTAACACCCACGCACGCAGCATGCGCCTCCCTTAGTGGTATAGTATCTGATCGGATCAATATCTGATCTGATCAGATCTATACTAGCGTCCCCAGCAGTTTAGGGTTCCCAAAAACACAGTGTTAGCGGGATCAGCCCAGATACCCGCTAGCACCTGCGTTTTGCCCCTCCGCCCAGCCCACCCAAGTGCAGTATCGATCGATCACTGTCACTTACAAAACACTAAACGCATAACTGCAGCGTTCGCAGAGTCAGGCCTGATCCCTGCGATCGCTAACAGTTTTTTTGGTAGCATTTTGGTGAACTGGCAAGCAAGCACCAGGCAGCGTCAGGTTAGCGCCAGTACCGCTAACACCCACGCACGCACCGTACACCTCCCTTAGTGGTATAGTATCTGATCGGATCAATATCTGATCCGATCAGATCTATACTAGCGTCCCCAGCAGTTTAGGGTTCCCAAAAACGCAGTGTTAGCGGGATCAGCCCAGATACCTGCTAGCACCTGCGTTGTGCCCCTCCGCCCGGCCCAGCCCAGCCCACCCAAGTGCAGTATCGATCGATCACTGACACTTACAAGGCACTAAACGCATAACTGCAGCGTTCGCAGAGTCAGGCCTGATCCCTGCGATCGCTAACAGTTTTTTTGGTAGCATTTTGGTGAACTAGCAAGCACCGGCCCCAGGCAGCGTCAGGTTAGCGCCAGTACCGCTAACACCCACGCACGCAGCATACGCCTCCTTTAGTGGTATAGTATCTGAACGGATCAATATCTGATCCGATCAGATTAGATCTATACTAGCGTCCCCAGCAGTTTAGGGTTCCCAAAAACGCAGTGTTAGCGGGATCAACCCAGATACCTGCTAGCACCTGCGTTTTGCCCCTCCGCCCGGCCCAGTCCAGCCCACCCAAGTGCAGTATCGATCGATCACTGACACTTACAAAACACTAAACGCATAACTGCAGCGTTCGCAGAGTCAGGCCTGATCCCTGCGATCGCTAACAGTTTTTTTGGAAGCTTTTTATTGAACTGGCAAGCACCAGCGGCCTAGTACACCCCGGTCGTAGTCAAACCAGCACTGCAGTAACACTTGGTGACGTGGCGAGTCCCATAAGTGCAGTTCAAGCTGGTGAGGTGACAAGCACAAGTAGTGTCCCGCTGCCACCAAAAAGACAAACACAGGCCCGTCGTGCCCATAGTGCCCTTCCTGCTGCATTCGCCAATCCTAATTGGGAACCCACCACTTCTGCAGCGCCCGTACTTCCCCCATTCACATCCCCCAACGAAATGCAGTCGGCTGCATGAGAGGCATTTTTATGTGCTCCCGAGTACCCCTACCCAACGAACCCCCCCCAAAAAGCTGTCGTGTCTGCAGCAAACGCGGATATAGGCGTGACACCCGCTATTATTGTCCCTCCTGTCCTGACAATCCTGGTCTTTGCATTGGTGAATGTTTTGAACGCTACCATACACTAGTTGAGTATTAGCGTAGGGTACAGCATTCCACAGACTAGGCACACTTTCACAGGGTCTCCCAAGATGCCATCGCATTTTGAGAGACCCGAACCTGGAACCGGTTACAGTTATAAAAGTTAGTTACAAAAAAAGTGTAAAAAAAAAAAATATATATATAAAATAAAAAAAAATAGTTGTCGTTTTATTGTTCTCTCTCTCTATTCTCTCTCTATTGTTCTGCTCTTTTTTTACTGTATTCTATTCTGCAGTGTTTTATTGTTATTGTTATTGTTATTGTTATTATGTTTTATCATGTTTGTTTTTCAGGTATGTAATTATTTATACTTTATTGTTTACTGTGCTTTATTGTTAACCATTTTTTTGTCTTCAGGTACGCCATTCACAACTTTGAGTGGTTATACCAGAATGATGCCTGCAGGTTTAGGTATCATCTTGGTATCATTCTTTTCAGCCAGCGGTCGGCTTTCATGTAAAAGCAATCCTAGCGGCTAATTAGCCTCTAGACTGCCTTTACAAGCCGTGGGAGGGAATGCCCCCCCCCCCCCCCCCACCGTCTTCCGTGTTTTTCTCTGGCTCTCCTGTCTCAACAGGGAACCTGAGAATGCAGCCGGTGATTCAGCCAGCTGACCATAGAGCTGATCAGAGACAAGAGTGGCTCCAAACATCTCTATGGCCTAAGAAACCGGAAGCTACGAGCATTTTATGACTTAGATTTCGCCGGATGTAAATAGCGCCATTGGGAAATTGGGGAAGCATTTTATCACACCGATCTTGGTGTGGTCAGATGCTTTGAGGGCAGAGGAGAGATCTAGGGTCTAATAGACCCCAATTTTTTCAAAAAAGAGTACCTGTCACTACCTATTGCTATCATAGGGGATATTTACATTCCCCGAGATAACAATAAAAATGATTTAAAAAAAAAAAAAATGAAAGGAACAGTTTAAAAATAAGATAAAAAAGCAAAAAAATAATAAAGAAAAAAAAAAAAAAAAAAAAAAGCACCCCTGTCGCCCCCTGCTCTTGCGCTAAGGCGAACGCAAGCGGCGGTCTGTCGTCAAACGTAAACAGCAATTGCACCATGCATGTGAGGTATCGCCGCGAAGGTCAGATCGAGGGCAGTAATTTTTGCAGTAGACCTCCTCTGTAGATCTAAAGTGGTAACCTGTAAAGGCTTTTAAAGGCTTTTAAAAATGTATTTATTTTGTTGCCACTGCACGTTTGTGCGCAATTGTAAAGCATGTCATGTTTGGTATCCATGTACTCGGTCTAAGATCATCTTTTTTATTTCATCAAACATTTGGGCAATATAGTGTGTTTTAGTGCATTAAAATTTAAAAAAGTGTGTTTTTTCCCCAAAAAATGCGTTTGAAAAATCGCTGCGCAAATACTGTGTGAAAAAAAAAAATGAAACACCCACCATTTTAATCTGTAGGGCATTTGCTTTAAAAAAATATATAATGTTTGGGGGTTCAAAGTAATTTTCTTGCAAAAAAAAAAAAACTTTTTCATGTAAAAAATAAGTGTCAGAAAGGGCTTTGTCTTCAAGTGGTTAGAAGAGTGGGTGATGTGTGACATAAGCTTCTAAATGTTGTGCATAAAATGCCAGGACAGTTCAAAACCCCCCCAAATGACCCCATTTTGGAAAGTAGACACCCCAAGCTATTTGCTGAGAGGCATGTCGAGTCCATGGAATATTTTATATTGCGACACAAGTTGCGGGAAAGAGACAAATTTTTTTTTTTTTTTTTTTTTTTTTTGCACAAAGTTGTCACTAAATGATATATTGCTCAAACATGCCATGGGAATATGTGAAATTACACCCCAAAATACATTCTGCTGCTTCTCCTGAGTACGGGGATACCACATGTGTGAGACTTTTTGGGAGCCTAGCCGTGTACGGGACCCCGAAAACCAAGCACCGCCTTCAGGCTTTCTAAGGGGCGTGAATTTTTGATTTCACTCTTCACTGCCTATCACAGTTTCGGAGGCCATGGAATGCCCAGGTGGCACAAAACCCCCCCAAATGACCCCATTTTGGAAAGTAGACACCCCAAGCTATTTGCTGAGAGGTATAGTGAGTATTTTGCAGACCTCACTTTTTGTCACAAAGTTTTGAAATTTGAAAAAAGAAAAAAAAAAAAAGTTTTTTCTTGTCTTTCTTCATTTTCAAAAACAAATGAGAGCTGCAAAATACTCACCATGCCTCTCAGCAAATAGCTTGGGGTGTCTACTTTCCAAAATGGGGTCATTTGGGGGGGGTTTGTGCCACCTGGGCATTCCATGGCCTCCGAAACGGTGTTAGGCAGTGAAGAGTAAAATCAAAAATTCACGCCCTTAAAAACGCTGAAGGCGGTGATTGGTTTTCGGGGCCCCGTACGCGGCTAGGCTCCCAAAAAGTCCCACACATGTGGTATCCCCATACTCAGGAGAAGCAGCTAAATGTATTTTGGGGTGCAATTCCACATAGGCCCATGGCCTGTGTGAGCAATATATCATTTAGTGACAACTTTGTGCAAAAAAAAAAAAAAAGTGTCACTTTCCCGCAACTTGTGTCAAAATATAAAATATTCCATGGACTCAATATGCCTCTCAGCAAATAGCTTGGGGTGTCTACTTTCCAAAATGGGGTCATTTGGGGGGGGGTTGTGCCACCTGGGCATTCCATGGCCTCCGAAACTGTGATAGGCAGTGAAGAGTGAAATCAACAAGTTACACCCTTAGAAATCCTGAAGGCGGTGATTGGTTTTCGGGGTCCCATACGCGGCTAGGCTCCCAAAAAGTCCCACACATGTGGTATCCCCGTACTCAGGAGAAGTAGCTGAATATATTTTGGGGTGCAATTCCACATAGGCCCATGGCCTGTGTGAGCAATATATCATTTAGTGACAACTTTTTGTAAATATTTTTTTTTTTTTTTTTTTTTGTCATTATTCAATCACTTGGGACAAAAAAAATAAATATTCAATGGGTTCAACATGCCTATCAGCAATTTCCTTGGGGTGTCTACTTTCCAAAATGGGGTCATTTGTGGGGGTTTTGTACTGCCCTGCCATTTTAGCACCTCAAGAAATGACATAGGCAGTCATAAACTAAAAGCTGTGTAAATTCCAGAAAATGTACCCTAGTTTGTAGACGCTATAACTTTTGCGCAAACCAATAAATATACGCTTATTGACATTTTTTTTACCAAAGACATGTGGCCGAATACATTTTGGCCTAAATGTATGACTAAAATTGAGTTTATTGGATTTTTTTTATAACAAAAAGTAGAAAATATCATTTTTTTTCAAAATTTTCGGTCTTTTTCCGTTTATAGCGCAAAAAATAAAAACTGCAGAAGTGATCAAATACCATCAAAAGAAAGCTCTATTTGTGGGAAGAAAAGGACGCAAATTTCGTTTGGGTACAGCATTGCATAACCGCGCAATTAGCAGTTAAAGCGACGCAGTGCCAAATTGGAAAAAGACCTCTGGTCCTTAGGCAGCATAATGGTCCGGGGCTCAAGTGGTTAATTGGATCCTGTCTAAATTGGCCCTAGTATGTATGAATGTGACTTAGGGACCTTAGATTGTAAGCTCCTTGAGGGTGTAGGGACTGATGTGAATGTATAATGTATATGTAAAGCGCTGCGTAAATTGACGGCGCTATATAAGTACCTGAAATAAATAAAAATAAAATATGTAAATGACACCTCCGCTTTAATGATCATAGAGGTTTGAGAGGCGATCAGATGAACCTACAGGGGAACAAGAGAAAACGGTGATCAGCTACCTATAGGTCAAAAAGTTGGAAACCCCAAGCCACATCCCAAATTATATGGAGGAAAAAATGGGAAGAGGTGCCCCAGGGATTGTAAGGGCAAGGGATAAAACCAAGCACAACTACTTGGGTTTATCCCTTGACCATACAATCCCTGGGGCACCTCTTCCATTTGTTTCTACAAGGGAACAAGTGTAGCTATCAGAGGAAGGGTGGACACCCTACGTGGAGAGATTAAAGCTTTCCCATCTAGAAATTCCTGGAATTATTCCCCATAGTGGAGTATATCTGGCTTCCAGTAGACTTTACACTGGATGTAATCCTATGATATAGTCTACATGTGTAGACATGTCTGTTCCATGCTTAGCGGCTTATTGATGAATAAGAACCGGCACGGCATTGCTTCCATGTGAGCAGCTCGACCCGAGCCTTGGACTTTTTTTTTTTTTTGTCAGCAACCTTCACAATGAATAGAAGAAATGCCAATGGAGGTTTGCATTGTAATCTTCAAGGTTCAGTAATAAAGAAAGCTGAATGTATATACAGTATGCATTGTATTGCAGTAAGACGTTTCCTGTGCTCCTCTGAAAGAAACTCGTACAATGAAATGCGCTGAATCGAGTCCTTCAGGGTATGAAGGACTCTGGGATGACCTTCATACTTACAAATAACTGTTGTACGATGGGTGGCCGCCAAAGACTCCCCTCAGATGGATGGCTCGTGGTCTTATTTGTTGATAATACTTCAGTGTTTCTGGTCACTGGGAAGGGACTTCTGCATAAGACCATGTCTGCCAAAGTTGTATGGAGGTCCATATGGAAGACCTTTCCAACAGATAGCAACCACTTTCTGCAATAAAAAAAAAAAAATCATACGATGACAAAATACACACAATACTGCAAGAAAATATGGAAAGATTGTTTTAGGGGCCAGGAAAAGCAAATATCCTCCATGTACGCTATATTGTCAGAAGTATTGGGACGCCTGCCCTTACATGCACATGAACTTTAATGGCATCCCAGTCTTAGTCCGGAGGGTTCAATATTGAGTTGGCCCGCCCTTTGCAGCTATAACAGCTTCCACTCTTCTGGGAAGGCCGTCCACAAGGTTTAGGAGGGTATCTATGGGAATGTTTGACCATTCTTCCAGAAGAGCCGTTCTTCTCATCCAACATCAGTGCCTGACCTCACAAATGGGCTTCTGGAAGAATGGTCAAACATTCCCATAGACACACTCCTAAACCTTGTGGACGGCCTTCCCAGAACAGTGGAAGCTGTTATAGCGGCAAAGGGCGGGCCAACTCAATATTGAATCCTACGGACTAAGACTGGGATGCCATTAAAGTTCATGTGCGTGTAAAGGCAGGCGTCCCAATACTTTTGATGATATAGTGTATATTAGGTGTGTGTGTGTGTGTTTTTTTTTCTCTTTATCTTCTTTCGTTGTGAAACAGCAGTTATGTGAATAAAGCTCAAAACGGACATTGCGGCTGTGACAGTTCTCCTTATACAAGTGATCTCATGTTACAGTACATTAGCGTTTCTCAACTTTGTTTTCAGTCCCGGCAACCTTTGAAAGTATGCAAAATCTCATGTCACCCCAGTGAAAAATGGCAGTCCCCTGTAATATCAGAATTCCCCCCCCCCACACATCTAAATCCTCCGCACCCCAACCCCCACCCCTCTTGCATCAGAGACCTAAGTCATCGCAGCCCTCCCTCTATTCAAAATCCTAAACCCCCCCCCCCCCCCTTTTCACATCAGAGCCCTCAGTCCATCCTCTATACCCCCCCCCCCTTTCACATCACATTCCCCACCCCCATCCCCCTAGTCCCTCCTTTTTACATCAGATTCCTTAGTACACCCTTCCCCTAAGCCACCCATGCATAGATAGAAATTCGGCCAGTTCAGCAGGGACCAGCCAAATTTCGATCCACCTATGGGCCCCCCAGCTTGTACAAAAGTCAACAACTTATTTACAACCAGCCTGTCTGGTTTTTCCCAAACGATTAGTGCCGCCATCTGTAGCTGGCAACATTTATCATTTTGTGTTCTGCCGGCAGGAAAGGCTTCCCAGCAGAACACGATATCTCTGCGGGAGGGATTCCCCCATCAGCGCAGTCAGTGGTTGAACAAAAGACCATTGTATGATCTATGGCGTGCCTAACTCTGTTGTTCCCCATATTTTTTAAAGTGTTATTTAAATGGTTATTACTGCTGGAAGAGATGGAGGAGCAGAAAAACGTCAGAGTGATAGGTGTCTACTTCTAGAATTCTATTTATAAACGTCCAGATAGCCCTTGGACAGCAAGCATGTCTGTGAACTGAGCTTTCCATGGACAGCTTCTTTCACACACAGTGTACAGAGCCCATCTGAGCAGCTCTGTACAATGTGATGGCCGTGATGAGCAGTCGCAGGGATCACTTGATATAAACAGTGTAGTGTTTACATTTTTGGGCCCTCCTCTTCCTCTTACAATGAACAAAAAGGGGGAGAGCACGAACCAATCAATGATTTACTGAATAATTTATTGGTTCCAGGTCAGTGGCTGCAGCAGCTGTTTTTTTAACGCTTTTCACATCTCCCTTCTCATATCCTATACATCTGAGCTCCCGTCTCTTTGCAGTGACCTGTGTATGAAAGGCTAAGTTTACCCGTATTCAGGAGTGATGTGTGATCCTTCATCAGGAGTGATGTGTGATCCTTCATCAAGGAGTGATGCGTGCTCCTTCATCAGGTGTGATGCGTGCTCCTTCATCAGGTGTGATGCGTGCTCCTTCATCAGGTGTGATGCGTGCTCCTTCATCAGGTGTGATGCGTGCTCCTTCATCAGGTGTGATGCGTGCTCCTTCATCAGGTGTGATGCGTGCTCCTTCATCAGGTGTGATGCGTGTGCTCCTTCATCAGCTGTGATGCGCGTGCTCCTTCATCAGGAGTGATGCGTGCTCCTTCATCAGGAGTGTTGCGTGATCCTTCATCAGGTGATCCTTCATCAGGTGTGATGCGTGCTCCTTCATCAGGAGTGATGCATGCTCCTTCATCAGGTGTGATGCGTGCTCCTTCATCAGGTGTGATGCGTGCTCCTTCATCAGGTGTGATGCGTGCTCCTTCATCAGGTGTGATGCGTGCTCCTTCATCAGGTGTGATGCGTCATCCTTCATTCACAATGCCTGATGAAGGAGCACGCATGCTCCGAACACGTGCGCGTCACAGCATCACCACACCGCGACCTGGAACACTCCAACTGGCGACTTCCTCCTGCGCCCTGCAGTTTCAAACCCGGGACACTGGAGACCACCGGCGCCGCCGAGATTAGATCCTGCAAATGCTATCTGGATGTTTTACCTTGGATCCCGTCGCCTATCTGACTAAAGATGCGCCCGCTTTGAGTAAGTGCATTACCTTACATTAAAGCGGAGGTTCACACAAAAATTGAACCTCCGCTTTTCGGAACCCCCCCCCCCCCCCTCCGGTGTCACATTTGACACCTTTCAGGGGGGAGGGGGTGCAGATACCTGTCTAAGACAGGTATTTGTACCCACTTCCGGGCATAGACTGCCACGGGAGTCTGTGCCTCTTCCTGTCCCGCCGCGCTGTCAGATTGCGTTGCGCAACTCGCACATGTGCAGTAGGGAACCGGGAAGTGAAGCCGCAAGGGTTCATTTCCTGATTCCCATACCGAAGATGGCGGCAGCAGCATCCGAGGGACGGCTCGGCCTCGGGTGCCGACATCGCTTTACCCTGGAACAGGTAAGTGTCCTTATTTTTTTAAAAGCCAGCAGCTGCAGTATTTGTAGCTGCTGACTTTTTAAAAAAAGAAAATTTTCGCGACACTCCCTCTTTAAAGTGGGGGTCCACCACAAAACAAAAAATCCCTAAAAAATTGGAAAAAAAAAAAAAAACATTTTTGAACTCACCTGAAATGGCTGTTGCTAGGTAGTCTTCCTTATCTGCCTCTTCCTACGCCGCGGTGATCTTCAGTCTTCTCCGCCCCGTGTTGTCTTCTGGGGAATGGGGCGCGGTGTGTTATGGGAACTGTGTGTGTCCCACAACACAGCGCGTCCCATTCACAAAGCGCTGCGCGACTCGCGCATGCGCAGTAGGAAACGGGAAGTGAAGCCGTAAGGCTCCACTGCCTGCTTCCCTTAGATAGGATGGCGGTGCCGGGACCCGAGAGCCGAGGGATGGGTCGGCCTCGGGCGGCCGACATCGCGGGCACCCAGGACAGGTAAGCGTGCTTATTAAAAGTCAGCAGCTACATTGTTTGTAGCTCCTGACTTTTACATTTTTTTTTCCCGGCTGGAACCCCCCCTTTAAACATGTTAACTTATCACTACACTTAGATCTGGCGCTGCTTCTTCTTTTTATATTTCTGCCAGAGGATTCTTCTACCCTTCAGCATGCTGCCTTCTCAGTACCGGCTACACCCCCCTGTGGTAAACCACCCAGGCTACGGACCCCCATCAAAAAGTCTCACACCCTTATCAGAAAGCCCTTTTTATGCTGATCTTATTTTATTACTGACTCTCTGATATTTTACCTCTCTGGATTTTTGGACTATATGTTCAGATATTTCCCCCCCCCCCCCATCCCACAGATGACACAACCTTGCATGGTAAAAATATCTTAGCTCAACAATTAAAAAAAAAGTGTTTCTCAAAGAATGAGATCACCTTGGGGTGCCTACTTTCTTAAAAAAAAAAAAGAAAAGGGGGGGGGGGGTTTGATTTTAGAATATTCGTACTATCCTGGCATTTTTATTTTCTCTCTTATCACTGAAGGTAAAGGTAAGGGGGAAACAGAGTTTTTTTTTTTCTTTTCTAAAAAAAAAAAATTACTAAATACCATCAAAAGAAAACTCTGCATGTCTCAAAAAATTATAGAAAATGAATTTGGGTTCAGTGTTGCATGACAAAGTAGTTGTCAGTCAAGCTATCACAGCACTGAAATCTGAGAATTGGAATGGTAATGAAGGCAGTATGGCATGCTGGTACGGAAGGGGGTTATGGGAAATTGTTGCAATGCTCCGGTGTCATTTTTTTTTTTGCTGCGCACCGATATCTGCGCTTCCAGAGATCACACTGTGATTGGACATGAGAGAAGGAGCAAGAGAAATGTCTCCCTCAACTGTCTAATAGGTTTACTGGTACCCTGTCCTTTAGGCCCCTTTCACAGTGTCCTCTATGGGACGGCGGATGTCAGTGGACATGTGTCCGATGACGCCCGACGGGCATCCAATCTGACAAAACCCGCTGAAAACAGGCGTATGGCGATGCATTCGCCATCTGTCCAGCGGGTCGAATGGAAACTGACATGCAGTTCCTTTCCATCCGACTCCCCTATAGAGGAGAGCAGGCTGTGCTTGTGTCAGTTCTGCATAGCGGAGCAGACACGGACCTGTCATCTGCTTGATCAGCAGAGAGATCCCCCCCCCCCCCACGCTGAGCAGGCGGATTCTGCTCGGACAGATCCACCCCATGTGAAAGGGGCCTTAGAATGTACCCGGGGCTGCTGTTAGAATTCATGGGGCTCTGTACAGCCTAGATAAAAGGAACAGTCAGTCAAGCTTAATAGATGAACAAACCACTTGTTCATGCAACAGAATACCTGTGAGAATGAGTCCTTATGTTTTTTTTTTTTTTACCAGCCCTGTGGGGGTTGATTAAATATCAGAGGCCTAAACAGACACTCAAAATTTCACTTTGGAGACAAAGAGATTGAGGACACAAATGCCTCAGCTGCAGAGTGAATGAACAGGAAGAGCTCTGTACAGAGATTCCCTGTTCATTCACAAACTGAAAAATAATAAACACCGGAAGGGCCACAGGAGGATTGGTTCCAGTAATTGCGCCCACTCCTGCTTCTCTGGGCCCCCCCTGTTGAACTTGGAGCTACCCCCCCCCCCCCTTTATCAGTGGCCCTGTCAGTATCTATCAAACAAAGAATCTCTAAATTAAAAAAAAAAATTGTAAATAAATAATTTTTCTCCTGCGCAGGTAGGGTGGCACTGACTGGCATCACTGATGGGCACCGATTGGCGCTGCACTGATAATCAGGACACTGATACCTGTACAGGTCTCCCCTGCAAAAGTAGATGCCGCTGACCAGCTCTCCTCGCCTCACACTCTGTCGGTGTGAGGCGAGGAGAGCCAATAAATGACACTTCCATGTTTATATGTAACTGGCTGTGATTGGACACAGCCGATCACATGGGTAAAGAGCCTCGTCATCAACTCTTTACCGAGATCGGGGGGCGCGCAAGGGCAGTGACACTGGGGCAACGTCATATGACGAGAGGGGATCTCGCCCCCCCCCCCCCCCCCGGCCGTCATTTTATTATACGGCGGATGGGAGGAGAATAAAATAGCCCCATAGGGCTGGAAAATCAAAAACAAGTGAAAAAATAGCGTACTACGTTTAGCATATTGCAGATATATTACAATCCTAGTATAGCATTTAATACATCCAGTGACAAAAAATATTGCCCCAGATATAATATTCCACCATGGCCTCTGACACACAGATATCGTCTACGCGTTTCATGGGACAAAACCCGATCCTTCAGGATGGAGCTCCTGTCGTACGTCTACAGCTGTAGAAATAAAGAATGTATCAACATTTATAAATCGTTCGGTGGAAAAATCTATACAACTGTAGAACATCTGAAACCACAAATGAATACCTGCTGCGAATGCTGAAAACATCAATACATGTATAAAAAAAAACGTAAATTGCTTCAACGAATGCAATTCCTGGACAACTAGACCCCCTAGTAGTCTTCACATGTTTGCTGAAAGAAAAGAATGCATCCAGAATAAATTCTCTGACCAATATAGAAGAAAAAGATAGAAAAGGGGGAATAAACCAAAAAATTAATTTTAAATTAAAAAAAAAAAACCTTGAGCTATAAAAATGATTACTATTTTAATTTCCCATTTTCTATCTTTTTTCTTCTATATTGGTCAGAGAATTTATTCTGGACGCATTCTTCTCTTTCGGCAAATGTGTGAAGACTACTAGGGGGCCCAGTTGTCCAGGAGTGGCATTCGTTGAAGCAGTTTATGTTTTTATTTGTGTATTGATGTTTTCAGCATTCGCAGCGGGTATTCATTTGTGGTCTTGGATGTTGTACAGTTGTAAAGATTTTTCCACTGAATGTCGTTTACTCCCAATTAGGGGGCTAGAATGTGATATACCCTGGTGTCGGTGGGAGTAAATGACGCCATAAGCTTGGTTATCATTGGGAGTAAAAAAAAAAAAATTACATCATTGGTGTCAGTGGGAGAAATAGTGCCCCATCATTGGTGTCAGTGGGAGAAACGGTGCCCCATCATTGGTGTCAGTGGGAGAAACGGTGCCCCATCATTGGTGTCAGTGGGAGAAACGGTGCCCCATCATTGGTGTCAGTGGGAGAAACGGTGCCCCATCATTGGTGTCAGTGGGAGGAACGGTGCCCCATCATTGGTGTTAGTGGGAGGAACGGTGCTCCATCATTGGTGTCAGTGGGAGGAATAGTGCCCCATCATTGGTGTCAGTGGGAGGAAAAGTGCCCCAAGGGCCGTATAAAGGTAAGCAAAGGGCCACATCTGGCTGACAGGCTGCAGTTTTTAGAGACTGTTGTAACTGATGCATTCTGCGGAGAGCTTGTTCTTTTGAAAGCCAGACTTACTGGTCAGATTCTCAGGTTAAAACAGAAGAAAAATAGCCTAAAAGAAAATAAAATGAATGCAGCCATCACATCTAAGAACTGGTGAGCTGCACTATAATAAATGCTTGCTTTGGGTTTAATATCTCTTTAACAAAATCCCATTTATTTTGCACGCTGACTCCTTTTGTTTGTCGATTTATTTTCCCCGAAACCACTTTTACTGTAATATACAAAGAAGGGTCTCAGCCGGAATGATTGACAGATGTGCGATCGTGCAGCGAGTCGGTGAATTGTTCTTCGTGGAGGTAGAACACCTGTTAGTATAATGACAGATCAACACAAACGCACTCCGGGGTAATTTCACTGCCGCCGCGCAGAGAAAGCGTTCGTTCCCCCATAGTTGTGCCGTCGCTCTGACAAGCACAGCCTGGCTGTTGATGTTTTCGTGGAAAACGTTCGGTGTTTTCATTTTCTTCTGATATGCTGCAGACATATTGCATCTGTCGGCTGCACACGGCTTATTGAAGGGAACGTCTAGTGCTTTTTTATTATGTTCAGGATTAAACAAATACAAATTAGGAAAACCTTTAAGGGTCAAGTCATGCTCATCGTTTTTCTGTATCCTTTATCTAGTCATTAGGTGGAGCTTCCTGTGCTTTCCTGATTACCTTTTTTAGTCAACAAGCCTATTTATAGAGCTCAGTAGCTCAAACCAAAGATCTCCAAACTACAGGCCACATCCAGCCGGCTAGGAGATTTTTTATTTTCTTTTTGGCCTTTAGCGATTCTCAGACTCCGGATTCTGATTTAGTTGGTTCTTGCGTCTTCTGCCCCTGGAACCCACAGATTCCAGAGCAGCTGCACTGTGTCATTGGTTTCTAGGACTGCTGAAATCCTAGCAACCAATGACCTACTTGCCCCAGCATTCATAGGAGGATGGTCCCTGATGTGGACTTTGATGAGGACACTGATGGAAGGGTGGACTTTGATGGGGACACTGATGGAAGGGTGGACTTTGATGGGGACACTGATGGAAGGGTGGACTTTGATGGGGACACTGATGGAAGGGTGGACTTTGATGGGGACACTGATGGAAGGGTGGACTTTGATGGGGACACTGATGGAAGGGTGGACTTTGATGGGGACACTGATGGAAGGGTGGACTTTGATGGGAACACTGATGGAAGGGTGGACTTTGATGGGGACACTGATGGAAGGGTGGACTTTGATGGGGACACTGATGGAAGGGTGGACTTTGATGGGGACACTGATGGAAGGGCGGACTTTGATGGGGACACTGATGGAAGGGCGGACTTTGATGGGGACACTGATGGAAGGGCGGACTTTGATGGGGACACTGATGAAAAGGCGGACTTTGATGGGGACACAGATTTACAGGTCAACTTTGATGAGGACACAGATTTAAGGGTGGACTTTGATGGGGACACTGATGGAAGGGCGGACTTTGATGGGGACACTGATGGAAGGGCGGGCTTTGATGGGGACACTGGTGGAAGGGCAGACTTTGATGGGGACACTGATGGCAGGGCAAACTTTGATGAGCACACTGATGGAAGGGCGGACTTTGATGAGCACACTGATGGAAGGGTGGACTTTGATGAGCACGCTGATGGAAGGAAGGACTTTGATGAGCACGCTGATGGAAGGGCGGACTTTGAGCACACTGATGGAAGGGCGGACTTTGAGCACACTGATGGAAGGGCGGACTTTGAGCACACTGATGGAAGGGCGGACTTTGATGAGCACACTGATGGAAGGGCGGACTTTGATGAGCACACTGATGGAAGGGCGGACTTTGATGAGCACGCTGATGGAAGGGCGGACTTTGATGAGCACGCTGATGGAAGGGCGGACTTTGATGAGCACGCTGATGGAAGGAAGGACTTTGAGCACACTGATGGAAGGGCGGACTTTGATGAGCACACTGATGGAAGGGCGGACTTTGATGAGCACGCTGATGGAAGGGCGGACTTTGATGAGCACGCTGATGGAAGGGCGGACTTTGATGAGCACGCTGATGGAAGGGCGGACTTTGATGAGCACGCTGATGGAAGGGCGGACTTTGATGAGCACGCTGATGGAAGGGCGGACTTTGATGAGCATGCTGATGGAAGGAAGGACTTTGATGAGCACACTGATGGAAGGGCGGACTTTGATGAGCACACTGATGGAAGGGCGGACTTTGATGAGCACGCTGATGGAAGGGCGGACTTTGATGAGCACGCTGATGGAAGGGCGGACTTTGATGAGCACGCTGATGGAAGGGCGGACTTTGATGAGCACACTGATGGAAGGGCGGACTTTGATGAGCACACTGATGGAAGGGCGGACTTTGATGAGCACGCTGATGGAAGGGCGGACTTTGAGCACGCTGATGGAAGGGCGGACTTTGATGAGCACGCTGATGGAAGGGCGGACTTTGATGAGCACGCTGATGGAAGGGCGGACTTTGATGAGCACGCTGATGGAAGGGCGGACTTTGAGCACGCTGATGGAAGGGCGGACTTTGATGAGCACGCTGATGGAAGGGGTGACTTTGATGGAGACACTGATGGCAGGATGGACTTTGAGGACACTGATGGAAGGGCGGACTTTGATGAGGACACTGATGGAAGGGGTGACTTTGATGGGGACACTGATGGCAGGATGGACTTTGATGAGGACACTGATGGCAGGGCAGACTTTGATGAGGACACTGATGGCAGGACGGACTTTGATGAGGACACTGATGGAAGGGCGGACTTTGATGAGCACACTGATGGAAGGACGCACTTTGGGGACACTGAGCTGGGTTGCTGAGAGCTGAGCTACTGAGTTGCTTCTGGAACGGGGAGCTGAGCTCATGAGTCACTGCTGGGGGAGGGGAACAGCGAGAACCACTCCTGGACCTGGTACAGGTTTCTCCTTTGGAAAATGTTGGTTTTACAATCACTTTCTGTCTCGGTAACAATGGCCTTTAGGACACAAAGTGGGAACACCAAATTAAAAACTTGAAAAGGGTTCTACCACTTCATCGTTCCATCCAATAATAATTTTTTTATATACATTTTCTTTTCTAGCTTGAAGATTTTATTTTTATTTGTTTTACCATAGAGTAGTAGGTAAGGTTAGGTGTTCTTGTTATTCTATTTAACAAATTCTAATTTAAAAAAAAAAATTCATAAAACTAATAGGAAGGTAACAAGATATTCTTGTGGCAACAATACAAGGAAGAAGCAAAGTATCACGGAGATGAATAATCAGAACACGGATTGTATGGTGAGCAGCTCTGCACCTCGAATCCGCTAATAATTGAAGCGGCCGGGAGTGTTCCGTCTGTCAGATTTTCCGAGCGGGGCTCATACCGAGTTTGACAAAATGTTCTTTTTCAGGGATCTGTTCTGTCTTGCTGCGTTGCATCCCACCTCTTTTGTGTAATGAAATAATTCCCTAATCTCCTCTCCTCACACACTGGTAATTAACACCGCGACATCACTTCTCTCAAGCAGAAGCTAATTATGCCTTTGTTAGCTGCTCCTGTTTTTCTGAAGCATTTGGGGGGGGGGCTGTGTATGACATTCTGACATAAACAAGCAGGTTTTTTTTATTGTTTTCTAATGCACTGAGCTGTGCGGGGATCAATGTGCTGATCGATTGTGTAGAATGGTTGTCCGCACATTAAAGAGACCCTGTCAGGTAAAAGATTTACCACAATAAAAGAGGGATTATGCCAACATCTCTGGTGGCCCTCGTCTCCTACCTCCCATCTGTTCCTGTACTGCAGCCTCTGTCCATCTTTCGTCATTTTACACTTCTCGGAGTGTCGGGGGGGCCGTTGTCCCACTACGTCTTGTGGTTCCACCTCCTGACCCTCTGCCTGACTTTTGCATTCTGTAGTGACATCAGAACAGGGCACCACAAATCCCAGGTGCCAGGTTGACTAGAAATTGCGTGCTGGCGCCTGGGCTTTTGTCAGCCGCCCGCATCCGCCTCCCACTTGCTGAAAGACGGCTACAGTGTGGTCGTCCAGTTCGGGGAGGGCGCCTATTGTCATCCTCCCAGAACCCAGCCCCCCCCCCCCCCCCGCCCCGCACACATCAGGTGCGATCTGTGATCACTGTGTCTTTTGGACACAGCTGATCAGATCGAGGTTAGGGGGACAATCACAGTAGCCCTTTACCATGTGATCAGCTGTTTCCAATCACAGCTGGTCACATGCAGACAGATTCTGGGTATATTGTGATGGGGCGGGACTGTTGGGGCTGGTTCACACCACAAAAACGCACTCCAGATCTGTTCGGAATGTGTTTTTGCATGCACATTATTAGCGAGTTTTGTGCGTTTTTGATGCTTTTTACTGCATTCCACTACAGTCCAGTGCAGGAAAAATGCAGCATGTTCTACTATTTTTTTTTTTTTTTTTTATCCCTGGAAAGCCCAGGAACTGACTGCACTGGTGTGAACTTTGCCTTTGGAAACCATATAACCTACTTTCCATGCGTTTTTGATGCAGAAGAAAACACACTGGACTGCATGTGGTGTGAACTTATACTGATAATCAGGGCACTGATCCATCAGTGCATCCCCATCCGTTCAGCCTCATTAGTGCCCATCAGTGCGGCCTCATTAGTGCCCATCAGTGCGGCCTCATTAGTGCCCATCAGTGCGGCCTCATTAGTGCCCATCAGTGCGGCCTCATTAGTGCCCATCAGTGCGGCCTCATTAGTGCCCATCAGTGCGGCCTCATTAGTGCCCATCAGTGCGGCCTCATTAGTGCCCATCAGTGCGGCCTCATCAGGGCCCATCAGTGCGGCCTCATCAGGGCCCATCAGTGCGGCCTCATCAGGGCCCATCAGTGCGGCCTCATCAGGGCCCATCAGTGCGGCCTCATCAGGGCCCATCAGTGCGGCCTCATCAGGGCCCATTACTCCCGCCTCATTAGTGCCCGTTACTCCCGCCTCATTAGTGCCCGTTACTCCCGCCTCATTAGTGCCTGTTACTCCCGCCTCATTAGTGCCCGTTACTCCCGCCTCATCAGTGCCCGTTACTCCCGCCTCATCAGTGCCCGTTACTCCCGCCTCATCAGTGCCCGTTACTCCCGCCTCATCAGTGCCCGTTACTCCCGCCTCATCAGTGCCCGTTACTCCCGCCTCATCAGTGCCCGTTACTCCCGCCTCATCAGTGCCCGTTACTCCCGCCTCATCACTGCCCGTTACTCCCGCCTCATCAGTGCCCGTTACTCCCGCCTCATCACTGCCCGTTACTCCCGCCTCATCACTGCCCGTTACTCCCGCCTCATCACTGCCCATCAGTGCAGAAGAAAATTACTTATTTGCAAAATTTTATAATAAATGAAGAAAAATTGTTTTGTTTTTTTTTTTTCAAAATGTCTGGTCTTTTTTCGTTTGTTTAGCAAAAAAATGAAAAATCCCAGTGGTGATTAAATACCACCAAAAGAAAGCTCTATTTTTGTGAAAAAAAAAAGATGAAAAAATTTCATAGGGGTACAGTGTTGTATGACCGTGCAATTGTCATTCAAAGCGTGACAGCGCTGAAAATTGGCCTGGGCAGGAAGGGGGGTAAAAGTGCCCGGTATTGAAGTGGTTGAAGGAACCTCCCTAATGGCAGTTGGCATCGCTGGTTTCTGTGTATAGTTGTACGATTCAGAGCCACCCTCTTCCCTTCATTACTTGGTGGGTGGCAGTGCCTAGCCCAAGCCCGGGTCATCCTGGGTATCGGGGTGACCTCGTGTGTCAGGTTTTGTTTTGGGGTCGCCCTTGGCAGGGAAGGAGGATGCCGGTTCTGTGCTCTGCCTCTTTTAACAAGAAGTCAAAGTTTTTAGTTCCACTTTTTTCTGCATCCACAGGTTTATTTTTAAAGTACTTGGTGGGAGTTTGTTGTGATGGTGTACCCGATCTTCTCCCGGATATTATTAGTTGTATTGGTGTGTTTATGTGTAATCTTATCAACCTTCAGGAAACCTGCACTAAGAATAACACCGTGATTGGCAGCACTGACCTCTTTTTTTTAAGTCGGGTCGTCTCTGGTTTCGTTTTAAGTCACCGGCACAGAACAGCAAGTAAAGTCAGAACTCCAGAACAATTCCAGAACCTGGGGGTCCTAGCAAAGACTCTTAAAGTGCACCTGTCATGAGATACATAGGTAGGGTGTCTTTTCTGTCCCCCTGGAAGTGTTAGATGGCTGCTTATGTTTTATTTATTATAGGTAGTTTATATAGCACTGACAACTTACGCAGCACTTTAAACACAGCGGGTAAAATAAGTATTGAACACGTCACTATTTTTTTTTAGGTAAATATACACTATATTACCAAAAGTATTGGGACACCTGCCTTTATACGCACATGAACTTTAATGGCATCCCAGTCTTAGTCCGGCGGGTTCAATATTGAGTTGGCCCACCCTTTGCAGCTATAACAAGGACTGAGGCCAGGACTCTGTGCAGGCCAGTCAAGTTCCTCCACCCCAAACTCGCTCATCCATGTCTTTATGGACCTGGCTTTGTGCACTGGTCCAAATCATTTGGTGGAGGGGGGATAATGTGTGTGTGTGTGTGTGTGTGTGGGGGGGGGGGGGGGGGGCTTTCCGAGGTTGGACTTGGCCCCTTAGTTCCAGTGAAGAGAACTCTTAAGGCGTCAGAATACCAAGACATTGAGGAACATTTTCATGCTCCCAACTTTGTGGGAACAGTTTGGGGAGTCCTGACCTCAACCCGATTGAACACCTTTGGAATGAATTATAGTGGAATTTTGGTAATATAGTGCATTTCTAAAGGTGCTATTGACATGAAGTTTTCCCCACGTGTCGGTAACAACCCAAGCAATCCATACATCAGTGGAGGCTGGTTCTCTTCTATGAACTCTGATCTTTAGTTCTTTCCATAGATTAGTTCTTTCTGGAATTAGCAGTACATTACCTGCTAATTCCAGGTCTTTCTGAAGCTCTCCACAAGTGGTCCTTGGCTCTTGGACAACTCTTCTGATAATTCTTTTCACTCCTCTGTCAGAAATCTTGCGAGGAGCACCTGGACGCGACCGGTTTATGGTGAAATTATGGTCTTTCCAATTCCGGATTATGGCCCCAACAGTGCTCACTGGAACATTCAGAAGTTTAGAAACCCTTCCTTCTGTAACCAATACCATCATTATGTTTTGCAGCAATAAGGCTGCAAAGGTCTTGAGAGAGCTCTTTACTTTTACCCATCATGAGATGTTTCCTGTGCGACACCTTTGTAACAAAACTCCTTTTTATAGGTCGTCAGTTGAGACTGAACCAGCTGATATTAATTTGCACTCAAAAGGGACAGGATTGCTTTCTAATTACTGATAGATTTCAGCTGGTATCTTGGCTCCCAGTCATTTTCTTTTTCATAAATCATGAGAGACCGATTTAGGCTAATATTCATTACCTACTGGGTTATACTTCATCTCCAGGTGAATGGACACTGGTAGACCAGAGGTCTTTCGACAGGAAGTGATCCCCTATATAACCCCTCCCATACAGGAAGTACTTCAGTTTTTTTTTTTTTTTACCAGTGTCTGCAAGGTGGATGGCATGGTTGTTTGAGCTCTCTGAACTCCAGGTCTTTAGTCCCACAAACGGTTCTTAAATGAATCAAGGGATTGACCGATCGGATCCATTTGACACAGGCTCTATATGCTTAGATAAACGGTACCCGAGCCTTGCAAAGAAGACTCGAGATCCTGCAAGGTTTTGCCTGTAATGCAGCCTCCAGGCGCTGGACCCTGCAAAGTGGAATCCTGGACACCACAGCGCTGAATCATTCCTGCAGGGTGCTGTACAGGTCCAAGGGAGTGGACCCTAAACATGAAAAAAGGGTACCCAGTCCTTGAAGGTCCTCAAGTGACAGGAACCGGCCGTAAAGGGTGAAGATTGGGCTCTTAGTTTCTGAGCTGCCGTGCGCTTGGATGGGAAAGTGAAACTCCTTTAATTATTGTGGGGTGTTCCAGCGATTGTAACAGTCAAGCTAGCTAGAGGCTGGACACCTGTGTGCGGTGACCATACGGGGGAGTTTTTGGGCTAGCTGTAGGTGTTTGTAAAGTGTAACCTTTTTGCTTCTGTCTGTCTGTTTTTTTTACCTGTATGATGGTGCACGACGGTGCGCCATTTTGCCTTGGTTCGCCATGGTACACGTGCGTTCGCAAGAGCGCTGCTGGGCTCAGCAGTTTGTTTGGTGGCCATAGCGCACAGGCGCCGTAGCCTTTATCTGGGCAAACGAAGATTTGCGTCATACGCGAATACAGCCATGCCCGTTCTCCGGGACCGCGCACATGCGTGCGCACGCAGTGCATAAACTTTTCGGCATTGTAAACCCAGTTTTTGGGTTCTACCTTATTCTAGGCTTACCTTTTAGGTAGTGGAAATTTCTCCTAAACGTGCGCTGTTTAGGAGATAGGAGATAGTCCGCCAAAAATTCCAACGGCGCATGCACGGGGAAGAAACTAAACGAAGTGCCGTTTCTTCCCTAGCCTGTGCCGTTAATAGCGGCTCCTGTGCGTATGCGCGGGAGTGACGTCACGCGGCTCCAGCGAATCACGGAGCCGGACTCCGCGGCCCGGAAGGAAGAGGGGCCAGAAGATGGATGCTGCCTACACAGGGGACATCGCTGGATTCTTTTGCAGGTAAGTGGCACATAATGGGCTAGTATGCGATGCATATCTAGCCCATTATGCTTTTCATTTGCAGGCTTTGCAGCGAGCAAAAGAGGAAGTAAAACCCATCAGGGTTTACTTCCTCTAAGCTGTATATGCCAAGCATGCGGGACTTCCAGAAGGCAGTTGTGGGACACCAGGTGTTGCTTGGCAGGCTAAAGGTGCTTAGCAGGATTGTTGCCTAGGGGCTTGGTGAGCCCTATTTAAAGGGCCTCCCTTCTGAGGTGTGTTAATACTACACCCAGGTACTCTCTTTTTGTGGCTAGTAAATGTATTCAAAAAAGAGGAGCAGGACTAACATTACAGGGAAGGGCACAGTTCCTGATGAACCTAGTCGTATCCTTAGTGTTGTATCCCCTGAAGGACCAGAGGCTTCCGGGCAATCTGAGCCGCTGCGCCTATTTGGTATTGTGCCTACAGTCAACGCTGCTGCTTCACCCTTTATCACTAAGGATTAACTGTCCTCAGCCCTAGCCAGGTTAGAGCACAGGATTGCTGGCATGATTGCCTCCACCCTGCGGGCCCGACAGATCCCCCTCCCCGGAGCCTCCTAGTCTGGAGCAGGAATGGGTTGAGGATGGGGAAGAGCTTAAAGCTCAGGATTCTGTGGATGGCCTGGCAGAGATGAGTCTGCTTCCGAGCAATCTGGACAAAAAGATATCCAGTTGGATAGCCTCAATCAGAGGCTTTTGATCCTGACTCTTACTGAAATGGATCGTTCTGCCTTTAAGTTGTCTCTTGCGGAGGTTACTGAGCCCCCCTGGTGCTCTTTGGGATCCCTGAGGCCTCTTCACGGCCACACAGGCTTTCCCCCCTACACCCTCTGTTGGAACAGGTGGTGTATGCTGATTAGGAACATCCTGACAGGATTTTTGTTCCTCCTAAGAAGTTTTCCCCTTTTTAAATCCAATGGATAAAAAGTTCGGTAAGAAGTGGAGCATGCCATCCGTAGATGCAGCCATCTCTTCCTTAAACAAGAACTTGACTTGTCCGGTAGATAACGCACAGGACTTGAAAGACCCTGTTGACAAGAAGTTGGAGTCATTATTAAAGGTTTCTTTTCTTTGGCCAGTTCAGCTATTCAGCCAGCTGTTGCAGAAATTGGTATCTGCCAGTCCGTAAAGGATCAGATCAGACGGCCTGACAGGCCTAACCAGGAGGATGATCTGATTGAAAGTAAGGCAGATACTCCTCGAGCGTTGTGTTTTGCTGTTGACGCCTTAAAGGATTCAATACAGCAGGTTTCTTGTTTGGCTCTCTTGTCTGTACATAGGCGCAGACTTTTGTGGCTTAAGAACTGGTCAGACGAGCTTCCTTGTAAGAAGTTATTGCCAGGTTTCCCCCTTCATGGGGAATGTTTATTTGGTGATCATTTGGACAAATATATCCAAAATATTTCCGGAGGGAAGAGTTCTCTACTTCCTTTGAAGAAAACCTCAGGGACTGCTTCTTCAAATGTCTCAGCGCCAAGGTAATTCCGCTGCCATCAGGGCGCTAGGACCAGGGGCAAGCCTCAAGGCCAAGACCAGAAAAAGCCCTGGGTCCAAAATTCTTCTAAACCCAACACCAAGCAATCCTTTTGAGGGGACGTCCCCACTCCATCGGGTGGGGGGAAGGCTGCTGCACTTTGTGGACATTTGGAGAACAATAATTCAGGATGAGTGGGTCACCTCAACTATACCCAGAGGTTACAAGCTTGCGTTGCGGCTCCGACACCATCCTTTTTTGCCAAAAGTGGTGTCGTCCTTTCATTTAAATCGGGACATTATTTTGTCTTCTTTTTTTTCTCTCAGCCCCTTTTGGCGGGGCGGTCGATGTTTATTTGTCTAGATCTGTGGAGATTCGCGAATCGGACTCCTTTTTTTGTTTTACCAAAAGAACCCAAGAAGGGGCAGGCAGCTTCCATTGCCAATTGGGTCTGTCGATTGGTCATTCAGGCCTACGATCTGAAACGTGTCCATGTCAGTACCACCTTTACCAATATATTTACCTAAAAAAAAAAATGGTGACGTGTGCAATACTTATTTTACCCACTCTGTGTGTGTGTGTGTATAGATATTGTACAATCGCATCAGTCCCTGCCCTCAAGGAGCTTACAATCTAAGGTCCCAAACTCACATTTTTATATATATATATATATATATATATATATATATATATATATATATATATATATAGCCAATTTAGATAGGAGCCAATTAACCACCCAGCACGTCTTTGGAGTGTGAGAAGAAACCCAGACACAGGGAGAACATGTAAACTCCAGGCAGGTAGTGTTGTGTTTGGGATTTGATCTGACAACCCCAGTGCTGCCACGCAGAAGTGCTATACACTTGGCCACTGTGCTACCCCCTTATGGTTCTTATGCTTTCTGGATCGGTGACCCAAAACGAGTATAGAAATGAGGGATTCCAGCGCCAGTGTGCCCAATGCCGAGTCTGTCATATCAAAGGATTAAACTCAGACAGCTAACACTTTCCACTCTCTATTATTGTAGACTTCCTGCTCGGGTCACTTGTTCTTTATTTTGAAGCTGGCACGTCATGTGTGGTCACATTTTATCTGCTTCTTTGCAGTTTGCCTTTCCTGGGTGTGAGGGGCAGGGACGTGGTTAAGCTGCCAATTTAACCACTTGAAGACCAGGTCTTTTTCTGACTTTTTGTTAAGAAATAAAAATCTGTATTTTTTATTAGAAAATTACTTGGAACCTCTAAACATTTTATATATAAAGTGTTTAGAGGTGCCAAATAATGTGTATATGTATGTATGTATGTGTGTGTGTATATGTGTGTATATATATATATATATATATATATATATTCACATTTTTAGCAGAGACCCTAGGGAATAAAATGGTGTGTATTGCAATTTCTGTCACTCTTTGACAATTGCGCAGTCATGCAACACTGTACACATATGAAACGTTTATCATTTTTTTCAGAGAGAGCTTTCTTTACTACTGGGTTTATTTTTTGCTAAACAACTGAAAAAAGACCAAAAATGTTGATGAGAAAAGTTTTAGTTTCTGTTATAAAATTTTCTAAATAAGTTTTTTTCTCCTTCATTGCTGGTCGCTGAGGAGGCAGGGGCGGCACTGCTGAGGAGGAGGCGGCAGTGCTGGCAGCTGAGGAGGCGGCGGCACTGCTGGCAGCTGAGGAGGCGGCGGCACTGCTGGCAGCTGAGGAGGCGGCGGCAGTGCTGGCAGCTGAGGAGGCGGCGGCAGTGCTGACAGCTGAGGAGGAGGCGGCAGTGCTGGCAGCTGAGGAGGAGGCGGCAGTGCTGGCAGCTGAGGAGGAGGCGGCAGTGCTGGCAGCTGAGGAGGAGGCGGCAGTGCTGGCAGCTGAGGAGGCGGCGGCAGTGCTGGCAGCTGAGGAGGCGGCGGCAGTGCTGGCAGCTGAGGAGGCGGCGGCAGTGCTGGCAGCTGAGGAGGCGGCGGCAGTGCTGGCAGCTGAGGAGGCGGCGGCAGTGCTGGCAGCTGAGGAGGCGGCGGCAGTGCTGGCAGCTGAGGAGGCGGCGGCAGTGCTGGCAGCTGAGGAGGCGGCGGCAGTGCTGGCAGCTGAGGAGGAGGCGGCAGTGCTGGCAGCTGAGGAGGCGGCACTTCATGGAAGGATGTCCATAGACGCCCTCCCGGCAATGTGAGCCTGCGCTGCAGCCGTCTTTTGGCTATAGCGTGTGCAGGAAGAGATTAAATTGTGCACGCTCAGGGGAAAGGCGACATTTAACATTTTTACACTGTTTCTGTAAAGAAAAAAGTTGATCACTTTTCTTTTGCTGTCACAAGGAATGTAAACATCCCTTGTGACAGCAATAGGCACGTGACAGGTCCTCTTTATGGAGAGATCTGGAGTTTATTCATGACCCCAGATGTCCCCATAAGGCCCCTTTCACACTGCGGTGTAGTGCAATCGAAATTGGATTACCTGCACATTTTTTACAGGTTACTAGTTCAGAGTTAGACGATGTGTTTTGCTAGAATTATTGCTCTCGCTCTAACGCATGCGGCGATACCTCACGTGTTGATAAGTATAACATGTTTGTTATTTAAAAAAATAAAATAAACTGACATTTACAATCTCTCTAAGTGGATATTGCAAATTAGTCCCAGAATTATTATCAAGCTCGCTGACGCTGCAAAATCCCCCCCCCCCATACGTCTGGTTATCTCTGGCCATGAAGGGGTTAATGGTGAGAGGTGCGCTCTGTGTTTTCACTTTCGGGTTCTCTCCCTCTCCTCATTAATGGCACGTCTTTCTTCGAATTGCACATTAGCATGCAGGCGGGTGACCGGACTTCCTGGGTGAGACGCTCGCTCTCTGTCTCCCTCGGAAAAGCAGAAACACACAGCCGCTTTATTGCGAGGACTGAAAGACGCGAACACTGTGTGCGTTTTTTTTTTTTTTGTATGATTTCTCACACTGTCTCTCCCAGCTGGAGCCGCAACTTAACCAAGGCGAGCCCATGAATCCATCAATAGAATATCTGTGTAAATTAGAGGAGGAATAATGCGTGCGACCTTCCAGCGGCTCCGGGAACATCGCAGAGGAGCCGGATGTCTTCTGTGAACCCTCACACTGTTATGAATAATACATCTTTATCTGTCTGATACCGACAGGGAACAAATTGCAACAAGTGGGATTTGAGGCGATTTATAATCACCTAATGCGAAAATGTTACAGATTTCAATGTTTTTTTGACTTTCTTTTTACGTTTACAAAGAATCCCGGAATTTGTAATCTTCTCTCCCTGGGCCGTTTACAATGTAGCTGTTCAACAGCTTCCAGAAAAGTGCTACTCCTGCCACCAGCTGGCTGCAGATGGTAGATATAAAATATAAATTAGAAGTATTTTGTATAAAGTTTTAATTGGACACCTTAAGAGTTCCCTTCACAAAGAAGAAGCCAAGTCTAACCTGAAAAACAGTGAAAATTTTCTTTCTTTCTTTCTTCCTTTTTCTTTCTTTCTTTCTTTCTTTCTTTCTTTCTTTCTTTCTTTCTTTCTTTCTTTCTTTCTTTCTTTCTTTCTTTCTTTCTTTCTTTCTTTCTTTCTTTCTTTCTTTCTTTCTTTCTTTCTTTCTCTTTTTCTTTCTTTCTTTCTTTCTTTCTTTCTTTCTTTCTTTCTTTCTTTCTTTCTTTCTTTCTTTCTTTCTTTCTCTCTCTCTCTCTCTCTCTCTCTCTCTCTCTTTCTTTCTTTCTTTCTTTCTTTCTTTCTTTCTTTCTTTCTTTCTTTCTTTCTTTCTTTCTTTCTTTCTTTCTTTCTTTCTTTCTTTCTTTCTTTCTTTCTTTCTTTCTTTCTTTCTTTCTTTCTTTCTTTCTTTCTTTCTTTCTTTTTCTTTTTCTTTCTTTCTCGCTCATGGTGAACAAATTGGGTAATAAAAGGTGAATGAAGCTGCTAGACACTTGCTCAGAGTGAAAAAAATATATAAATACAGCGCTCACAAACATGAACCCATTATATGTGGAATAAAAAAAAAACAATAATACATAAAATAACTGAAAGGAATGCTTCACATCCACTGTGCAAAAAAATTCCAGCAATTTTCAGGCGTACCAAGACACCCCCACATGTGTCCCCACTCACCAGATCACAATGACACCCAGCTTTTCAGTCTGGGGGGGGGGGGTCAATTCAGATTTCTACCGATATCCAGAGGTGGAAGATCCAATGATAAGACTTGATGACAAAACTTCTTCAAGATGATTCCTCAGCCATATAAAGAGGTACCCAAAATGAGAAAGATGAGACTAATAGTGAAGTATACTAAGAACAGGTTTTATTGCGCGTAAAAAATGCATACTTACAGACGTAAGTCAAAAACAGGCATACAATGGAGATGACAATACAGCAAACGCCATTCCTGGCATCCTTTGATGGCGCCCTGTGGAAGGGTGAAATGCATTGATGCCACTTCCGGCACGACCAACGTCACTTCTGGGATTGAACGCCAGGAACGTGCGTTTGCTGTATTGTCATCTCCATTGTATGCCTGTTTTTAACTTACGTCTGTAAGTATTCATTTTTTACGCGCAATAAAACCTGTTCTTAGTATACTTCACTATTAGTCTCATCTTTCTCATTTTAGGTACCTGTTTATATGGCTGAGGAATCATCTTGAAGAAGTTTTGTCATCAAGTCTTATCATTGGATCTGCCACCTCTGGATATCGGTATAAGTCGGAATTGACCCCCCCCAGACTGAAAAGCTGGGTGTCATTGTGATCTGGTGAGTGGGGACACATGTGGGGGTGTCTTGGTACTCCTGAAAATTTCTGGAATTTTTTTGCACAGTGGATGTGAAGCATTCCTTTCAGTTATTTTATGGACTTTATGTATTGTTTTTGTTTTTTTTCCCACATATGATGGGTTCATGTTTGTGAGCGCTGTATTTATATATTTTTTTTCAACCTGAAAAACAACCCCACACCATTATGCCCTCTCCACCAAATGATTTGGACCAGTGCACAAAGCAAGATCCATAAAGACATGGATGAGCGACTTTGGGGGGTGGAGGAACTTGACTGGCCTGCACAGAGTCCTGACCTCAACCAGGCCAAATTAGAGCGGAGACTGCGAGCCAGGCCTTCTCATCCAACATCAGTGCCTGAACTCACAAATGCGCTTCTGGAAGAATGGTCAAACATTCCCATAGACACACTCCTAAACCTTGTGGACGGCCTTCCCAGAAGAGTTGAGGCTGTTATAGCTGTAAAGGGTGGGCCAACTCAATATTGAACCCTACGGACTAAGACTGGAATGCCAGTAAAGTGTGTGTGTATATATGTATATGTGTATATGTATATGTGTGTGTGTATGTATATATATATATATATATATATATATATATATATATATATATATATATGCACATCCCAATACTTTTGACAATATAGTGTTCATTCAAAATGTACATTGCATTAATAGGCGTTTCCCGGCATTGTACAGTGTAAGTAATGTAGGGATCATATTAGGGTGGGACGTATACCTGGAATCCCATGAATGAGCCCTGCCGGGAAGAGATCCTGCCTCCCCCTCGGGCTCCCTTTATAGTGGAAGTGTCACTTTAAGCGGTTTTATTTTGGGAAGTGTTGTCACAGTGACTGAGCTCCGCTGTGCTGCCGGGAGCTTCGCTGACACATGAGATCTGTCACAGGTCCAAAATGAAGCCTGCCAGCCTCCCCGGCATGCCAAATCAGGACATGTACTCACACGAAACGGGCGCCGCACCCGTCCTTCCTGTTCTACAAAACCCACAACACCTGATAGGAGACGTTCTAATAGAGCCCCCCCTGTGTAGAAGCTCGTCGTCATTTTGTCAGTGTGCAGAAGTTGTCCAAAAATAATCCCATACACATCCACTACTTAAAGAGGAACTGCAGTCTGCTCACATAATTTGTAATAAAAAAAATCTTTGTCATTCTGAAGCTTCCCTCCAACCCCTTTGCATATTATTTTATATATACTGGGATTCTGTACTTGCCAAATATGCTGCAGAAATCTCCCTCCGCTGAGTCTGGCTGCAGCCATTTTAACTGTGGGAAGCTGAAGCTGCTGCCTGTTCACTTCCTGGATTTACAAAGGCACACAGAGGCACACCTCCAGCTCTGCAGCTCTCATTGGCCCTCTTATGACTCATCGCCTCTCCCTTCCTGGCAAACTCTCACAGTGATAGAGAGCTGTGCATGATGTCATAAGCCTAGACTAATGACCAGACAAGAAACAGGAAGTGGGTTGTATAAGGGATTTACTGGCAGAAAAAAAGTTTTACTATCCAAAGTTAAAACAACAACAAGAGCAGAAGATTTAATAGATGGAAAGATGAAAAAATGACTGGAGTTCTGGTTTAAAGTGATACTAAACACACACTGTTTAATTTTACATCGTCCCTTCTATTTCTGTATGTGGATGATCGAACTGTAATTATTTTGATTAAAAAAGAAAGAAAAAAAAATCTAAGTAGTTTTTTCCTTATCTATATCCAGCTGTCACATGACCCGGTTCTCTCCCAGCCTGTCTGCAGGGAAACCTGAGGAGGAGGAGCTTCTAGTCCTCTGCTGCTGGTCACATGTTCTATAAAAAAAAACAAAAAAAAAACTGCCTCTTGGAATACAGAGTACCGTATATACTCGAGTATAGATCAATCCGAGTATAAGTCGAGGCCCTAATTTACCACAAAAAAAGGGAAAAACTTATTGACCCGAGTATAAGACGAGGGTGAGAAATGCAGCAGCTACTGTAAGTGGAAAAAGAGGGTCAACAATGCCCATCTGCAGCTGTATACCTCCCTGTGTCCTGTGCATGTGTCCTGTGTATATGTGCATGTGTTCTGTCCCTGTGTATGTGTCCCTGTGCATGTGTTCTGTGTATATGTGCATGTGTCCTGTGTCCCTGTGCATGTGTATGTGTCCCTGTGTATGTGTCCCTGTGTATATGTGCATGTGTCCTGTCCCTGTGTATGTGTCCCTGTGTATGTGTCCCTGTGCATGTGTCCTGTGTAAATGTGCATGTGTCCTGTCCCTGTGTATGTGTCCCTGTGCATGTGTCCTGTGTATATGTGCATGTGTCCTGTCCCTGTGTATGTGTCCCTGTGCATGTGTTCTGTGTATATGTGCATGTGTCCTGTCCCTGTGTATGTGTCCCTGTGCATGTGTCCTGTCCCTGTGTATGTGTCCCTGTGCATGTGTTCTGTGTATATGTGCATGTGTCCCTGTGCATGTGTTCTGTGTATATGTGCATGTGTCCCTGTGCATGTGTTCTGTGTATATGTGCATGTGTCCCTGTGCATGTGTTCTGTGTATATGTGCATGTGTCCTGTCCCTGTGTATGTGTCCGTGTGCATGTGTCCTGTGTATGTGTGCATCCTACCTGTGTCCTGTGCATGCCTCCTTGTGCCGCTCTGCACCGATCAGCGTGTCATAATACAATCCGGCCAATCACTGTTCAAAAGCCGCGCCGTCTCCTCGTCCATGATAGGCAGAACACTCCATTTCCCAGCAGTCAGCGGTCAGCCTATCACGGACATTCTCTGATCCTCATACCACGGACGAGGATGAGAGAATGTCCGTGATAGGCTGTACACCGACTGCTGGGAAATGGAGTTTTCTGGCTATCACAGACGAGGAGGCGGCGCGGCTTTTGAACAGTGAATGGCCGCCGAATGGTATGTTTTACACGCTGGCCGCCGTCTGTCTACATGACACGCTGATCAGGTAGGCAGATGGCGGTGACTCGAGTATAAGTCGAGGGGGGCACTTTCAGCCCAAAAAAAAAGGGCTGAAAATCTCGACTTATACTCGAGTATATACGATAACAATAAATATCCACAAACTGTTATAAATTGTCATACAAATATATATTTGAAATGAAATCTTTATTATTTTTTGGCAAGAACATGGTGTGGGCAGATTTCTGCCAGTCACAGGCTGTGCCCCTCCCCTCCAGCCTTTGTCCTGGAATAACAGGGAGGTGAAGACTCCATTAATCTACATGTAATATTTACCCCCCCAATTGTGTTTAGCTGGTTAGTGGACATGGAGGAGGAGGGAGAGTGGGCTGTCATTTACCACTGTGTGTGTGTGTGTGTATATGTGTGTGTATGTATATATATATATATATATATATATATATATATATATACATATACCCACATGTGTGACTATAGTAGGGATCGACCGATATCGTTTTTTTCGGTGCCGATACAATATCGATATTTCGTCCACCTCTCAGGCCGATAGCTGATATTCTGTACATTTAAAAAAAAACAAATGTTTACATTTTTTATTTTATTTTTTTATTACTGTTGTTGCTGTTACAAGGAATGTAAACATCCCTAATGACAGTAATAGGCAGTGACAGGTACTCTGTATGGAGGGATCGGGGAGTCTATAAGACCCCAAACCCCTCCTCTACACTCGAAAGTATTCAAAGCGTCAAGATCTGCGACCTTTAAGATGCCAGTAGTCCAGGAAGTGATGTCATGACATCGCTTCCGGGTTACTAGATCCGAGACTCGAATGAAGCATCGGCTTTGTTCGGGTCTTCGGCCAGCCGGTGGACATGCTGGTTTTGGGCCTCCCGGTGGGACGGGAGAGCCCGGGGGGGGGGATGTCCCCTTCCACTGCTTGTAAGAACGACCAAGTGGCTGCTGAGCTGCATCGGTTGTTATTACAATAAAGCCGACCGTCCGGTACCGGGGTGATGCAGCTTCACTCCGGTAAAACCCTGTGAAGCAATATAGGTAATATTGGGTACGTTTGTGCCAATACTTCAAAAACGCCAATGGTCGATCCCTACTCTATAGTCACATGGGCTGCTCAGATGTGACAGGGAGGAAATGCTCAGCGTAGAAATTTTACTGAAAACTGAGCATGTGCAGAGTGGCCACCACAGCTGCAAAATCCCTAGGGATAGGGGCATGGACAGAAGGGGGCGATAGAGAGCAGCGGGATTAACCAGGTTTTTTTTTGCAGAATACAGAAAAGTATTCTCCTAGTGACTGGGTATGAACAGCATGGAATACGCCATTTACTGATAGTTTATGATGTGGGTATGTGATCCAGCGCAGAGCGACCGCCCTCCAGTAGTATATCTGCCTGGGGGCAGTTTGGTTAACCAAGCCAGAGGGTATATAATAACTGATCAGATATTTATCTATCCTGGAAAATGAAAAAGTGATGAAAGGAACCGTCTATTTTGGATTTGACTAAATAATTTAAGCAGAACTCCAGCCAAAAATTGGGGGGAAAAAATGAATGGACCATTAAGATAAAATAACAAAACTGCTATTGCTGTAATATTCTATTACAATTTGTTTGCCTGCAAATTGTGTTGGCTGCTTCTACCAGGTGTTCATTTATACCTAAAGCGCAGGTGAATCTATCCATATTGCTGTAATATTCACCTTCAATCCAGAGATTTCCCCATGCAGTACTTTTATCTGTCACTAGATGTTCTCAGGCCAGCACCATTCAATCCACTTCCTCCAGAGACTAACTTATCCCGGACGAGCCCCCAACCTATGACTGGACAGTGAAAGTAGAAGCAGCACAGGGATGAACTAATCTCTCCATTACTCTGTTCTCTCCCTTTTATCAGCATACTTTTCTTGTCAGCTCATGATTGGCTCCTTGTGCTGCTTCTGCCCCTTACACTCCAGCTCTGCTGTACAGGGAATGCAATATGCTGATACCAGGTCACGTTTGGGTATTTACATTGCTTGCATGCATTTAATGTTGTGTTAATAATAACAGAGCTGTATTCTCAGGGGGGGTTGACTTCCTAGATGTCCATGTTTGCATACAGCACCCTGCTGGCCCCTCCCACTAGCCATTATTTGCCTGCATTGCATAGAGAAGCACAGATACCCAGCCGTGACATCAAGTATTGAATATGTAATTAAGAAAAGTTTTATTTAAAAAATGTATTTTGCATGTGGATGGCGGTGGGGGGGGGGGGGGGGTGGTGTACCAATGGAAGGACAAATGTAGTTGGAATAAACTAAAGCTGTAAAATCTTATTGCTCACAACCATTCTAATGGAGAACGAGAGGGAAAATCTTTTTTTTTTTTTTTTTTTTTGCTTTTGTAAATCCTTTTCTTAACCTAGACAACTACAACTCCCATCATACATACAATGACAATTTTTTAAAATATATATATTATTTTTCCCTCTAATTTCAGAAGAATGATGAGAATGGGAACTGTTCTGGAGAAAGCGTTGAGTTTCCCACCACCAACCTGTATGAACTGGAGAGCCGGGTTCTCACCGATCATTGGTCCATCCCCTATAAGAGGGAGGAGTCCCTGGGCAAGTGTTTAATAGCCTCCACCTACCTGGCAAAACTCGGTAAGTTGTCCATTTTTCATTTCCTAGCCAAAAAAAAAGTGTAACTAAATCAAATCCTCATTTTAAGTTGTGGAGAGGGACTAGAACCCCTGTCGGGTTTGTATTGCTGTCTGTGCCCCCGTTGGGGAGAGTCCCCTTCTCTGTGTGTCTCGGTGACCATTATTACTGAGTGTGAAAGAAAATCCTAAACGAGGGGGTCGGGAAACAAAATATAAGCAGATTAAACTTCAGCGTTGGGGGGGGGGGGGGGATTTGCTATACAGGAAGCATCAGCTCTGCTTCCTCTAGTGCCGGCCTTGTTCCTGACAGTGATGCTCGGGGATGGCGGGTCGGGGGAACCCGCGATCTCGGCTTGCCAACCCGCCATCCCAGAGCAGGAGGTGGCAGGCTACATCGAAGGGCGCTGTGGGCCAGCAGTTGGGCACCCCTGAATTGGGGGTTAATGTTGGGGGTAGGATTTGGGGTTATTAGGGTTTGGGGTCAATATTTGGGTTAGGATTGGTGGATAATTGGGGTTAGAGGTTTGGATTACGGGTAATGTTAGGGGTTAGGATTAGGTTTGGGGGTAAGGGCCCTTTCACACTGGGGCGGTTTGCAGGCGCTATTGCGCTAATAATAGCGCCTGCAAACCGACCCGAAAGTGCCGCTGCTTTAATTCCAGTGTGAAAGCCCAAAGGCGCTGGCAGGACGGTAAAAAAAGTCCTGCCAGCAGCATCTTCTGAGCGGTGAAGGAGCGGAGTGTATACCACTCCTTCACCGTTCCCGCCCATTGAAATCAATGGGACGGCGCGGCTATACCGCCGGCAAAGCGCCTCTGCAGAGGCGCTTTGCGGCGTTTTAAATTTATTTATTTATTTTTTTCTTTTACTTTATTTTATTTATTTTTTCACTGTTTTTAAAAAAAAAAAAAATTGGATCACTTTTATTCCTATTACAAGGAATGTAAACATCCCTTGTAATAGAAGAAAGCATGACAGGTCCTCTTAAATATGAGATCTGGGGTTCAAAAAGACCTCACATCTCATATTTACACTTAAAATGCCAAAAAAGAAAAATTGTCGTTTGAAAAATTGACGACAAAAAAAAATATGCCTTTAAGACGAATGGGCGGAGCTGACGTTATGACGTCGCTTCCGCCCTCCTATAGTATGGAGACGGGTGGGGGGGGCCATCTTCGCCTCACTCGTCTCCATACCCAGGAAGTGACAGGTCCCGATTGCCTCCGCCGCTACCGACGGCTCCGGGGAGCGGCAGGGGGCGCGGGAGAGCGGCGGGAGGGGGGTGGCACCTCTCCTGCCGCCGATAACGGTGATCTCGTGGCGAATCCGCCGCAGAGACCACCATTATCGGTAACCCGACCGGCTCCTGTAAAGATGGATACCTCGGTTGTGGCAGCAGCCGCTGCCGTTACTGAGATATCCACCTTCAAAGTGCCGACGTGTATGTACAGGAGCCGGTCGGTAAGTGGTTAAAAAAAAAACGCACCAATCTGCCCGATTTGAGTTACAACAAAAGCTCCAGGACTTTTTTGAGCTTCAGGCGACTTGTAGTGGAGATGTGAACCGTCCCCATAAAGAACAATCGATTTTTTTTTTTTTTTCTCCTCCATCATCTTGGAGCTACAAGCTACAAAACGCTGAGGTGTGGATGAGGCCTGAGCGTCTTTCCCTCACATATGGACATGAATAGACTTGCAGTGTTGTGCTAACTGGTTACGTGTTCCATCAAAGCCCATACCCTCCCTATGGGGCAGGATGTGACCCCTCCTCTATCCCATTTACCAAAGTAAGATCATTTCATAATTGATCGGATAAGATTTATAAAGTGTGGCAGTGTGCTGGGAAGGAAGGCGTTAATTATGCATGGGGAATTTTTTTGTTCCAACTTTCTCGGTAATCAGCCGCCTTCCTCTCGTGATTAGTGAAGGGCATAAGAGGGGTTTATAGAGAAAACAGCTGCCTGTAAAGATGCCGCATTTATTTTTGTTGTCATGTTCGATTAAATCGCATCTCCGGGAAAAGCGTGAACCCTCTCCCATCCCCCTCTAATCCACCATGAACAACCGGTGCAGTTTCCTGGGGCTACTAATCCAGCATATTTAACTGCACTGAGCAGTTCTCCTTAAAGTGGTGTTCCGACCGAAATTATACTTTTTAAATAAAAATACCCCTATAATACACAAGCTTAATGTATTCTAGTAAAGTTAGTCCGTAAACTAAGGTCTGTTTTGTTAGTTTATAGCAGTAGTTTGTTATTTTATAAACTTACAGCAGGCCGTGGCCATCTTAAGTGTGGGCATCTGAAGCCAGACTGTATTTCTTCCTGGATCTCATCCTTGCAAATCTCGCACATGCTCAGTGCAGCACAAGCAGTGTAATAGGTTTCAGGTCAGGTTTCCATAGCAATGGCAGTGTCAGAGGAAGTTGCCGCCCTTTCCCAGAAGGCATTGCAAACAGGAAATGATGCGATGGGCCACGGCCAGGGAGGAGGAAGTGAAAAATGAATACAGTAGATATACAGTAGGTGCTGAGAAAAAAAATTTAAAAATATCCAATTCGTTTACAGTGCACAGTTTAGTGAGGGATGCTGAAGAGTTGTAAAAGTGGGTGGAACTCGACTTTAAACTGATGTTGCTCCTCTTCAGGATCCTGATAGAACCCCACTACTAGGACAGCCAATAGGAATTGTCCCTTTTGGCCATTTACGACTATATTAACCACTTGAAGACCAGGCCTTTTCTGGCGTTTTTTGTTTTAAAGTTTCAATCATTTTTTTTATTTTATTTTTTGCTAGAAAACTTTTAACCCCCAAACATTTTATTTATTTATTTTTATATATATATCTATATATAGATGATAGATATAGATAGATATAGATATATATATATATATATATATCTATTATTATTATTATTATTATTATACAGTATTTATATAGCGCCAACAGTTTACGTAGCGCTTTACAACTTGAGGGTAGACAGTACAAATACAATACAATTTGATACAGTAGGAATCAGAGGGCCCTGCTCCTTAGAGCTTACAATCTAAGAGGGAAGGTCAAGAGATACAAGAGGTAATAACTATGGGTGATGTGCTGATTGAGAAGATAAATGTACAGTTGTTAGGTGGGGGCCAGATAGGCTTCTCTGAAGAGATGAGTTTTCAGGGATCGTCTGAAAGTGGATAAAGTAGGAGACAATCGGACGGATTGGGGTAGAGCATTCCAGAGGATGGGGGAGGCTCTGGAGAAGTCCTGGAGGCGAGCATGGGATGAGGTGACAAGGGAGTTTGAGAGCAGGAGGTCTTGGGAGGAGCGAAGAGAACGATTAGGTTGGTATTTTGTGACTAGGTTAGAGATGTAGCTGGGGGCCAGGTTGTGGATGGCTTTGTAAGTTATAGTTAGTATCTTGAATTTAATTTGGTGACTGAGTGGCAGCCAATGGAGGGATTGGCAGAGGGGTGTAGCAGACGCTGAGCGGTTTGTGTGGTGGATGAGCCTGGCCGCAGCGTTCATGATGGACTGAAGTGGGGAGGAGCCTATTTAGAGGTAAACCAATGAGGAGGGAGTTGCAGTAGTCAAGGCGGGAGATAACCAGGGAGTGGATTAGAAGCTTTGTGGTGACATTGGTTAGGAAGGGGCGTATCTTGGAGATGTTGCGAAGACAGAGGCGGCAAGCTTTGGATAGTGATAGAATGTGGGGTTGAAAGGTTAGTTCAGAGTCCAGGATTACACCTGGGACCTTGGCGTGGGGAGATGGGTTGATAGTTGAGCCGTTGATCTTGACAGGGAGATCAGGGGAAGTGGCACCTGAGGGAGGAAATATCATGAGCTCGGTTTTGGATAGGTTGAGTTTGAGAAAGTGATGTGACATCCAGGCTATGTCTGCTAGTAAGTTGGTAATGCGTGAGGAGACAGATGGAGACAGATGGAGAGAGCTGGGGGGTGGAGAGATAGATTTGGGTGTCATCAGCGTAGAGATGATATTTAAAGCCGTGGGAGGCAATCAACTGACCCAAGGAGGTGGTGTAGATTGAGAAAAGGAGAGGTCCGAGAACAGAACCTTGGGGGACCCCAACGGAAAAAGGAAGAGGAGAGGGGGAAGTAGAGTTGTAAGTGACACTGAAGGAGCGGTGGGATAGGTAGGATGAGAACCAGCGAAGAGTACAGTCACGGAGACCAAAGGAGTGGAGTTTTTTGAGGAGGAGGGGGTGGTCCACTGTGTCAAAGGCAGCAGAGAGATCCAGGAGAAGTAGTACAGAATAGTGTCCATTGGCTTTAGCCATTAGTAGGTCATTTGAGAGTTTAAGGAGAGCAGTTTCCGTGGAGTGTTGAGGGCGAAAACCGGACTGAAGGGGATCAAGAAGTTTATTCATGGTCAGATGGTCGCTTAGTCGGTTGTAGACCAGTCTTTCAAGAAGTTTGGAGGAGAAGGAGAGTAAGGAGTTGGGACGTAAGTTGTTGAGACTGGTGGGATCCAGTGAGGGCTTTTTTAGTATGGGGGTGACTAGCGCATGTTTTAGAGAGTTTGGGAAGATGCCACAAGAGAGGGAGAGGTTGAAAATGTGAGTTAGAGAGCGTAGAATCGAGTCAGAGGGTGAGCGTAGCATTTGCGAGGGAACAGGATCCAGGGGGCAAGTGGTTAGATGAGTGCTAGATAAAAGTTTAGCAACCTCAGTAGTAGTAGCAGGGTTGAATGAGGGAAGTAATGATTGTATCTGTGGACATGGGGTGTTGCATGGGGGAGGTTTTTGCGCATTGGCGATCTCCTCGTGAATTGTATCAATCTTAGTTATGAAGTGATTGGCAATCTCCTGGGCAGTGAGTGAATTGGTGGGTGGAGGTAGTGGAGGACAGAGTAGAGTGTTGAAGGTAGAGAAGAGTTGACGTGGACTGGATGAGAAGGTGTTGATGAGTGTGATAAAGTAGGTCTGTTTGGCAGTGTGAAGGCAGGAGTAGTATTTTAGGAGGGCAGATTTATATTGTGTGAAGTCTTCCTGGGTCTTAGTCTTATGCCACAGGCGCTCAAGATCGCGGCTACGTTTTCTGAGACTTCTGGTGTCATCTGTTTGCCAGGGTTGTAGCAGTCGGGGCCTAATTCTGCGTGTAGTGAGGGGGGCCAGCTTGTCTAGGGAGGAAGACAGTGAGCTGTTGTAGATGAAAGTAGCTAGGTTGGGGCAGGACAGAGGTGAGATTTTGTCATAGAGGTGATCAGTAGCAGAGTAGAGAAGAGAAGGGTTAAGGTGGCGAAGGTTTCTGCGTGTAACTGTTAGGCGGTTGGAGGGAGAAGAGGTGGAAGACAAGGAGAGAGCAAAAGTAATAAGGTGGTGATCAGAGAGTGGGAGTGGATTGTTGGAAAGGTTGCACGGAGTGCACAGATAGGAGAAGGCAAGGTCGAGGGTGTTGCCATTGGAGTGGGTAGGAGCCTGTATCCATTGCTTCAGGTCAAGCGATGAGGTTAGACTGAGAAGTTTAGAAGTAATAGTAGTGTTAGTGTTGACAGGGATGTTGAAGTCCCCAAGAATAATTGTGGGGATTTCAGAAGAGAGAAAGTAGGGTAGCCAGGCAGAGAAGTCATCAAGAAAGGCTGATACTGGTCCAGGGGGCCGGTAGATGACAGCAATTCTTAGAGAAATGGGAGAGAAAAGACGAATGCAGTGTGCCTCAAAAGAGGAGAGTGTCAGAGAGGGCGGTGGGTGAAGAACCTGATAGGTGCTGCATGGGGCTAGAAGGATTCCCACTCCACCTCCCTTCCGTCCACTTGGTCTGGGGGAGTGAGTCCAGAGAAGGCCCCCATGGGAGAGGGAAGCAGGAGAAATAGTATCCGATTCATGAAGCCAGGTTTCAGTAATGGCAAGTAAGTTAAAGGAATTTGTGATAAAGAGGTCGTGAAGGGCGGTGAGTTTGTTGCAGACAGAACGTGCATTCCACAGGGCACAGGAAAAGGGGGGGCTGGTTTTGGAAAGAGGAATAGAGACCAAGTTCTGTGGGTTGCGGCTCCTGCCAGAGGGTGTAGGGGGATGGGAGCGTTGGGCAAAGACAGATGATGGTGGCTCAGGGTTTGGGGATATGTCACCAGAGATTAGGAGAAGCAGGAGGGTGAGGGAGGTAATGTGGGACTGTGATTTATGTGAAGGGGCATGTCTCAGAGTACTGGAGGTTTTATCAGTGTATGGATGTAGAATGAGCGAGAGTTGGTAGGAGCAGTAGTAGGGGGAAGACAGAAGGCAGGGTGATATAAGCAGGCGGGTGGAGAGGGGGGGTGAAGGTAAGAGAGTTTGAGGAGAGAGGAGAGGAGTGTCAGAAACAGTGGTAGAGAGTGCATGTTACAGAGTGGAAGGAGAGCTTAATAGAGACGGGTCACCTGCAGTCTGTTAGCTGCTTTCCAGTGCAGATTGCTGTATTTATTTGCTTCGTGCAATCGCTGAAGTGCAGAGATTGAAGTGCATATCACTTGTAGAAAGAATCACTTAGAGATAGAAGCCTTAATGATAGAAGCCATTGCAATGTGCTCCCCCAGCAATGTGCTGACCTCTTAAGGATGCTCAAATTTATACTGTTATAAGGGTGGGGTTGAAGTTCGTTAATTAATCATGAGTGAATATAAGAATGCCTAGCAATCAAAGTGAACTTTTTGCTTCAAAAGTCAGAATAGCAAGAGGCCAAGACAAGATCAACTCATAAAACTTAGGTAAGACAGACCAGAAAAACAAATAATGTCATGGTTGCTCGCACAGGGCAATAGATAGAGAAGGACACATACCAGAGACACACACACACAGAGACAGCAGGCAGATCCCAGATATATATAGATATATCTATATATCTAGATATATCTAGATATATAGATATATCTAGATATATAGATATATCTATATATCTAGATATATATAGATATATCTATATCTCTATAGATATATATATATATATCTATAGAGATATAGATATATATAGATATATATATATAGATATATATATCTATATATAGAGATAGATATATGCAGTCGTGCTCATAAGTTTACATACCCTGGCAGAATTTATGATTTCTTGGACATTTTTCAGAGAGTATGAATGATAACACATAAAGATTTTAGTATAAATAAGAGATCCGAGGTCTTTTTGACCCCAGATCTCACATTTTAGAGGTCCTGTCATGATTCTTTTTTTTTATTTAAGGGATGTTTAAATTCCTTGTAATAGGAATAAAAGTGACCCAAGTTATTTTTTTTTTTTTTTTAAAAGGACAGTGTAAAAAAAAAAAAAGTAAAATAAAGGAAAAGAAAAATGTAAAGCTCCCAGTCCCGCCGAGCTTGCGCGCAGAAGCGAACGCATACTTAAGTCGCGCCCGCATATGAAAACAGTGTTCAAACCACACAAGTGAGGTATCGCCGCCATCGTTAGAGCGAGAGCAATCATTCTAGCATTAGACCTCCTCTGTAACTCAAGACTGGTAACCTGTAGACATTTTTAAACGTCGCCAATGGAGATTTTTAAGTGCCAAAGTTTGTCGCAATTCCACGAGAGGGCGCAATTTTGAAGCCTCACATGTTGGGTATCAATTTATTCGGTGTAACATTATCTTTCACAATATAGAAAAAAATTGGGCTAACGTTACTGTTGTCTTATTTTTTTAAATCAAAAAATGTGTATTTAAAAAAAAAAAAAATGCGCTTGTAAGACCGCTGCCCAAAAACAGTGTGACAAAATATTACAACAACCGCCATTTTATTCTCTAGGGCAGGGGTGTCAAACTTAATTATGTCAAGGGCCACATCAGCAGTGTGGTTGCCCTCAAAAGGCCGGTTGTATCTGGGTCACACTACATACAGAGTGCAGAGTTCAGGATTACGTCAGGATTGTTCTACGTACAGAGCGCAGGGAGTGAGGGGTGCGCTGCGTACAGAGTGCAGGGAGTGAGGGGTGCGCTGCGTACAGAGTGCAGGGAGTGAGGGGTGCGCTGCGTACAGAGTGCAGGGAGTGAGGGGTGCGCTGCGTACAGAGTGCAGGGAGTGAGGGGTGCGCTGCGTACAGAGTGCAGGGAGTGAGGCGTGCGCTGCGTACAGAGTGCAGGGAGTGAGGGGTGCGCTGCGTACAGAGTGCAGGGAGTGAGGGGTGCGCTGCGTACAGAGTGCAGGGAGTGAGGGGTGCGCTGCGTGCAGGGAGTGAGGGGTGCGCTGCGTGCAGGGAGTGAGGGGTGCGCTGCGTGCAGGGAGTGAGGGGTGCGCTGCGTACAGAGTGCAGGGAGTGAGGGGTGCGCTGCGTACAGAGTGCAGGGAGTGAGGGGTGCGCTGCGTACAGAGTGCAGGGAGTGAGGGGTGCGCTGCGTTCAGAGTGCAGGGAGTGAGGGGTGCGCTGCGTACAGAGTGCAGGGAGTGAGGGGTGCGCTGCGTACAGAGTGTAGGGAGTGAGGGGTGCGCTGCGTGCAGGGGGTGAGGGGTGCGCTGCGTACAGGGGGCAGGGGGTGAAGGGTGCGCTGCGTACAGGGGGCAGGGGGTGAGGGGTGCGCTGCGTACAGGGGGCAGGGGGTGAGGGGTGCGCTGCGTACAGGGGGCAGGGGGTGAGGGGTGCGCTGCGTACAGGGGGCAGGGGGTGAGGGGTGCGCTGCGTACAGGGGGGGCAGGGGGTGAGGGGTGCGCTGCGTACAGGGGGCGCGCTGCGTACAGGGGGCAGGGAGTGAGGGGTGCGCTGCGTACAGGGGGCAGGGAGTGAGGGGTGCGCTGCGTACAGGGGGGCAGGGAGTGAGGGGTGCGCTGCGTACAGGGGGGCAGGGAGTGAGGGGTGCGCTGCGTACAGTGGGCAGGGAGTGAGGGGTGCGCTGCGTACAGGGGGCAGGGAGTGAGGGGTGCGCTGCGTACAGAGGGGCAGGTACCTCTGCCAATGACAGGCTATGCCGGATGGACAGTGCATGCGCTCAGCTACACACATAGCCGGCGCCGCTGAGGAGAAGAGCGGAGGAAGTGTTTACTCCAGTTGCCAAGGAGACCTCTTCGTGACAGCAGAAATCGGCTCTGAGAACAGGAGGGGCAAGCTGGCGGCCGCTGCGCAGGCCACATGACGAGGCCTGGCGGGCCTTGTGTTTGCCACCTGTGTGCTCTAGGGTGTTAGAAAAAAAAAATTAATGTTTGGGGGTTCTAAATAAATTTCTAGCAAAAAAAAAAATTTTTACTTGTAAACAACAAGTCTCAAAAAGAGGCTTGGTCCTTAAGTGGTTAATAAAGTTAGGCTCTGTGTATCTCAAGTTCGTGCTTAAACAATTCAACAATATGGTACAAAAATAAATGCATCTGTGCTTAATAAATTAAAATGAATGCACTTTATGCATATGGTATAACTACATGTAAACCTGGAAGCTCTCCACAGCCTGGAAGTGATGTCTCCCGAAGCCCCGTCCAACGTGTTTTGTCATAACAAATGGACGTCTTCAGGAATAGGTTTGTTTTTGGACCATGCAAATGTTGGAACTGTTTGTTTGCCACAGTCCTCAGATCAGCACTGCCAGGCAGATGACACCCCTAGGCTGTGATTCCAAGTATGTTGTTGCCAAAAGTTGAAAATTGAATACTGCTTTATATTTTAATATAAACTTTGCGAAAACAGAATGTATCCACTTCATAAATTTCCCTTTTCTTCTCTCAGGTCTTTCAGATTCTGATGAAAACTGTAAAAGGTTTGTGGACCGATGTATGCCAGAAGCTTTTAAAAAGGTAAATTGTCTTTGTGGTTGTTTGGGGTGACTTAGGGGTATATTACGGGGCCATTATGGTTGACGTGGTTGGGGATAGAGGCAGGAGGGGACACGCGGTGTAATTTTGGTTATCATAATTCAGGGAGGTTTTGTTGTCTGTCATAACATTCTTTGTGGTTTTGACATAAAAGCAATGTCATTTGGTGTTGGTAAGTGTGGTGTTTTTATTTGTGTTTGTGTGTTTGACATAAGGATGTGGTTTGGTGTCCTTGTTGGCTGTGGTTTGGTTTTCTTGTGGGTTGTTGGATATTATCCACTTCAGGTCCGGAAGATTTTACTCCTTTCATGACCAGGCCAGTTTTTGCCATTCGGCACTGCGCTACTTTAAAGAGGAAGTAAACTCTACTACAAAATTTTATCTTTAAGTAAACCTATAATAAGGCTTGCCTATAGGGTAATGTAAATATCTCCTAAACGTGCGCAGTGCCGTGAATGGCGTCTCCCACGCACATGTGCGGGAGAGATGTTGACGCAGCTCTGGCTACTCACGGTGCCGGAGCCCGCGAACCCCGAAGAAACTCCGGGGAAGGTGTCAGCCGTCTCAGCGGTGTGTAGGGCGCTGCTGGAGAACTTCGTTCTGTTGTGCTCATAAGTTTACATACCCTGGCAGAATTTATGATTTCTTGGAAATTTTTCAGAGAATATGAATGAACACAAAAAACTTTTCTTTCACTCACGTTTGGCTGAAGCAATTTATTATCAATCAACTGTGTTTACTCTTTTTAAATCATATTCACAACAGAAACTACCCAAATGACCCTGATCAAAAGTTTACATACCCTGGTGATTTTGGCTGATAACATGCACACAAATTGACACAAACGGGTTTGAATGGCTAGGTAACCATCCTCACCTGTGATCTGTTTGCTTGTAATTAGTGTGTGTATAAGGCCGGGTTGACACTGGTAGTCGTGACTTCAAGGAACAGGGATCCGACTTTGATCCCCGACAATACCAGGCACTGTGTTTGGTAGGAATCTTTAGGGGGAACTCCACACCTAATGTAAAAGAAAACCACCATGGGTTCCCCCTCAGGGGAGCATATCAGGCCCTTCGGTCTGGTATGGATTTTCAGGGGAACCTCCACGCCAAAAAAACAGCGTTTGGATCCCCCCCAAAATCCATACCAGACCCTTATCCGAGCACACAGCCCGGCAGGTCAGGTAAGAGGGTGTGGGGACGAGCAAGCCCCCCCCCCCCCCCCCTCCTGAACCATACCAGGTCTCATGCCCTCAACATGTGGGGTGGGTGCTTTGGGGCAGGGAGGGTCCTGCGCCCCCCACCCCAATGCACCTTGTCCCCATGTCGATGAGGACAAGGGCCTCTTCCCGACAACCCTGGCCATTGGTTGTCGGGGTCTGCGGGCGGTGGGCTTATCAGAATCTCTAAGCCCCCTTTAAACAGGGGGCCCCCAGATCCCTGCCCCCCACCCTATGTGAATAAGTATGGGGTACATTGTACTCCTACCCATTCACCTAAAAAAAAGTAAAAAATAAAACACATTTAACATTTTTTTTTTAAAGTAATTTATTAAGGCAGCTCCGTCGTCTCTTCTGCCTTCTCAGCTGACGTCTTCTGCCTCTGCTGGTTCTTCTCCCCTCTCTGGGTCTTCCAGCCCTCTCCAGTTCTTTTCCCCTCTGTCCACTGTCTTCTGCCTCTGCTGGGTCTTCTCCGCTATCTTTTTGCTTTTTTGCTGGGTCTTCTTCGCTGTCTTCTTCCAATGTTGACTCGACGCATTCTCCCACTCTAATACTGGGTGCGCGGTGTGCCACTACTTATATTGGCATGGGGCGGGGTCATCGGGTGATGTCGTCCGGAGGCCCCGTCCATTATGATGTTACCGCCCGGGGCATGATGGGTGGTGACGTCATAAGGGGCGGGCCTCTGGTGACCCCGCCCCATGCCAATATAAGTAGTGGCACACCGCGTACCCAGCATTGGAGCGGGAGAGAGCGTTGAGTCAGCATCAGAAGAAGAACAGAGTTAGAAGACAGCGGAGAAGACCCAGCAAAAGAGCCAGATGGTCATATAGTGCTAAGCCCACTTACTGCGACAAAGTACCCCAAATTAGTGGGTCCTACCCTAGTAATAGAATGAAGGATTACAAAAGGGGGCTCCTGGATTCCGATAAGCCCCCCGCCCGCAGACCCCGATGACCAACGTCCAGGGTTGTCGGGAAGAGGCCCTTGTCCTCATCAACATGAGGACAAGGTGCTTTGGGGTGGGAGGCACATGCCCCCCCCCCCCCCCGCCCCCGCCCCATAGCACCCACCCCCCCATGTTGAGGGCATGCGGCCAGCACGGTTCAGGAGGGGGGAGCGCTCACTCGTCCCCACCCCCTTTCCTGACCTGCCAGGCTGTGTGCTCAGATAAGGGTCGAGTATGGATTTTGGGTGGGCCCCAACGCCGTTTTTTCGGCATGGGGGTTCCCCTGAAAATCCATACCAGGCCGAAGGGCCTGGTATGCTCTTGGAGGGGGAACCCATGCCATTTTTTTTTTTATTTGGTATTGAGTCCCCCCCACCTAAGAGCACAAGTCGCGTGCCAAAGTCGGGTCAATCCGACTTTTGTGATATTCAATGGGCTGAAGTAGGATCAAAGTCGGACCAAAGTAGTGCAGGGAGCATTTTCAAAGTCAGACCGACTTGTGTCGGACCAGTTAAGACGGCTCCCATGAGGGAAACGATGATTTTCTTACATCATGCGACATGAGCTCCCAATGTCGGAGCGTTTGTCGTACCAGTGTGAACCCGGCCTAAAAGGTCAATGAGTTTCTGGACTCCTGACAGACCCTTGCATCTTTCATCCAGTGCTGCACTGATGTTTCTGGATTCTGAGTCATGGGGAAAGCAAAAGAATTGTCAACGGGAAAAGTTAGTTGAACTGTATAAAACAGGAAAGGTATATAAAAACATATCCAAGGAATTGAGAATGCCAATCAGCAGTGTTCAAACTCTAATCAAGTAGAGGAAAATGACGGGTTCTGTTGAAACCAAACCACGGGCTTTCTTTTGGTGGAATTTGATCGCCACTGGGTTTTTAAAAAAAAAATTTTTCCCATATAAATGAAAAAACGGATAAAACATTTTGAAAAAAAACACAAAACATTTTTTACTTTCTGCTATAAAACATATCCAATAAAAAAAAAATGTCTTTATAATTTTTGGCTAAAATGTATTCTGCTACATGTTTAAAAACAAAAAAAAAAAAAAATCTCCCAACAAGTGTATATTGATTGGTTTGCATGAAAGTTAATTGGTTGCCCATCCATTAGGGACGCCCAGGCACCCCCCCTCTGTCCACTCCACCCCCCCCACCCCCCCACCTATATATGCTTAATGGATAAATTCATGCAAAGCATGTATCTATCCATTGCGGCCGCGCCCACCCACTATTCAGGCGCCCGGCCCCTTTTAGGACGCCAGGCGCCTGAATTACAGCGGCGTGGGTGTTTTTTTTTTTTTTTTTTTAAGCACTTGATTAGAGCCATAGATTCTAATAGGCTTCCAAATAGGGTGGGCTCGTGGCGCAGAGCATTGCGCCATGGGCCCTCCCAGGTGTTAGAAAAGCAAATGAATATTCGCTTTTCTAACACTGAATCGACTCTCCGCCAATCAGGAAGCGTGGGTCTGATACCCGTCACCTGATTGGCTGAAAGGACAGGCGCTCCCACTGGACGCCTAGCAGGAGGAAAAGCAAGCATGGAGGACACAGGAGCCGCCGCCTGATCCACTGCCCATCCCACAACTCACCGCAGTCACCCACTGCCTGACCCGCCACCAAGAATGGGGTAAGTGCTGGTTAAATGCCGCCGTGGGGGCACAGTGGCTGCATTTGAAGGGCACATTGAAGCTGCAATTGTTGTTGGCGGCGATTGACGACTTATAATGGAACTGTAATAGTGCAGCGGTCAACCTGATACTAACTGGTGCTGGAGGGGAACTGATTAACTGCCACTGACATCACCCGTGACACTAATACAGTGATCAATGATACTATACACTGTCACTGTACTAATGACACTGGCTGGGAAGGGGTTAACATATAGGGTGCTCAAAGGGTTAAATATGTGCCTAACAATGTGTAATGTGTGTACATTGTGCTGCTTTTACTAAGAGATCTCTGTTTTTCATACCTGTTTTGCAGGGATGAAAAACTGACAGATCGTTTTGTCTGTACAGGGCCCTGTGTTTACCGAAACAGAGCTCTGGGCTGTGATTGGACATAGCTGATCAGCAGGTCCCAGGCGAGACTTGCTGACAAACTCCCGCTGTGTACAATCAACATCGGGTGCCGGGCAGGGGGACTGCATGCTTGTGCCCTAATCCCGGAAGTAGGCAGCAAGGTGCCACCTGCAGTACATTGTGAGCGTGCGCTAAGTGGTTATATATGATGTGATTTGATGTCCTTGTGGTTGTTTGACAGAAGGGCGTGGAATGGTGTCAATAAGGTGGTTTGATGTCCTTGTTGGTTGCTTGAATAGAATATGGTTTGGTGTTCTTTTTGGGGTTCTTGACACTATAGGGGTAGGGCTTGTTTTGGCTTGACATGATAGGGGCGTAGCTTGGTGTCCTTGTAGGTTGTTTGACATGGTACGGGTGTGGATGGTGTTATTAAGGGGAGTAGTTTAATAACCTTGTAGGTTTTTTGACATAAGGCAGTGATTTGGTATCCTTGTGGGTTGTTTGATATGGTAGGTGAGTGGTTTGGTATAAGTAAGGGTGTGATTGGGTGACCTTGTAGGTTTTTTGGAATGAAGATGTGGTTTGGTGTCCTTGTTGGTGGTTTGAAGTAATAGGGGTGTGACTTGGTGTCAGTAAACTGTGTGGTCTGTTGACCTTGCTTGACATAATAGGGGTGTGGTTTGGTGTTAGGAAGCTGTGCAATATTTGTGGTTTAATGTCCGTGTGGGTTGGTAGACTATGATTAGGGGTGGTGGTTTGGCATCAGTGATGTTTGTTGGTCTGGTGTCCTTTTTGTGTGACATAACAGGAGTGTGGTTTTGGTGTCAAAGGGTTGTTGGTTGTTGTCCCTTTTGGTTTATTTGACATGGTAAGGGTGGTTGTTTGGTGTCAGTAAGGAGTGATGTTTGATGATCTTGTGGATTTTTTGATACAATATAGGTTATTTGGTATCCTGGTGTATTGTTTGACAAGATGGGGATTGTGGTTTGGTGTCTTTTTGGTTGCTTGGCACAATAGTGGGGCTTTATTGTCAGATTGTGTGGTTTGCTGTCCTAGTAGGCTGTTGGCGTGCTAGGGGCACGGTTTGCTTTTAATAATATGTTGGGACATATGGTTGGCATTTTGTATCAGTAGGGGTTTAGTTTGGTGTTCTTGGTTGTTTAACATGATAGGGGTGTAGTATTGTATTGTTAATGGTTGTTTGACATGATAGGGCTGTGGTTTGGTGTCCTTTTTTGGTTGTTTCACATGACACCGATGTGGTTTGGTTTTCTTGTTGGTTGTTTGGACATAAGGACGTAGTTTGGTGGTGTTGATCGTTTGACATGATAGGGGTGTGGTTTGGAGTCCTTGTGGTCTGTTTGAGACGATAAGGGGAGTGTTTGGTGGTGGTGTGGTTGCGATCACGCCTTTAACATGGAATAGAACAGAGAAGAGACACCCATATGCAAGTGGTAGTAGCCAAAGTCTTTTAGAGGAACATATAAAAAAAAAAGTTAATTTTATTATAACATTCATTAAAAGCCTAAACACAAAACAAACAGGCTATTGAGTTTAGGGTTTAAATGATTTAGATCCAATACATTCCACATGTAGACTCAACGTATTTCAATTAGGGCTGCAACTAACGATTATCTTCATAATCGATTAGCTCACCGATTTTATTGTTTCGATTAATTGGATAGTAACCTATAAAGTGCGGTGTATAAAAGAAACTCATAAAATAAAGGGTATACAGCAAGTGTCAAAGAGCCCTCAATAGTCTTCCGTAATCCAATTAGAAGGTTGCAACAATCAAAAGATACTCCGCCTCAAACAAAACAAAAAGGGCTGGGAACGTATCCATATCCTATTCTCAAACCATTCCATATATCTGGAGGATGGACAGCCAAAAACTAGCAAAGGTCTGATGGATTCTGAATATTCTTTCCTTTACACCTAAAAGTCCAGACATCCCTAAAACTAAGGATGAGGACACACTCACTGCCCACTTTATTAGGTCCACCTTGCTAGTACCCGGTTGGACCCCCTTTTGCCTTCATTCTTGGTGGCATAGATAAAACAACGTGTTGGAAACATTCCTCAGAGATTTTGCTCCATAGTGACCTGATAGCATCACACAGTTGCTGCAGATTTGTCGGCTGCACATCCATGATGTCAATCTCCCGTTCCACCACATACCAAAGGTGCTCTATTGGATGAGATCTGGTGAGTGTGGTGCTCTATTGGATGAGATCTGGTGAGTGTGGTGCTCTATTGGATGAGATCTGGTGAGTGTGGTGCTCTATTGGATGAGATCTGGTGAGTGTGGTGCTCTATTGGATGAGATCTGGTGAGTGTGGTGCTCTATTGGATGAGATCTGGTGAGTGTGGAGGCCATTGGAGTACAGGGACCTAATTGTCCAGTGGTGAGATGATTGGAGCTTTGTGACATGGTGCATTATCCTGCTGGAAGGAGCCATCAGAAGATGGGGACACTGTAGTCATAAAGGGATGGACATGGTCAGCAACAATACTCAGGGAGGTCGTGGGGTTTAAACGATGATCAATTGGTACTAAGGGGCCCAAAGTGTGCCAAGAAAATATCCCCCCCCACACCATTACACCACCACCAGCCTGAGCTGGTGATACAAGGCAGGATGGATCCATGCTTTCATGTTGTTTACACCAAATTCTGACCCCACCATCTGAATGTCGCAGCTGAAATCCAGACTCATCAGACCAGGCAACGTTTTTCCAATCTTCTATTGTCCAATTTTGTTGATCCTGTGTGAATTGTAGCCTCAGTTTCCTGTTCTTATCTGCCAGGAGTGGCACCCGGTGTGGTCTTCTGCTGCTGTAGCCCATCTGCTTCAAGGTTGGATGTGTTGTGCATTCAGAGATGATATTCTGCATACCTTGCATGTAAGGAGTGGTTATTTGAGTTACTGTTGCCTTTCTATCATCTGGAACCAATCTGCCCATTCTGACCCTCTGACATCAACAAGGCATTTTCCTCCACACAACTGCCGCTCACTGGATATTTTCTCTTTTTCCCACCATTCTCTGTAAACCCCGAGAGCTGGTTGTGTGTGAAAATCCCAGTAATACTCAGACAAGCCCGTCTGGCACCAACAACCATGCCACGTTCAAAGTCACCTAAATCCCCTTTCTTCCCCATTCCGATGCTCGGTTTGAACTTCAGCAAGTCGCTTTCACCACGTCTAGATCCCTAAATGCATTGAGTTGCGTTGATTAGCAGTTTGTGTTACGAAGCAATTGAACAGGTGTACCTAATAAAGTGGCCGGTGAGTGTATAGCACACAGTATATTGGATAATCCACGTCTATCTATACAAGACACACATACAATGCTGAATGGTATCTGTACAGTAAGATAATATAGAACGGGACCCAGTATTTATCTTGCCTCCTGACTTTTTCAATAGTCTACTGTTGGTACCGTCTCTTTATTATTACAGTCACCTGGTCTGAGTAATTTACCCAGAATCAGACCCAATAGTTTTCATTCACTTACTAACTTCTGTAACTTGTAATTAGAAAGGCTATGAGAAGAGCAGATTATTATCTCTCTGTGAATAGCACGTGTTGGCAGATGTACAGCATACAGATAGACTTGGACCTGTGACTTGTTTCGCTGGGACACATACAGAATGAGATCCTTCCAATGTTTCCTAATTAAAGAAGACCTGTACGATGGAATTTTTGCAACAAACATGGCAAGCAGAGGGCAAAGGACTAGTCATTAGTATTGGCAGTGGTCTCTCTGCTTGCTGCTGATCTTTTACCTTATACTAACTTACCATGCCATGTCTCTCCTGTGGAGGTGGCCATCTTGGTAGGGGAAGCAGGGCTTTGCTTCCTCATGGTCAGATCTGCCCCTCTGATGACTGGTGACCTGATAACTGGAGGGGTAATGATAGAAGTGGATGAAGCACAGCTCCAGAGAAGGAATGGAGCAGGGAGATACTTCCACTTCAAGTCCTCAGGTGTAGCTTTCTCTCCAGAAAGGAGAACAGTGAGCAGTAAAGTGGTGCAATCATCAAATCTCACTCCAAATATGATGAGACTAGCAGAGGCAGCAGATGACCTTCGATGACACTGCAGATATACCTGTACATGCTATGAGAATACAGAACAGGGGGTACCAAGGCACCCTCGCATATCAGGAAGTGCTGCTATTTTTTTTAAGAGGCATTCAACACAAAAGGTAGACATGTTTTCAGGTGTTCCCTATACCATAGAAAGTCTTCACTTTTTGCGTTCAGGCCCTCTTTAAACGCTTGCTGGTCACAGAATGCATATGTGTGGCTTCACAGAGGGTGGAATTTAACGCCACACATTTGCATCTATGGGTGGCAGAGCTTTCTGTGCGCAGTGTGTGCTCGGGACATAGACTGACCTTTCAAAGATGGCTCTGTCTGTACTTACTCTTGATCATGTGACCACTGTGTCACATGATTGGTTGAGCTGTAACCCCCCCCCCCTCCCAGGTATGTAGACCCTGCTAAAGGAATGCCGGACTGTGCAGGAAAGGCTTTTGAAGGTCATACAGGCGTCGGGCACCAAGGGTCACTAGTGAGCGTGTCACTGGTCAATGACACACTGATTTCTCCACCTGTCTAGGTCTTAATGCGAGCAGTTTTTTTTTTTTTTTTTTTTCTATGCAGAAAAGGCAACAATTAAAGTATATTACTGTACTAATGCACAGCTGACAAGATGACAATCCATCACTGTAGGTGGCAATGGGGGGAATTACTAAAACTGGAGAGTCCAAAATCTAGTGCAGCTGTGCATAGAAACCAATCGGCTTCCAGGTTTTAGGCCGGGTTCACGCTGGTACGACCTACGCTCCGACTTTGTGAGCACTTGTTGCATGACGTGAATAAATCAGTGGTTCCCTATGAGAGCCGTCTTATCTGGTTGGACACAAGTCGGTCCGACTTTGAAAAAGGTTCCTGCACTACTTTGGTCCAATTTTGATCCTACTTCAGCCCATTGAATATCATTGAATACGGATCATCGTCTTAACTGATCCGAATTTGGCATGTGACTTGTGCTCTGAGGATCTTGAAGCGGAACACCAAAATTAAAAAAAAAAAAAAAAAAAAAAAAAAGTCCTAGAGTTCCCCCTCCAAGACCATACCAGACCCTTCAGTCTGTTTTGGATTTTAAGGGGAACCCCACGCCAAAAAAGCTGTTTGGGTTCCCCCCCAAATCATACCAGACCCTTATTCAAGCACGCAGCCCGGCAGGTCAGAAAAGGGGGTGGGGACAAGGGCCTCTTCCTGACAACCCTGGGTGGTGGTTGTGGGGGTCTGCGGGCGAGGGGCTTATTGGAATTTGGAAGCCTCCTTTAACAAGGGGGCCCCCAGATCTGGCCCCCCCCAACTTATGTAAATGAGTATGGGGTACATTGTACCCCTACCCATTCACCTAAAAAAAAGTGTCGAACATAAAAAAAAGTACACAGGTTTTTGACAAGGTAATTTATTAAAGCAACTCCAGCGTCTCTTCTCCTTGTGGTTTCTTCTCCCTTCGGTGATGTCATCATCCTCTAGTTCTTCTCCCTCCGGTGATGTCGTCATCCTCTAGTTCTTCTCCCTTCGGTGATGTCATCATCCTCTAGTTCTTCTCCCTCCGGTGATGTCGTCATCTTCTAGTTCTTCTCCCTCCGGTGATGTCTTCATCCTCTAGTTCTTCTCCCTCCGGTGATGTCTTCATCCTCTAGTTCTTCTCCCTCTGGTGATGTCGTCATCCTCTAGTTCTTCTCCCTCCGGTGATGTCGTCATCCTCTAGTTCTTCTCCCTCCGGTGATGTCATCATCCTCTAGTTCTTCTCCCTCCGGTGATGTCATCAACCTCTAGTTCTTCTCCCTCCGGTGATGTCGTCATCCTTTAGTTCTTCTCCCTCCGGTGATGTCGTCATCCTTTAGTTCTTCTCCCTCCGGTGATGTCGTCATCCTTTAGTTCTTCTCCCTCCGGTGATGTCGTCATCCTTTAGTTCTTCTCCCTCCGGTGATGTCGTCATCCTTTAGTTCTTCTCCCTTCGGTGATGTCGTCATCCTTTAGTTCTTCTCCCTCCGGTGATGTCGTCATCCTTTAGTTCTTCTCCCTCCGGTGATGTCGTCATCCTTTAGTTCTTCTCCCTCCGGTGATGTCGTCATCCTTTAGTTCTTCTCCCTCCGGTGATGTCGTCATCCTTTAGTTCTTCTCCCTCCGGTGATGTCATCATCCTTTAGTTCTTCTCCCTCCGGTGATGTCATCATCCTTTAGTTCTTCTCCCTCCGGTGATGTCATCATCCTTTAGTTCTTCTCCCTCCGGTGATGTCATCACCCTCCGATTCTTCTCCCTCCGGTGAGAAAAAAAAAAAAAGAAATTATTATTTTTTTATTTTTTATTTTTTTTTGCTTTTAAGTGTAAATATGAGACCTGAGGTCTTTTTGACCCCAGATCTCGTATTAAAGAGGTCCTGTCAATTTTTTTTTTTTTTTTTTAAAGACAGTGTAAAAATGAAAAATAAAAAGTAAAAAAAATAAAATTAAAGCGCCCCGTCCGGCCAAGCTCTGTGCGCGGAAGCGAACGCATACGTAAGTCGCGCCCGCATATGAACACGGTGTTCAAACCACACATGTGAGGTATTGCCGTGATCGTTAGAGCGGGAACAATAATTCTAAAAAGACCTCCTCTGTAACTCAAAACTGGTAACCTGTAGAAATGTTTAAACGTCGCCTATGGAGATTTTTAAGGGTCAAAGTTTGTCGCCATTCCACAAGCAGGCGCAATTTTGAAGCGTGACATGTTGGGTATCAATTTACTCGGCGTAACATTATCTTTCACAATATAGGAAGAAAAATAGGGCTAAATTTACTGTTGTCTTATTCTTTTTTAATTTAAAAAAAAAGTGTATCTTTCTCCCTAAAAATTGCGCTAGTAAGACCGCTGCGGAAATACGGTGTGACATAAAGTATTGCATCGACCGCCTTTTTATTCTCTAGTGTGTCTGGGGGAATAAAAAGGCGGTCGAGATATATATATATATATATATATATATATATATATATATATATATATATATATATATATATATATATATAAAATGTTTGGGGGTTCCAAGTAATTTTCTAGCAAAAATAAAAACTGATTTTAACTTGTAAACAACAAGTTTGAAAAATAGGCTCGGTCTTTAAGTGGTTAAATAAGACATGTAATCTTAATAATAAATGATTATTTTATTGCTCTGTGCTCGGACTGATGTCTCTTTGTTTCTCTTCCAGTTGCTGACCTCCACCGCTGTCCACAAATGGGGCACGGAGATCCACGAGGGCATCTACAACATGCTGATGTTGCTGATTGAGCTGGTGGCAGAAAGAATCAAGCAGGAGCCGATTCCCTGCGGTCTGATGGGCGTGCTGACGATGGTAATGTGTGCGCACTTTCTGGTTCTGGCTTTTCTTATTGCTTCCATTAACAGTTCTGGCAATTTACCCGCTTAGTCATTTATTAAGAGCTCCGGGCAATTCACAGGAAGGACTGAGTGCTCTAATCCCCTCTATAATGCATTAATGTGATCAAAAAGACTCCTCACTTGTCTTCTGTGGAGAGGAGTACGGAGTTCCATGAGAAATGTATGTAGTTAACACACCGGAGGGCCCTCGGGGGGGGGTCTTTAGGCAAATGCCCCACCATCTTATCGTAAAGTAAAAACCTGGGCAGTTCAAGACGATCGTTTTATTAATAACAGAATACAATAGCAAAGGTTTCCTTAACGCCTTCGGCTGCATTCACACCTGAGCGTAGCGCCTTTGAGCGCTTATCTGGCGTTTTTTCACACATGTTTGCGTGACTTGCACGCTTGTATTCAACGTTTTTGGGCTTTGGCATTTTTTTTTGTATTAGCCAATAGAGAAAACTATTATCTGTTGCATCATTTACTAGGTATTTCAACTTTTTTAGCTTTTCCATTAGCTTTTATTTCTTCTATTATTATTATTATTATTATTATTATTATTATTATTATTCATTCCTTCAGTATAATGTTTTTTTCGTTGGGGTTAGAGTTCAGTTTAGGTTAGGGTTAGGATTAGGAGTTGGGGTTAGGGTTATTTATTATTATTTTATTTATTTTTATTTTATTTTATTATGAATAATAATAATAAACAAATGTAAAATTAAATACACAAAAATCAAAAATAAATAAACTCAATAAATTAATACTAAGTAACAATACATAGTTAACCCTTAACTTTAACCCTTACCCCTTAAAAAAATAAAATAATAAATGACTAAACACCCTAACACAAAATGTATTATTATTAATAATGTATATTTTTGTTCGAGTTTGGCTGTTATTATTAATACTAATAATAAAATAATAATGTATTTAATATTTTTTAAGTTTAATTATTTTTTTATTAATGTCTTACATATTATTAATTTACTTATTTATGATTTTTTTTTAGTTATTTGTGTATTTATTCATAAATTATTACCATTTTTTTTTTCCTAAACAAAAAAAGCTCCAGAACTTGTTAGAGTCATTGATTGATTTATTTATTTTTCTCCTCCAGCGCTTTTGAGCCTCAAGCTACAAAACGCTCAGGTGTGGATGGGGGGGGGGGCTCCCCTGTCCTGACTGGATGTCATATGACGTCCTTCAGAACAAGCCATTGTGGGCGCCCCCGGGGGGCACGTGTAAATAGAAAGTGCCGGTCATTGGCATTCCTCCACTCGCGCTGACATGGCATAAGTAGAGGGGGAGCCCAATACGCGGCTCTTGCGACGGGGGGGGGGGGGGGTCTGCGTCAATAATCAGTGCAATGATTATCAGTGCAGCCCCATCAGCAATGGCTGCCAGTGCCGCTAATCATTGATGCCTATCAGTGCCCATCAGTGCTGCATATTAGTGCCACCCCATCAGTGTAGCCTATCAGTGCCAGTAAGTGAAGGAGAAAAATTACTTATTTATAAACTTTTGTAACAAACTAAGAAAAACTTTCTTTTTTTTTTTTTTCAAATTTTCTTTTTTTTTTCATTTGTTTAGCAAAAATAAAAAAAAAAAAAACCCAGTGGTGATTGAGCTTTCTTTTTTTCTTAGTCTGTTTACAAAAAAATGATAAAAATGTAGTTTGGGTACAGTGCTGTATGACTGCGCAATTGTCCTTAAAAGTCAGACAACGCTAAAAGCAGAAAATTGGTCTGGGCAGGACGGGGGTGAAAGTGCCCGGTAGTGAAGGGGTTAAAATATATGTAACCCTAATCACTAAAATCCCATGTAATCTTTAACCTGTATCATGTAAAACGTAATTGTGCAATATTTTTAAAGCCCGACTTTGGGAAACTATAAATTATCCCTTGTGGCTTCACCCACACTGCAAGGCTTAAAGTGATTGTAAACTAATCACTATGTAAAACATCTCAACATAGAAATGAAAGGCAAAACATTTTTGTATAGATATAAAAAAAAAAAAAAAAAATAATAATTTTTTTTTTCCCCCCTTCTTTTTTTTTTTTTTTTTTTACATTCACACACTCCCTCCGCCCTCCAGTGCTTCTACGGACTCGCCGCTTCCATCGGTGAGTCGGCGACAGGATCCGCCGGCCCCCAGATGTTTACCATAGAGATTTCCGGGGGACCAGATGGTTGCCGGAGTCTCTATGATCATTCGGAGGCCGGGCGCGATCATATGACGTCACGCCCGGCCTCTGCATTAAAAACACGTGGCACCGCCTCGGCTCGGAAGCCAAGATCGTTTTTTTTTTTTTTTTTTTTTTTTTTTTTTTTTAAATTTCAGGCTTCCCAGCCTAGAGGAGAGAAGTGGGGTCTTACTGACCTCAGATCTCACTGTAAAGAGGACCGATCATGCCATATTCCTATTACAAGGGATGTTTACATTCCTTGTAATAGGAGTAAAAGTGATCAAAAACATTTTTTATTTTTTTTAAAAAGTGTCAAACTAAAAAAAAAAGATGTAAAATGAACAAGAAAAAAAAAAAAAATTAAAATTTTTTTAAAAGTGCCCCTGTCCCCGTGTGTTTGCACGCAGAAGCAAAACAGTTTGTCAAAATTATAATACAAATATATTTTAAGAAAAGAATGTGCATTTATAATTTTTTATTGCAAATGAGTCTGCAAAACTTTGCAACCTGTGATCAGTAGATGGCGGGTGCAGTGCCAGGCTCCTGCGGACTCTTTTTTTTTTTTTTAGCTCTGACTGTACCGCGTTATGCACTTTGAGTTAGCTAGAGGGAATGTCAGTGGACTATGGGTGCAATAATCACTGCACTTGTGTTCCATTAAGAACTACAAATCTGTCTGGTATGGTGAATGACACCGCTGTGCAGGGCTCTGCTATCTGCTGCAGTGGAGAAGAACCCCCCCCCGCACACTATCAAGAGGGGGCTGTAATGGGGGGCAGGGGAATGCCATGTTACATATTACACCCTGCATATAGGTGTAACGTGGTCTTATAGTGGTTGTAAAGGCTGAGGGTTTGCAGCCCCCCCCACATACTCACCTGAGCCCAATCCAGTGATGTGCATGGGAGCCTCAGCTGTCCCTCGTCTCTCTCTCCTCATTGGCTGAGAGACAGCTGCAAGATCCACTGGCTCCCACTGCTGTCAATCACAGCCAGTGAGGATGGGACGGGGTGAGCCGTGGCTCTGTGTCTTATGGATGCATAGAGTAGGGTTCAGGAGTGAGCATGCACCAGTGCCTCTATAGCAAGCTGCTTGCTATTGGGGGCACTGGTCAAGAGGGAGGAGCCAGGAGCGCCTGAGGGGGACCCAAGAAGAGGAGGATCCGGGGCTGCTCTGTGAAAAACAATTACACAGAGCAGGTAAGTATAACATGTTTGTTATTTAAATAAAAAATATCAGTTTAAATGTGGCGTTAAAGTGATTGTAAAGTCTGTTTTTTTTTCTATTAAAATAACAAACGTGCGGTGGATTTGCGCAGAGCAGCCCTGATCCTCCTCTTCTCGGGTCCCTGGCTGGAGCTTCTGGGCACCTCCCTCCTATTGAGTGTGCCCCCCCCCCCCAACAGCAAGCAGCTTGCTATGGAGGGGCACCCGAGCCGATCTGCAGCTCCCGTGTATCCATTCAGACATGAAGCTGCAGTTCGGCCCCGCCCCTCTCTCTCCTGATTGGCTAACTGAATTTGAGGCTACAGGAAGTTCAGTTGGACTACAATTGTGGTGCCGTCACCATCCTGCTGCTGTGCTGGAGCCCTCTGCATTGGTGGCAGATGGGACTCCTAGTAATGTTAGTAAATATTAGATGACATGACTGCAGGCAGAGCCATGCTAAATAAAAAAAAATAAAATAAAGTGGTTGCCCAAATATGATGCACACTGCGATCTGGCTTCGGGGTGAGGGCAGTTTGGGCATGCTGTATACGACCATGCTTCATATTACAATCTATGGGTGTAACATGGTCTTTCTCCATGACTTGGCTCCAGGCTTTTAATCCGGATAACGAATACCATTTCAAGAACCGGATGAAGATGTGCCAGAAGAACTGGGCGGATGTGTTCGGTGAGGGAAATACATTTGCCTTATCACCAGCCAGCACCATGCAGAAGGTAAGAGGTGGAGTCCATCTCCTTCCATATCTATTATGGGTTGTATAACGGCTGCTGATTTCTTCTCTTGTGTCCCTCAGGAGCCCCATGGTTGGTTGGTGGATCTGGTGAACAGGGTGAGTCTTTCCAGGCATGCTCAGAAACCAACATTTTTTATTGGTCTAATGGAATTGAATGTCAATAAATGTTGTCTCCTTTCTCTAGTTTGGAGAGCTGGGTGGACTCTCTGCAATTCAGTCCAAGCTGAACTCCGACAATATAGAACTTGGGGTAAGACGATTGTTTTGTCGAGATAAAGCAATAAAAACATTTGATCTGATTTGCTGTATCTTAACACTTGCAGTTCTAATTGCAACATTTATATCCCTTTTTTACGCTAGCGCCCCGATTGGGTTCCGCCTGTCTGTTTTTCACCCAGTCGGACCCTCCATTCGCCTCCTACGGAGTGAAGGGTGTGAACGGACTTGTGTCGGTTTACATCCAATCCAATCTGCCAAAAACAGATGGGGATTCCATTGCCCTTCCATCTATCAGTTGGTATGGCAGTCAGGTGTAAACGGACAGGTGGTCCGCCCATAGAAGGGAATGAGCTGTGTCTGTGTCCGATCTGCATAAGCAAAGCAGACACTGTTCGGTCAGCCGCCTGCTTAGCCTGGGATCGACAGACCCCCCCCCTCCCCGAGTAAGCGGACTGCTGGTGGAGTCTTCCCCCGTGTGAAAGGGGCCTTATAGTTTAAAACCCAACTCCCCTAAAAATGTCATTTAACCACTTTACCCACTTACTGATCAGGCCATTTTTTTTTTGTGATACGGCGCTGCGTCGCTTTAACTGACAATTGCGCAGTCATGTGACGTGGCTCCCAAACAAAATTGACGTCCTTTTTTTTCCCCCCACAAATAGAGCTTTCTTTTGGTGGTATTTTATGCGTTTTTTTATTTTTTGTGCTATAAGCAAAAAAAGACAATTTTGAAAATAAAAAACAATATTTTTTACCTTTTGCTATAATATCCCCCCAAAAAAACAAATTTCTTCATCAGTTTAGGCCAATATGTATTCTTCTACATATTTTTGGTAAAAAAAAAAATTGCTATAAGCGTATATTGATTGGTTTGTGCAAAAGTTATAGTGTCTACAAAATAGGGGATAGATTTATGGTATTTTTATTATATATTGGTCATATATACCGTATATACTCGAGTATAAACCGACCCGAATATAAGCTGAGGCACCTAATTTTACCACAAAAAACTGGGAAAATGTATTGACTCGAGTATAAGCCTAGGGTGAGAAATGCACAGCTACTGTAAGTGGAAAAGAGGGTCAACTGTGCCCATTTGCAGCCTCACTGTGCCCATTTGCAGCCATAGGTCCCCCAAACTTCAAACTCAAAGTAGTTAAGGGTTCCTAGATGCCCCCTAGCCGCAGCCAAAACTTGGGGTCTCTGGACCCAAAGGGTCCCGAAATGACATTGCTGCAGATGGACACAGTTGACCGACTTTGGGGCCCCGTATCTCTGGGCCACTTGATGCTAGGAACCCCAAATTTGGTGTGCAAACCCAGTGGAACTAGCACTACATATCCAAAGCTGGGGTTCCTAGCACTAAGTGGCCCCGAGATATGTGGCCCCAAAGTCGGTTCGGAAAATGTCAAGCACTTTTCTGCAGCAGAGAATGACATTTTCTGAACCGACTTTGGGGCCACATATCTCGGGGCCACTTGGTGCCAGGAACCCCATCTGGATATGTTGTAGCGCTAGTTCCACTGGGTTTTCACACCAAATTTGGGGTTCTTAGCACAAAGTGGTCCTGAGATACGGGGCACCAAAGTCGGTTTGGAAAATGTCATTCTTTACACCAGAAAAGTGCTTGACTTGAGTATAAGCCGGGGGGGCATTTTCAGCACAAAAAAATGTGCTGAAAAACTCGGCTTATACTCGAGTATATACGGTAATAATCTCATTTTCTGAAATGCTGAATTTTGCGTTGTCGCTGGAAACCATAATCATCAAAATTCACAGAAAGAAATGCTTGAAATATATCACTCTGTGTGTAATGAATCTATGTATAAGTTTCACTCTTTGAATTTAATTACTGAAATAAACTTTTTGATGATCTTCTGTTTTTTTTTTTTGTTTTTTTTTTTGTTTTTTTTTGAGATGCACCTGTATATGAAAATATTCCAGGTTGAATTCCTGACGTTATAATACATAATTTTTAATTTTCTCAGGCAGTGTCGGCTCTGGTTCAGCCCCTGGGAGTGTGTGCAGAATACCTCAATTCCTCTACTGTACAGGTAACAAATCTAGGATGACATTTTCTTTTTGATATTTATGACATTAAGACATTTAAGACATTTGTTTTTGTTTAAATACATTTTTTTTAGACCCTCTGTGTATTGGTTTTCTGTTTATCAGGAATTATAAGTACCCCTGCTGGTCAAACGTACCCGCTTACCTCAAATGCAGCCATGGTACTTCTACTCCCTGATAATTAGATGGCCACTGCATGGAGGGTCGACAGTTTTTTTTTTTTTCCTCACATGTCGAATAGTTGAGGTTTTAGGCCTCATGCATACTGGATGTTCAGCCCCAGTGCATGAGACTTTGGCAATTTAGCTGCGGCTGAAGAGTATAGGTGCACCATCCAGCCCCCCTGCCGGTGGCCTGTCAAATCCTAAGTATCTGACCGCTGCTGCGGCTGGACAGGGCTGGGTGGTACATCTAGTGGTATGTATCATTAAGGCAGTTGGCGTTCCAGGTATTTGTCCCCGGGTGCATGCTGCCCTAATCTCAAGTACCACTGAGTTCAGCACCCAGCCCATCCAGCTGCAGCAGCTGTCAGACTTAAAATTTGACAGGCTGCCAGCAGCAGAGCTGAATGGTGCACCTGTATTCATTTTTAAGAAAAAAAGGGAATGGTGCACTGATCGGGTGCATTACCAAAAATAATTTTAATATAGGTAAAAACGGCAATGATTATATTTGCACAAAAAAGTGGTATACAGGCATATCAATGCAATGGCAATAGCGAACGGTTTCCCTTAAGTCTCACCACCAGTGCCTGCCGGGCGCAGCCGCCTCACCACCAGTGCCTGCCGGGCGCAGCCGCCTCACCACCAGTGCCTGCCGGGCGCCAGCCGCCTCACCACCAGTGCCTGCCGGGCGCAGCCGCCTCACCACCAGTGCCTGCCGGGCGCAGCCGCCTCACCACCAGTGCCTGCCGGGCGCAGCCGCCTCACCACCAGTGCCTGCCGGGCGCAGCCGCCTCACCACCAGTCCCTGCCGGGCGCAGCCGCCTCACCACCAGTCCCTGCCGGGCGCAGCCGCCTCACCACCAGTCCCTGCCGGGCGCAGCCGCCTCACCACCAGTGCCTGCCGGGCGCAGCCGCCTCACCACCAGTGCCTGCCGGGCGCAGCCGCCTCACCACCAGTGCCTGCCGGGCGCAGCCGCCTCACCACCAGTGCCTGCCGGGCGCAGCCGCCTCACCACCAGTGCCTGCCGGGCGCAGCCGCCTCACCACCAGTGCCTGCCGGGCGCAGCCGCCTCACCACCAGTGCCTGCCGGGCGCAGCCGCCTCACCACCAGTGCCTGCCGGGCGCAGCCGCCTCACCACCAGTGCCTGCCGGGCGCAGCCGCCTCACCACCAGTGCCTGCCGGGCGCAGCCGCCTCACCACCAGTGCCTGCCGGGCGCAGCCGCCTCACCACCAGTGCCTGCCGGGCGCAGCCGCCTCACCACCAGTCCCTGCCGGGCGCAGCCGCCTCACCACCAGTCCCTGCCGGGCGCAGCCGCCTCACCACCAGTCCCTGCCGGGCGCAGCCGCCTCACCACCAGTCCCTGCCGGGCGCAGCCGCCTCACCACCAGTCCCTGCCGGGCGCAGCCGCCTCACCACCAGTCCCTGCCGGGCGCAGCCGCCTCACCACCAGTCCCTGCCGGGCGCAGCCGCCTCACCACCAGTCCCTGCCGGGCGCAGCCGCCTCACCACCAGTCCCTGCCGGGCGCAGCCGCCTCACCACCAGTCCCTGCCGGGCGCAGCCGCCTCACCACCAGTCCCTGCCGGGCGCAGCCGCCTCACCACCAGTCCCTGCCGGGCGCAGCCGCCTCACCACCAGTCCCTGCCGGGCGCAGCCGCCTCACCACCAGTCCCTGCCGGGCGCAGCCGCCTCACCACCAGTCCCTGCCGGGCGCAGCCGCCTCACCACCAGTCCCTGCCGGGCGCAGCCGCCTCACCACCAGTCCCTGCCGGGCGCAGCCGCCTCACCACCAGTCCCTGCCGGGCGCAGCCGCCTCACCACCAGTCCCTGCCGGGCGCAGCCGCCTCACCACCAGTCCCTGCCGGGCGCAGCCGCCTCACCACCAGTCCCTGCCGGGCGCAGCCGCCTCACCACCAGTCCCTGCCGGGCGCAGCCGCCTCACCACCAGTCCCTGCCGGGCGCAGCCGCCTCACCACCAGTCCCTGCCGGGCGCAGCCGCCTCACCACCAGTCCCTGCCGGGCGCAGCCGCCTCACCACCAGTCCCTGCCGGGCGCAGCCGCCTCACCACCAGTCCCTGCCGGGCGCAGCCGCCTCACCACCAGTCCCTGCCGGACGCAGCCGCCTCACCACCAGTCCCTGCCGGACGCAGCCGCCTCACCACCAGTCCCTGCCGGACGCCGCCTCACCAGTGCCCGGAGCTGGATTTGAATTCCCCAGGCCAGGCGGCTGCAGTAACAATGTCCTGCCTCCTGTGACACATCTTACTGATTCAGTATCACAGGAGGTAGGACATTGTTACTGCTGCCGTCCAGCCTGGGGAATTCAAATCCAGATCCGTGACACAGAGGGAGATCGCCGCTCTGCGTGACAAGGAGGAGGGAGGGGAGGACTAATGCCACCCCCCCGCAACCCCCTTTTCAGGGCCATTATCGGCACCTTTTCTTTTTTTGGCCGAATGTTGAAAGCACAGTTTTCGGCCGATATTTTGGTGGTGCACCTCTACTTCTGGGGGGATCAGGAAGGAATTGTTTTCCCCTTTGGTGCAAATGATCCCACGCTTCATAGAGGTGTTTTTTTTTTTTTGTTTTTTTTTTTGCTTTCCCCTGGATCAATTGTGGACATAAAGTTCTTTATATGGAGTTGTGATTTATTCAATTTTTTTTTTTTTTTTGATTGAACTGGACTTGTCTTTTTTCAACGTAACTATGTATTTAACAAATTTGTGTGTGATGTATAAAATAATATTAATATATATTTGTATTCAGAATACTTTTCTTTATTTTTTTTAAATAATAATAATCATTTCTGATTTTTAAATCTTGCTTCTTCCTTCCTGCCATCAGCCAATGCTGGATCATGTTATTCATAAGATGATAAAGTACGTACAGAATGTGGAAGAGAAGGATCTGAAGGACAAGGTATGCTTACCATATTCTTCATAGACTCTCCATTTCTTATGAGTTTTCCGGGTTTCCCTGGCCTAATAGTGACTATACATGCTTCAATAAATGGTTAGATTCACTTCCAATCTTTTTGGAAGTGGATTTCAATCACTAAATCAGATACAGTCATATATAGTATCGTCCGTTTATGATCGCATCTCTGCTTCCACCATGTAACCTCAGAATCTGATCAATCCAAATCTCAGTTTTGCCGGTCGATGCAGAATGATCAGTAATATTCCCCTCTGGCAAATCGGCTAAGTATGATTGAATCTAATTGATCGAAATTGAGTCTAAATCGATCAAAGGGAAAATGATGGCTGTTCGATTGCTTGTGGATTTGATTGCAGCACAGAAAGCACTTCCACCTAGCAGCACTGGGGTCATGGTCGACTCCCAACCGTGGTACTACCTGCCTGGAGTTTGCATGTTCTCCTTTTGTCTGTGTGGGTTTCCTCCGGGGGTGCTCCGGTTTCCTCCCACACTCCAAAGACATGCTGGGAGGTTAATTGGCTTCTGTCTGAATTGGCCCTATGTATGAATGTGAGTTTAGGGACCTTGGATTATAGTCTCCCTGAGAGCAGGGACTGATGTGAATGTATAATATATGTAAAGCGCTTTTGTAAATTGATGGCGCTGTAATCCATTTTGATTGGATAAAAAAAAAAAAAAAAATGTAAGCATGTATGACCAGCTTAAAGCAGAGTTCCACCCAAAAATGGAACTTCTGCTTTAAGTGCAGGTGACCCCCTGACATGCCACATTTAGCATGTCATTTTTTGGGGGGAGGAGCGGGTACCCTGTCTTTACAGGCACCCAGCTCCCACTTCCTCCCTGGCGCCGGAAGTAAGATCACCTCTCCCTTCCCCCTCCCTTCCTGTAATCTTCTGGGACACGTCACAGGTCCCAGAAGATTACCTGGCCAATCGCAGCGCGGCTCGCGCATGCTTGGGTAGTACCCGGCTGTGAAGCCACAGCCGGGCGCCCACAGTAGCAATGCCGGCGCCATGGAGAGGAGGGGGAGAGGAGCGAGGCTTCGTACGCCCGCATTGCTGGACCGTGGTACAGGTGAGTGAATGATTATTAAAAGTCAGCAGCTACACTTTTTGTAGCTGCTGACTTTTAAATGGGTGGAGCTCCACTTTAAGACCGTGCCACCTGCTGATAAAATTCAGTATTGTGTGTGATAGAGATGCACGATTCTGGATAAAATGAGAATCCCGGTTCTTCCTTATTTTTTTTTTTTTTTTTTTTTTTTTAGCTTAGAATAAAGATCATGATTCTCTCACAATTCTGAAGAACATTTTTATTTTAAAGATTTACAACCCCTGAACATTAGGTTATCAAACAAGACGGCAAAAAAATAAGACATAATACTCTTTGCTTCAATCAAATTTAAAGAAATTTTATGAAAAAATTATGTAATGTGTAAAGAAATTTAAAAAAATGACCAATAAGTTATATTAGGATTTTTTTTTTTTTTTTTTCCGTACTCACCGATACCAATTATTGTTACTTAGTGCAACTTTTATGTTTACACTTCAGCTGTCAGCAATGGTACAAAGCATTGAAACGTTATTTTACAAATAAAATCTTTATTTATTTCAACGTAAAACGTGTAAATATATGTTAAAGGTTTGAAAATATTAGGCAAACAAAAATAAAAAAGTTTTAATAGTTTATAAAACAGAAGTAAATTAAAAAAAAAAAAATCCACAGGAAAATAATAATGAAATGGAGAAGGAGAATATGGAGTTAAATAAAGCTGAGTAAATTAAAGGATATCTAAGGGATCGGTTAAAAAAAAAAAAAAAAAAACGCAAAAAAAGTCATACTTGCCTCCTTTTGGTTTTGCACAGAGTGGCCCCGATCCTCCTCTTCTGGTGTCCCTCAGCGGTGCTCCTGGCTCCTCTTCTCGAGTGCCCCGTTGGAAGACCGCTGTCCCTTGGGGCATTTGTGCGGGCGAGCTCCCGTGTCCTGCTGCTGCATCTATTGACACAGACCGCAGGACTCAGCCCCGCCCCCCTGACTCCGGCATCATTGGATTTGATTGATAGCAGCGGAAGCCAATGGCTGCGCTGGTAATAGTCTATCTAATCCAGGACCAGAGACTCTGGCTGGAGCTGGTGTGCTTGTCCCTGTCGCTGGAAAGACCGGGTTCAGGTAAGTAAAGGGAGGGGGGGGGCTCTGGTGGATTGCTGCATCACAGGAGGTTTTTCACCGTAATGCATAGAATGCAAACCTCGAGGGTTTACAACCCCTTTAAGAGTTAATAAGGGGTTAAACAGGAACAATTTAATAAACCCCCCCTCCCTAAAAATAAAAAAAATTTTTGCTTTAAACTGACTTAATTTGCAGACCAACGTTCATCCCTTTGATCTGTAAATGAATAAACAGAAGGGCCGATAAGAAGATACAATGTTTCTTTTTAGCTGTCTCTTTCAGGCTGAGCAATGTTGTTGATGTACATTGCTGGCTGCTTTTTTTTTTTTTTTTTGACAGCTGTGAGTCGGGGAACTGCTCTGCGCTTTTCACATGAATCCTGGAAATGCAGGATTAAGATCGTGTGGCGGGTCGAAATCGAGATTGCGATCTTTTACCGATTAACCGTGCAGCTCTAGTGTGGGTTCATATAAAGGGTTTGATAAATACCATACAGCTGGGTCTCGGTCCAACAAACACTGTAAATAGGGAAGGAGGTAAAGTCCGAGAGGGCCTTCATCCATTTGTGGAGTCGGTGAAGGGCCCCAACTAGAGTATCTCCTGCTATTGTTCCTGGTAGGACATCTTCTGGTCGGTTCTTTAGGTTCTCCTGCATTCCATATAAAAGATATAAGAAGCTGGCGATCTGTGGTCAGCAGCTTTTCTGCAAGACCAATGTTCTTCCTCCAATCAAACCTTCATAAATCCTGAGCCGTTCTTCTTTCCTCCTGCAGAGGTTAGTGAGTATCCCGGAGCTCCTGTCTGCCATTAAGCTGCTGTGCATGCGTTTCCAGCCGGACCTGGTGAATGTGGTGGACGATCTTCGGCTGGACATCTTACTACGAATGCTGAAATCTCCTCACTTTAGCGCAAAAATGAATTCTCTTAAAGAGGTAAGTGAGACTGACCGCTGCGTTCCCTCCCTGCACTGTGCACCTTACTGAAGCTCTGTTTTGTTTTCCCTTCCCCCAAGGTAACCAAATTAATAGAAGACAGCACTTTATCAAAATCTGTGAAGAACGCCATAGATACCGACCGGCTCCTGGATTGGCTGGTGGAAAACTCTGTCCTATCGATAGCACTGGAAGGTTCGTGTTTCACTCAACTCATTTTGTTATTAAAACTAGTCAGTGGCGAAGCTACCAGGGTGACAAAGGTGGCACTTGAGACTGGGCCCTGGCGTTTCACCCACCACCGTGGTGGGGGGGGGGGCATGGCATGGAGGGGACCCACTGCAGAACATGAAAAAGGATCCCGCTAGAGTCGGTTCACACTGCTGCGAACCCCAAGGTCATGCGACTTGTGACTTCTTTGCGATTTTTGTGATTTAACATTGCAATCTATGGCACTCAAATCACACCATAGTCATAGAAAAGCAAGAACCTTTTTTTTTTTTTTTTTGTGCTGCAACTTTAGTCAGCAACCATTGAAAGCAGCAGTGTGTTATATAGCCCCCGGATTGATGGAAAGGGCCCCAGTGAAGGTGGGGGGGCCTTCATGGTTTTTTGCACCAAGGCCCTATAGGCCTTTTATTCCCAGTCTAACCGTCCCTGGCCTGTCCCTTTTCGATCCCAGTCTAACTGTCCTTATTCTGTCCCTTTCATTCCCAGTCTAACTGCCCCTGTCTTAGTCTTTTTTTTTTTTATGTCCCTTTCATTCCCAGTCTGTCCCCGGCCTGTCCCTTTCATTCCCAGT